>NW_008331125.1:2040767-2055928 GCF_000622305.1 Nannospalax galili | reverse complement strand
CCATATGGGGTTTGAATCTCCTGTAGGGTAGACACACCCAAAGCCTCGACCCATGGTTAGCAATGGATCTGGTCCTTTCCATTGCCCTGTGATGGGGTCTTTCCATCTTACCCGTACCTCAGGTCTCTGCTCCTGTCAACCCCAATGCTTCTGAAACTGGGATTCCAACTGATTTTTTTGAAAATTAAGAACATTAATAGTGAATAAGTCCATACCCAAGAGTTGGTGGGGGCTTATTCCCCCTTTTTGTTTTTGTAATTAAATTTTTAGGTTTTGATGGTTAGTTTCTATAATGGCTTGACCTTGGGGATTGTAGGGAATTCCTGTATTGTGTTGAATTCCACAAAGTGAAAAGAAATCTTGTAAATTTTTACTCACAAAACATGATGCATTATCAGTTTTAATTCTTTGGGGCAATCCCAATGTAGCAAAGCACTGGAGAAAATGAGACTGAGCATGTTTACACTTCTCTCCTCTATGAGTGGTAGCTCAACAGGTATGTGAGAATGTGTCGATGGACACGAAAATATACTTAAGCTTTTCAAAAGGAGCATAGTGTGTGACATCCATTTGCCATAAGGAATTGGGTTTGGGTCCCCTGGGGTTTACCCCTGGCTGTTGCAGAGGCGGTACCTGTAGAAAGGGTTGACAAGACTTACAGATATGTACAATCTTCTTTAGGTCCTTTATGGGAACTTGAGGAAACCACTTATGTAGTCCCTGCCAATTTACGTGAGTGAGGTTATGTAACCCCTGGGCTTCATTCAGGCCTGCTGACAGGACCTAGGTGGAAGCCACCTTGTCTGCCTCTGCATTGCTTTGGGATAAAAGCCCAGGTAATCCTTGGTACCCCCTAAGATGCTGTAAGAAGATAGGGGCTTCTCTCTCTTTAAGGAGCGTACAAGTCTGAATCATCAAGGGAGTAATAGGGTTCCCATATAACCAGATATGAGAACCTAATAGCCCTGGAAGAAGACTGACTACATACAGACTGCCAGAAAACAAATTTATGGGCTCACTTATCTTTGTTAATGCTAAAGCAATGGCTATGAGTTCCTTGAATTGAGCTGAGCCATCACAAGTGTGGACATATCTTTTTGGTTTTTCATCTGCCCCTGGGTATACTATCACTGCAGCTCCAAATCTGCCCCCATCAGTGAAAACATTACAGGCTTTTACTAATGGCTCCTTGACAAAGAGCCGGGGGGCATCCCAACAGAGGGCAAGAAAGGAGGTCACCCATTTATGAGGGCCACAATGACAGTCCAAATTTTCCATGAACCCTTCCAAGGCTATGGCCACTGGGTTATTATTTCTGCAGAGCCATTCAAAATCCCTAAGTTGATAAGGGATAATAATTTCAAGAGGGTCTATGCCATAATGTCTCAGAGCTACATCATGCCCTTTCTCAATCCAGTCAGCCAATTGATCCATGGGTGTATAAACCCATGGTATGCCTCCCAGAGAGGCATGCACCCATTGAAGGGGCTTCCCGTCCTGTGTAAGGACGGATGTCATCAGGGTCTTACCAGAGAGTACCCATAACTCAAGATCTTTACTAGGCGTGTACCAGGCAAGTTGGGCTCAGTCCAGGGCATCCTGGACCTCATGTAAGATGTCCAGGTGTTGAGGAGCCAGGTGAATTAGTTCTGAAGGCTGTTTCCTTACTAGCAACTGAAACAGTGGTCTTAAAGTCTCAGTGGGAATAGGCATCCAGGCTTGTTGCGAATTAATTTCTCCTAATAATTTTTGTAGCTCTGTCATGGTTATGGTGGGCTTGACAGCCAGTTGTGGTTTTAAAGGACTTACTCCTTCCAAAGAGAGTATGGTTCCCAGAATTTTAAAGGGAGTAATAGTCTGTATTTTATCAGCAAATACATGGAGTCCGCCTGTCTGTAGACATTTCTGAGTAACCTTATATAACTCTTTTAATTGTTGGGGGCTTGGAGCTCCCAAGATTATATCATCCATATAAATGTACACAGTGGCATGTGGCAGCAAGTGAGCAGGCCTCAAAAGGGTCCTCACATAGCTTTGGCAGAATGCTGGGCTATTGGCCATACCTTGGGGTAAAACAGTCCATTCATACCTCTCATCAGGCATTTTAAAGTTGGTGGAAGGTACAGAGAAAGCAAATTTTTCAAAATCCTGGGGTCATAGAGGGATAGAGAAAAAACAATCTTTAATGTCTATAACTATAAGAAACAAATCTGAGGGAATAGCAGGGATCCAAGGCAGCCCCCTTAAGGGTGTACCCACTAGGGTCATCCTAGCATTGACTTTATGCAAGTCTTACAACATTCTCCATTTGCCAGAGGGTTTCTTAATAACAAAAACAGGTGTGTTCCATGGACTTATAGAAGGCCGGATGTGGCCCAACCATAATTGTTCCTGCACAATTTCCTTTAAAACCTGTAGCTTTGTCTCAGGTAATGGCCACTGCTCCACCTATACCAGTGCCCCAGGGGACCACCAAATAGCTGGAACCTGAGGGGCAGTGGCCCTTAGAATTGGGGGTGAACCTGATGCTCTTATTTTGGGCCCCCCTGTAATTGATATGGTGAGACAACCCTTGAGTTGCTAACTCAGGAAGCCTATCAGACTCTTCAAGATTTAAAAGGTCATCATAAATGGCCTTGCTATCAGTGGTTATGCAGGCCTGTGTGTCCCCCAAGATATCTTGTCCTATGAGGTTGGCGGATAACTCTGCCGCCACCAGGGGTCGCACCTCCCCTTTAGTTCCATCTGCATCCTGCCAGGTGAGCCATTCTCGAGTCTCCTCTGATGGGGTGTATCCTCCCACACCTAGGATTCAGGGCCCAGAAATTAGGTGCCATCGTGATGGGACCTCCTCCTTTCTAAGAATGGTCCTATCAGCCCCCATGTCCACTAGGCAGGGGAAACCTCCTGCCACATATTTCAAGATCCATCTTGGGCCTTACACCAGGGATAATAGGGACTGTCCAATTCACCATAGGTTTTTCTTCTCTCTGATCCCTCCCTGAGGGCATTGTAAATGTAGCTGATCATGGGGAAGTTCTCCTTTTGTCAACGAGGCTGGAGGCTGCCCCCCACTTATTTTAAAGGCTTTCCTTCAATATCAAATCTGGATTTACAATCCTTTTGCCAATGCAGCCCTTTGCAACACTGGGGACAGGGCATAGATGGGGGTCCTTTTGATACTCCACCTCCAGGCTTAGACCGGTTCTCTCACTGAGGGAAATTTCTTTTAAGATGGCCAGTCTGGCCACATCCAAAACATGGGTCTTCTATCCTTCTAGGCCCCATTGTTACCTGCTGACCCAGATTAAGTGAATTAAGTGCCTGGATTAAGGCATGGGTCAGAGCCTCTGTTTGGGTCTGTAAGACAGCAGCCATGGCTTTTGTTTGCCCCCTCTGGGTTCCCATCTCCTTGGAGGCAATTATTCATTGTTCCATAAACCCATCCTTAAGGCCAGCACAGGCTATCTTGTGATCAGCATCCATTCCATCCTATACCAGGAGTTTAGTGAATTGCTCCCTCAATGGGCCTGGGGGTAATTTTCATTTTAAGCTCTTCTCCACTCTGTCTATAAACTCTTAGAGGGGGTCACCAGGCTTTTGATTAATTCTTGCAAGGTGGGATTCGGTAGACCCCTCGTCCAATTTTCTCCAAGCATTTAATCCTATGACCGTGACCTGTTCTGTATATGGGGCTGGAATGCCCGACTGTTGCTCCCCTGTGGCATAACGGTCACTTGAACCAGTCAACATCCCCAAAGTAATGGGGACTGGTGGATTGGCACTTGCCTTCCTCTCAGCCTGTATCCTGCATTCCTCCTTAAAGAGGGCACACCATTTAACATATATAGGGCTAGGAAGGACTGTGCTTTGGTGAGGTCTAGCCAATCCTTTGCAGTACACTGCTGATGAGCCAAGCCTTGGAGGAGAGTATCTACCCAGGGTGATCCTGGGCCATCCTCAGCCACCGCCTTTTTTAATTCTTATAAATCCTTCACCTCCCAGGGATACCAGGGGTCAGGGCGAGTGCCTCCTGGGTTTACATTAATAGGATATGCTTCCACCCATGGCCTCACAGAAGCCTCCTGTGTGGGGCCGGAATCCTGGAAATGGGGATGGTTTTCATGGGTTTCAGGAAGCCCTGAAGCTGGCCAGGGCATGCCCAAGGTGCTGCTTATTACTTTGGCCACTTTTGGTTCCATTTCTGTTGCATTTCTGCATTCTTCCTCAAACCCTTCCCATGATTCCCATGCCGGGGTTTCTGCAGGCTCATCAGGAGGTGGCGCCGAGGGCTTAGGGCTTTCAGGCCGAAACCATGCCTTTAAGGCTGAAATAATAGGGTAGAACTACAGCAGCAGATCAACCCCCAATTGAACCTCCCTTTGTCGAGCTAAACATTCCACATGTTCCCATGTATCCCCAGTGAAAACATTAGCCCCAAGTAGCCAGGGAGCCAAATGAATCACCTCTTCCCAAACCTTTTGAGCTACGGGATTTGACAAATCCAATCCCCTGCTTTTAAGCATATCTCTCAGTGCTTTAAGTGCTGGATCTTCAGACTTAAAAATTGCGTTACTCATATTTAGGGTCTTGCTTACCCCAAACCGCCTCGATTGGCCCCAATTCATTTTTTCCTCTTTCTTACTTCTTTCTTTTCTTCTTTTCACCTTCCTTCGAGCGCCACGTTGAGTGACAGTTGCCAGGGGTTCTAACCCGTGACCCCCGGAGAGGTGATGATTGGGGATGAGTAAGCACACTGTTTGCCAGCCCACACTGTCCCCATTACCCAGGGACACTCAGACGCAATGGGGAGCCTAGTCAAGCAGGGACTCATTTATTGCAGGTGTTACAAAGCTTATAAAGGCACCTGGAACTCCCCCCTCCCCCCTGAGGGTGTATCTTAAGGATGGTCACACACTGATCATGCACTCCTCAGCAGTGTGGAAGTATTTTTCAGACTTTCAAAGCAAGCCAGGCCGCGCCCCCAGTAACTTCCTTTTGGACCTATGCCAGGTGGGGCCTTTAGGTCCCCACACATTTTCTCTGCTCAGGTGGCCTTAAAAGTCTTCTTAAAAAATATTATTATTTTAGAGGAATCTATTATTTGCAATGTGTTTCAAAACCACCCTTGTTACAGGATTTCTGAAATTGGTTTATGGGTTTATTAACCCTTTCTTATGTATTTCTTGAATATGACATTAACAATTGATTTCTGGGATTTAAGATTTAGGAATTTGGGAATAACATTTAGAATAAGAGGCAAAAATAAAATATAACTAAGGACCTTAAGGGATTTGTCTAAATCTGTCTGTTTTGTAATGGTTATCCTTGGTAGAAATCTTGAGTGACATTATTCAATTTTACATTACAATCATATTTTAATCCAATAATTTCTTATCATTTTTATTGAATTTAGCATATTATAGAAGCTACAGATTTGATCATGTCCTAAGTACAAAGAAAATTTGATTTAATATTTTAAAACTTCAAAACAAGAATAATTCTAGAGCACTCATTCAGTGGGAGTCCAGGATTCCTCATCACCATGTGCCAATCCATCTCTTTTCATTATTCTCACATTATATTATCTGTGGGCTGTATTTTTTATTATTTAAGGCATTCATTCTTATAAATCTATCAAGTCAGCTTGTAGAGTAAACATTTACAGGAAATGGACTATTCGATGACTGAGTTACATTCCAACGACATTATGAATAATTTTTGTTCTATGAAACTAACATTCTCCTCTACTTCAGTGGTCAAATTTGCAAGTTACATCTGTTTAAGTAATGTGAAAATCTTTTTAATATAGACATGTTTTCATTACTCCAGTTTCTTTAAAGAACTTTTGTTTGTGTTCTTAAAATAAATGCATTTATACAATTAATAAAATTGAAAATTCAGATGATCCATTTAAGCAAAAAGTAATTGAATGCTTGAGACATGATAAAAATAAAAACTTAAAAATTAATGTTCAATGTCAAAAGGAACAAAAAGTAAAATATCAAATACAAAACCGGAGATCAAGTGTATTTGAAGCTTATCGCGTGGCTGTGACAAAATACCTGACAAGAAGCTAGCTTCAAAAGGGTTTATTTGGGCTCACAGTTTGAGTACAAATTTCATTGTGGTGGTGAAGTTACGGAAGCCAGAGACTGAGGCAGCTGGTTACACTGCATCTCCTGTTGAGAGGTAGAGAGTGGAGAATGCTAATACTCAGCTTACTTCCTTTTTATTCACGCCAAGACTTTAATCCATGGAATGGTGCCAATCACAGCTAAAATGAGTCTTCCTATCTCAATTAACCTAGTCTAGATAATCCCTCTAAGGCACATCAAGAAACTAACCATCACCCTATATATGTGACTTTCCTGTTACTATGGCAAAATACCATGACTGTGGCAACTAAGAGAAGAGTTTTATTTGAGTTTATGGTTCCAGGCGGACAGTCCATAGTGATGTGGGAAGCATGGCAGGAGACAGCTGGAGCAGGAAGCAGGAACTGAGAGCTCACATTTTCCTGCACACACAGGAAACAAAAAGAAAAACAAAGCTGAAAGTGGGGAAGGTATGAACTTCCAAAGCCCTCAGCAATATACTTCCTCCAATTAGTCCACACCTCCTAAAGGTTCCAAGACCCTCCCAAAACAGTGCTACCAGGTGCTCAAATACTTGAGCCTATGGGGGACACTTCTCATTCAAACCCACTACACATCAAATAAAGAATAAATAGGTTATGAATATGTGCCAAGTGGATGAACACCTGATATCAAGTAGTGACATTCTTTACACTCAAACTGTAGATTTGTACTGTAAGGACAAGGTAATGGGTGAAAGTGTGATTATTTGCTTTAGCAAGAAAAGTTACACTAGATACAGGTATAAATTTATAAGGTCAACCTCAGGGTTTCTGAGAAGTCCTCCTAAAGATGTCCCCTGTGTATATCCTTGCTACTTTCATCCTCTATACCCTTTATTTAAGTTTTATTTTCTTAGATCTTTTTCATAACGATTTTAAGGTTTGTTTTCTATCTTCCCCTCCTCTATCTTGTACTTGATCTTCAGCTGTGTGTTAACCTAATGATGTTGGCATGGAATTAGATAGGATCTAATTCATAAGCCTTGTCCCTGGTAGGAAACAAAGTAGTTCCTCATAAGTTTGATCAGATAAGTCCTGATGTAGTTGGCTTTGGTGTCGCAAAGGTATAATCAAGTGTGTATACAAGAGCCAGATCCAAATGAGAGTCTAGGAGCTTTGGGTATGCGAGTCCTCCCAGGGAACTAGAACTGAACCCCAAGATACTCATAGGGGGTGGTGTAGGAATGGATTCTGAGGACAGTGGGAAACGCTGAGGACATAGGGAAGTGCTGAGCACACTGGGAAGCAAAGTGTGGGAAAAAGTCACTATCTTGGCAAACTGGGAGTGAGCACAGTGGGCGAGTCACTGGGGGAAAGGATCCCATATGATTCTGTGTGATGATGGACCCTGTGTGCTGCACGCTAGTGACATGCTAAGCAATGCTTGCTGGTACAATAATGGCTCAACTAACATTCATACAACTGACAAAAGTTATTGTTGAATAAGGCCTGCCTCTAGGGGTGAAGCACACATCTGGTGCTATAGACCAGGTCAATCCCCTGTGTCAGGGAAAGCTGTAAGCTTCAGCAGGGAAGCCACTGTAAGTATTCTATTCAATAAATATGGTACACTGTGGTCACCGCCAGCGGCAGCCGCTCCTCTGTTCTTGTGGGTACCACTTGTTCATTCTCACAGGCTGTCAAGGCTGCTCCTCCACTCGCCCTGGGCTGAGGCCACTCTTCTGCCTGCCCTGGGCTGAGGCCACTCTTCTGCTCTCCTGGTGCTGAGGCAGCTCTTTTGCTTGCCCTGTGCTGCCTCTTGTCGCTGCTTCTGCCCGGTCCCGGAACCCAGGGCTGGTGAGGAGACTGTATCAGCGGAGCCACATTCAGACACAGGAGACCAGGTTTAGTGATACAGATCTGCTTTATTGCAAGAAGGCACAAGCTTATATAGGGGTAGTGGTCCAATCACAGCACAAGAAGTAGGATACATTATTAGCATAACAGACTTAGCATCCTATCACAGAATAGAGGGTAGGATGCCTCATTAGCATACTGGGTTTCAGATTACAGAGCCTGGATTCCTGGAAACCATGTGACCCTGACAGTTGCAATATCACTCTAGGCTCAAGCCTGTCTCCCACAGTACACCTGCTGGGGTATCTTTCAGGCATTTATATTTACACCCATGTGTGTTTAAATGTTTGCTTCTTCCCATGTGTCTTTATAGTAGGGGAGATACCACTGAGATGGATCAACAGCCGTGTCTCGAAAACGAATGATGGGTAAGAGTTCAATATCTTGACACAACAAAAGAAAGATTGTCCTGCATCTGTCACCCCCTCCAAGGCCCAGGGACCCTTGCAGAAAACTGGCAGAAAGATTGTGAGAGCCAGAGGAAGGGGTGGAGTGTTGGGTAGGCATGTCTTCTGAGGGAACTAGAACTGAACCCCAAAAGACTTAGAAGAGGAGGGTTAGGAATGGATGCTGAGGACACTGGGAAACGATGAAGACATGGGGAAGCACTGAGGACACTGGGAAGTGCAAGGCACACAGGGAAATGGAGAAAAGTCACCATCTTGGTGAACTGGGTATGCTGGCAAGCCACTGGTGGACGGCAGATCTCAAAGCTTAGCAAAGATGTAAAAACAGGGTCCATGGGCAATTGTGCCTTTGTAAGTCACTCCCTCCCAGATGTCATACACTATGCAAAATCAAAATAGACTGTATCCTGTTGACTTTTGTCAGCCCTGGATCCCAGAGAACCCATGGGTCTGGGGGGAGGGGGGATTTGGTGCAACAAGGAGAGAAAACTTATAAGGGAACTCAGATTATTTGTTTTATCCTTCCTCAGACTCTGAATTGCATAACTCATGTGATGATCCTGGGAAAGATACAAATCATCGATCTCTAACCATTTCACTGTTGGGAACAGGTAGGGAGAGAGGGCTTAGTTGGAAGATACCCACAGTGATGAATTCTAGGTAGCAGAGAATTTTCATAGATACAAAAATCAAAATTTCTATGTCTAGCTAGATTGAAGTAAGGAGCAGCTAGCTGCTAGTAATGCAGAAGCAAAGGCACCAACTTCTGCATGCTATGCTATCTTCCTTACTTGCTGTTTTTCTTGAATTCTGCTTGGTAGTTCTCAGTTCCTAGGTGTCCTGACTTTACCTTAAACCCAAGTCATACCACACAGACTTGGAAATTCACTGAGATGCAAGGTAAAGTGAGACTTATCTTAGTGTCTGATATACCTTGGGGTAAATGGAGAGGCTTAAAGCTGGAGTGACCTTCAAAAGTATCAAGCTGGAACTGCTTTCCAACTTTCAGTGTGCATGACAAGTTATTATTCTCATATAAAAAATAAAAATATGTGTGTAAAAGAGAACTATATGCATGCTGACGCTTTACAGAAAGAATACTGCACTGGCAAAGCCATTGCACTGTCTCACTGTGTCATTGGCCAATTGGAGCCTCAGACATTTCCTACTTTTTAACTTTAATGTATCTTACTTTACAAAAAAAAGGGAAAACAAAAGAAAAAAAAGGAGATACTCACGTTAGTGATTACTTCTGGCTCCAAATGTATCATTCCAAATATTACCAACATTAATGTTTTAAAATATTTTTCCACTTACCTAGCACCATTTCTCTGTAACTCCACTGTGGGCCACATACTCTTCATGACCTTCTAATTACATAGTGGAAGTGTCAGAAAGCTTAATTAATAAGCTCTTGACTCACCAGTCTCATACTGAGTAGGTATGAATATTGTTCTGTAAATGGGATAAACCAAATGCTTAGGTCTTTCTAAGACAGAAAAGTATATAGTATGACTCTCTTTACCTAAATTATAATGATCTGATGGCACAGACCACAAACAGCATGCATGCTAGAATGTAACCTGTTGGGGACCCCTGTTGTGTAAAGTAGCAGTCTCTTCATGTCCGGATAGCCCATGGGCTCGGCCTCATATGCAGAGATTCCTTTTTCAGCAGGGTGCCTTCCTGGCATCTTCCTGACTCATCTTTTGAAGCAGCCATCACAGAAACATGGCCTCCAGCTCTGGAAACTGCCAGCCTTTCCTGTGTGATTTTCAGACAGCCTGGCAGCCTGGCAGGAGCCCACCTCTACATGTAAATAAGGGAACCCACAAAGTACCTATCAGCTAAGGTTTTCACCACTACCCCCTCAGTATAAAATATCCTGGTTTCCCCTCAATAATCCAAGCTGCTGGATCACTAAGACTTGGAGCCAAGCTGAGTTACTGAATAAAAGGGCTGTACCACTGACTGAGCTGAGTCCTGTGTCTTACTGCCTACAACCCAGCCTCCCCGGAGAGAGCTGTCTCTTCGTAAGCCGACTCACGGAAATCAGCTTTCGCCATCCTCACACATCCCCATGTGATCCAGCGGCTGGTGGATTTCCTATCTCGAGGGAGTGCACGGGTGAAATTGGGATGGTACCCGACTGGGCCAGCCCCGGTAGCAGAGACCCACAGCGACGCGGTGCGGGACCCGCCGCACCCCAAGTGCACGCAGGAGACCGGCACCACGCTAGCAGCTGGCGCCCCGAGATCCCTGCGCCCCCATAGTAACCCATATTCATTCCCCTTTGAGTTATTTATGGCAGTTCTAAAGGAAATTTATTGAGTGTATTCACAAAACAGCCACAACTGCCTATGCCATAACTTTGCTTCAGAAATGTATATTTAGCATTCTACACTGGAAAACTTCAGAATTAGAGTCTTAGAGTGATCACATCATGTCTTCTCTTCAAAATGTACTTGATCCATACAGAAAATGAAGACATTCTTTTTTATCCCTTAGAGTGAGCATATTATTCCATCAGCATAAAAGAACAGCCAGTAAGATTTTAGGCATTTTTGTTTTAAAAGTCTGACTTGTGGGAAAATTGCCAATTTTTATTTGTATGTTTGTGTTTGGTCATGTTTTTTTGTTTTTATTTTTTGTTTCCTTTGCTGAGCAGTTGACGGCAGTACTATAAGATTTTTCTAAGACAACTGAGCTCTATGTAATGGTAGGAGTTTCATTGCTCTAAACCATACATGTAATCAGGTGATTATTTTCTAAGTGCATTTGCCAGCAGGAGAGTCTCAGAAATAACTTCAGATATAGTGGTGAAGAAAACAGTACGACAAATTATCTATTGTTTCAGACATTTAGTATCTACTTAATATTGATCATTGATACTTTCATTTGCATAGCTGTGTGCCATCCAGATACCTCCGAAATACAATTAAAGTTGTTCTTTAATATTATTATTAGGATACCCATGCATCAGGAATTGTTTTGTCTTTGTATTTCACTCTAAACAGTGTTCAAAAATACATATATGTGCATGGATTCAATTAGGGACCTGAGAGTTCAAACTTTGAAAATAGCAATCGTTATTTTTCTACTACTTACTATATTTGTGACCTTACTAAAATTAATTATCCCCATATTTCAAGTCCTGATAGTGTTAAATAAATCTAAAAATGTCACCTAACATTTTAAAAGTTTAAGTGAGGTGATAGAGCATAAAATGACAGCTTTTAGTTAATATGCATAAACATTTATTTAAGGTGATATATTCCAAGTGCCCTTGCATCACTAAGCTCTGCCTGGTGTTGTTAGGTTGGTGCAAAAGGAATTGCAATTTGGGGCCATGGAATTTAAATAATTTAAACTAGTTTCAAACAGATCTTTATTTATTAAAATGATAACCATTACAATTAACACATTTTGGCCAATAAGATGTAAGTTTATTGCTGTACCATAAAAGACATGCTTGAAGATTCAATGAGCTTCTGAAAAGCATTTTCTTCATTTTGTTGGTTGTGGAAGAGTTTTTCCTTCAAAAAAATTCTCAAGATGCTTCAAGAACTTGGCAGAGGTGAATGTGGTGCTGAGTGAGGTGTCCCAATCATTTAACTTCTGATACACTGGTTGTGTAACACAGGGTTATGCATTGTTTTAAAGAATCAAGGGCCCTTTCTGTTGAACAATGCCTGCTGCAGGTATTGCAGTTTTTAATGCATGGCATTGATTTGCTGAGCATACTTCTTAAATTTAATGGGTTCTCCAGGATTCAGAAAGCTGTAGTCGATTGGAACAACAGAAGACCAACAATTAGTAACTATGACTATGTTTGGGTGCGAGTTTGGCTTTAAGGAGTTCTTCTAACTTCTCTGTCCAATCAGTGAACTGGTCATTGCCAGTTGTCATACACACAATCTACATTTCTTCTCACTAACACCATCTGATTGAGATAGAATAAGCGAGGGCAACATCAAAACTATTTGTTTTTATTTTCATTCAGCTAATGAGGGGCCCATCTACTGAGATTTTTTCATGTTTCCAACTTGCTTCCTTTGTCATATGAATTAACCACAATGAGATCTTTGGTCACGTTGTAGTGTAACTATAAGACAATCAACTTTGATGATAGCTCTCAATTGCTCATAATTAAAATTATGTGTAACATAGCCACATTTATTAAGAATGTATTCCAATATCTAATAGCAAATTTCAACAATACAAGAACTGAAATCACATTTGTACCAACTTAATAATGCATAGAAAAATAATATTACAGAGTATTTTAATGATTTTTCTGTCAACATCATTTTACTACAAAGTAGAAATAACATGATTCTGTGTATTTAAAGGGATCCATTCCAAACATGGTGAAACAACAGAAATTTTGTGAAGGCATTCTCAAGGGGAAAACTGTAGATCTGACACACCTAAAAGCCTCTGAAATCTTAAAATCCCATCCCTCATGTTAAAGTCCTTGTGATTCTCCAAAATCTCTTTCCTCCCTTTCTATCTCAAAGTCTTTTACAAAATTCCCTTCTGTTGGAATTAGAGAGATGGCTCAGTGATGAAAAGGGCTTTGTACTCTTCCAGAAGACTGAATTTTTGTTCCCAGCACCTAAATTGAGCACCTTACAACTTCCTGTAACTCCAGCTCCACGGGATCTGACTTTCTCTTCTGGCCTCTGTGGATACCAGCACATGCATAGTGTACACACACAGACATATATACAGATTAAAAATAGACATAAAATTTCGCGTACACCTCTATGTTTTGTCTTTTTAATTTTTCTTAGAATGGCTTCACAAAGAGTTTGTTTAGGATATTGGCATGTATGTTAGCAAGGTAATTGGTCAGTGATTTTCTTTTTATAAATGTTCTTGTCAGTTTATAACACGAATTTTATTTTGTCTCTGTGGAATGAGTTCTTAATAATTTCCACTTTGATCTCTGAATGTTTGAAACTAATTTATTACCTCTGTATTTGAAAGTTCGCAATGAAAGCTTCCCAGGTTCATTGCTTATTATGATTAATCAGTCATATATTAACTACATATCCAACATTTTAGCTTAAAATAATAATTTAATTTTCATACAACTTTTAAAATGAGAGTGAAAATAGTACCTAAATGTACCCATTAATATTTAGAGCTTTAGTTACTCTGCATGCTGACCAGAAATTGTCATTTACATTGTTCTTTACCTCTAGATATTCTTTTAGCAATGTATATAATCATAATTATTATTTCTTCTTATAGAAAGTTATAATCTTTGGATTAACAGAAATAGTAATATCCAGATGATACATAACTAATACTGCCTTAATCTTGTATTAAAATTATAGTTTAGCATTGTATATCCTTTCTGTGGTATAGAGGGAGGGATATTGATCAGTTGCAGATGGATGTGTAATTTCTTAGCATGTACAAGGATATGGGTTAATATCAAAAATAATAGAAAAATAACCTAGTTTCACTGTGTAATTTTCTTTTTCTTTCTTTTTATTTTTATTGTTTTTGATATTTATATGCATTGTAATTTTTAATATTTTATTTATTATTTTTATTTTATGTGTATGTGTATTCCCTACAAGTATGTAAGTGTACCCATGTCATGCAATGTCCACGAAGGTCAGAAGAGGTCATGGATCCCTTGGAACTGGAGTTATGGACAGTGTTAGTCGCAACGTGTGTACTAAGAACTGAACTCTGGTCTTCTGAAAGAGCAGTTAGTGCTCTTAACTGATGATTCATCTCTTCAACCTCAATATAATATAATTTGATATTACTTGGACACCTTCCTGTATCCACACCTCCTCTTATTGCTATACATATATACATATATGTATAGTTATAGAGAGTATATGTATATGTCATATATATATATTCAGCTTGAGTCCAGTCACAGAGCCTGGTTAACCTACCAAGAGTCCCATCCTTGAAAGAGACTGACTCTGCCCCTCACAGCAGTCATTAGTTGTCACAATTTCTTTAGGTTTGTTTGGGGTTTCTGACTCACTTCCTCATGTTTATGCTGGAATTTTGTCTGGTTTGAGCTTGCATGGGACTTGTACATGGTGTCACCATAGCTGTGTGTTCATATAAGTAACTGACCAGCTGCCTAGAAAATTGTTTCCTTGTGGTCATCCATCACCTCTAGCTCTTACAAACTTTCGTCTCCTCTTCTTCAATGATTCCTGAATCTTGAGAGGCAGAAGATTGACATAGGTGTCCTCCTATTCAGAGATAAGCACTATGCAGTCTCTTTTCCTCTGTACAATTACCAGTTGTAGGCTTCTGTGTTAATCACCATCTGATGCATAAGGAAAATTCTCTGATGAGAACCAAGAGATGCATTAATCTATGGGTAATGATGTTATTAGGAGTCAGTTTAATATAATAAATATTTAGTAGAAAACCAGTAGTGGATTCTACCCTGTGTACTGTGACTTATCTAGTCTGAGGTTCTTAATTCTGATATTAATGTCAGGTATGGGGCTCCATCTTATGAAGTAGACCTTAAGTACGATTAAAAAATGGACTCCTGCAATAGTTACTCCTGCAATATTTGTGCCACTAGTGCACCAGTTGTCATATCTTGCCAGACCAGTGGTTATTGTAGTTCCCAGGACTCACAGCTGGGTACGGTTGATGATTTTTTTTCCTCCTGGTTGAATGTGTATGCATGTTTCAATTTGAAAATCCAGAATAGTCAAGAAACCAGTAAACAGTTATGTTTCTTTTGAGGAGGAGGAGGA
>NW_008331125.1:2003496-2040710 GCF_000622305.1 Nannospalax galili | reverse complement strand
AGGAGGAGGAGGAGGAGGAGGAGGAGGAGGAAGAGGCCTCCTGGGAGTAGATAGGGTTAAATGGGGGAGGGGGTTAGAATGGAAGACAAGGTAGAGGAGGGTGTATGGGGAGGGATAATTAACTCTAAAGGCTTTTAGAAAAAGCCATATAGAAACCTACCACAAGAGAAGTTTCTTAAAATATATACACACACATTATAAAAAAGATATTAAAAGGAGTTACCCTTTTAAGGGTATCAAGGAACCTTGACCCTTCTAGACATCATAGGCTAATGAAAAAATACCTAAATGCCAGGAATGGACATGAGTTTGGGTGTGTTCAATAAAGTAAGAAGCATACTGAACACAGTTTGGAATCTACAGTCTGCTGATCCTTGTTCTACAGCTATGAAGAATAGTGAATAACTCCTATGTGTCACAGTATGAAAGATATTCCAGGGAAAGAAATTAGATTGAAAAGAGTGGCTTCTAAATAATTCTGTTTATATTAACTTCAAAAAGAACAGGTGAGATGCTCAGGTCAGCACAAATCCATTTGATGAGTTATTCTGAATGGTGAAACAAAAGCCCAGATCCAACAATGTAAATGGTCCTGTCTGACTTAGACGTTTATTAAATAAGAATATTTATATGAATACTATATGACCCTGCTTTATTAAATTCTTATTTTCATTTATTTTACTTTTTAAGGTATTTTATGTTTTGGGGTATATTACCTGCATATATGTAAGTGCACCTGTGTCATTCAATGCCCACCGAGGTCAGAAGCGGGCATCATATGCCCTGGAACTGGAGTTACGGATTATTAGCTCCCATGTGAGTGCTGGGAACCAAATCCAGGTTCTTTGTAAGAGCAGCCAGGACTCTTAGCCACTAAGCCATCTCTCCAGCCCCTTGTTCAGTTTTTAATATATATTATACTTCAATGAAAAGTTTACTTAGATAACAAAGCTTATCATTCAATTAGAAATATAACCACATATGCAATTATTCTTTGAGATTTATAATGATGTACATTTCTTAAGAATGTTTTTCTTCTGTATTTTACATTTTACATTGACTAATTTGGTTTTCCCATATACTTGTATATGTTTTTATATAAGTTTGAATTTTAAAATATACCTGGAATTAGGAAGCCTCAAAAATTCAAAAATTTCTATAGCTTTGGGGTTAGAGAGTTAAATCTTAACAGGAAGCTTGTATTTTGAGAAGAATTCAATTATTTTGGAAAAACACCTTAAAGTTTTAATTCAAATTAAGTTTGGTTAATCCTGTTAGTATGAAATAGAAGTCATCTTTATTTTTAAAAAAGCTTTAGAAAAAAATCTAGTCTAAATCTTGACAACAAGCTGTAAATTCCTTCACTAAGCACAAAAGTTATCCTTTACTCATTTTCTATTATTATTTCTCTCATAATGGGCAAACATACACATTCAAACACACAGAGATATAAACAAATACACAATGGCTTTTTCCAAACCTTTGTACTCCACCATTCAAATTCAAGGGAAAGATGTTGGCAATAAGCAAACATTTGTCATCCTTAAAACCCTGTGGTCGAGCTGGGGATACAGCTCAGTGATAGATTGCCTAGTGTATATAAAGCCTTAGGATGAACTTTGAATACCACCCCAAACAAAAGAAAACCACTTTATGGTTGAATCTTTTGATAATTGATTGAGAATTTCAAACATGCATACAATGTTTTTGGATCAGGTCATCCCCGTTTTCTTCCCTCCAGCTCCTCCCCACTTCTAGCACTGCTATTCCCTCACAATTCCATGTGCCCTCTCTTAAACAAAACAACAAACATAAACAAGCAAACAAACAAAAGCCACAGGATCCACTTAGTGCTAGCAACAGGAACATTGGTGTAGGACCTTCTACTGAATCATGGGTAGTCTCTCAGGGGCTACATCCCTGAAGAAAACTGACTCTCCTTCCCCCAGAAGCCAGGAAATACCAATAGCTTCTCAGCCATGGGGGAGATTTCTTGACCACCTCCCCTCTCCATGCTGAGATTTTTTTCTGTCTTGATCTTGTGCACGTCTTATGCATGCAGTAACAGTCACTGTAACTTTGTATGTGTAGCTGTCCTGTTCTGTCTGAAAAACAACTGTATTTATCCATTGACTCTCTTGTGGTTTTTCTGCTACTTCTTTCATGATGAGCCAATGATTCCTGAGACTTGAGAAGAGGGGACATGATATAGATGTCCCCTTTAAGGCTGAGCATTCTGCTCTTCTTTGCTGCATGTTGACAGTTGTAGATTTCTGTGTTAGCTGACATCTGCAGTTAACAGAAGCTTCACTGATAAGGGTTGATCGATGCACTAAATATTACTAAGTATTACAAGAAGTCTTTAATACTATGTCCATTTAGCAAAATAATAACAGTATGTTCTCCCCTTGAGCCCTTTAATTATTTTTGGTGTTTTAGGGCCATTATGGAAATGAACAATATTATTTTTAGAAATTTTATATAAACATGATAATTTCCTTTACACTACAAAGTATTATTTTATGACATAGGTTTGCTGACCTTGAATTGTTCAAAATTATGCCCTGAGTAAACATACTATTCATTTATTCTATTCTAGAATGCATAGTGATTGCATGTTATTTAATATGTCATTCATTATTAATCGATATATTTTTTATTTCATTTTTCTACTATTTGTTGGCCTTCTTTCTGTGGATTTAAACCAACCATAAAATATATTGGAAGAATGAAAAATATACTTTATATGTTTTTCTTTGTGTATACAATAAATTGTTTTCTTTTTCTGGAAACACACTATTGGTGGGGTTTGAATAGCCTGTTGGGGTTCACCTTGTCTTGACTGAAAGGTAGATAATATTTCAGTGCTGCTAAGAAAATGCAGTTATGTTGAGCTGCCTGCCTGGAAGTGACAGCAGAAATAGCTCGGGCTGTGCTAGCCTCTGTTCCTTTGTATACCCTCTGCCTCAGATATGCCGCAGGGATTAAAGATGTGTTCCACGGCTTCCATGTGTACTTCATCACTGTATTCATCTTAATATACATCGTATGCTATTTTAGAGCTTGCACAAATTTTGTTTTTTATAGTTTTCCATTCTAGTGTAAAACTGGACACAATATTATTGATTCTTTGAATGAAAATGACAATGGCAATCAGTGCTATGAGCCACTGAATATTTGTTAATTCTTCAGTCTAAAGAATGGCACAACTAATTTTAATTTTGCATCAATCTACTAAAAACATAAATTGGTATAACTTATTTTTTTATTGTTTTTGTACATTTCATACCACAGCTCTTAATCAAATTTAGAACCCCTCCCCTATCCTTGCCCCTCAATCTCTCACTGGACCTTATGCATTCTGCCATACATGTTAAGTCCTGTCCAGTCAAGCATTTTTACCCAGTGTCCTTTGGTGCAAATTCATCCACTGGAGTCCAGTCAGCCTATCGAAAGATCATAAGTAAAATCTACACTCCCTCATCCGGTAGTAATCGGTCTCCAGTAGTTTCCAGACAAGGCCTGCCACCTATTTTCCTTGCTCTACTCTGTGCTCTTTTCTGATTGAGTTACCATGGATCCTGTGCTCAATGCCACCATTGTAACAAATTCACATGTGCAAGCTTACAGTGTCCTGAAAACCTCTGCTTCCCTATGTTCATGAACAAGTTCTGGCTCTTACAATCTTTGCAGCCCTTGTTCCCCCTGAGCTGTAGGTGATGAAGTTTAGTACAGGAGTCCTATCCAAAGACACACACGCTCTGCAGTTTCTTATTTCTAAAACTTGGACAGTGGCCTTCTGTGTGCATGGCACTCTGTTGTATAAGGAAGTTTCACTGGTGAGAGTTGAGGATGAACTAGTATTCTTTCCACCTCTTGTTCCACTATGTTCCTTGCGTTTTAGGTGTATAGGTTTCACCGTTAGATATATCACCTAAAGCTGGACATCTCTTAGATGTATATTCTCTGTACATGATCAGTTGTGGAATCTTGTAGTAGTCTCCATCTCTTACAAAAGAAGCTTCTTTAATGAGTCATGTATAGAATGCTTGTCTGTAAATATAGGGATCAATATTGAGCATATGGTAAGAAATTTTATTTGTCTAGAGATATGACAGAGATAGAAGTTTTCTAGGATCTATGACCTCTCTAGTTATGTATATTTGGCTATAATTACCATGCCACCCATGAGTTCTCTCCCATTGAGAGGGCTTTAAGTCTAATTAGATGACTGTTGATTGCTACCCACCCCCCAGATAACAGTGCCACAACTGCACCAATAGAGCAGTTTGCTACGCTGGTTATTGCTTATTTGGGTTTATCACTGGATTAGACCCTTGATTGATTTTCTCCCTTTGCAGCTTGCATAATATCCTCTAGAACTATGAGTTAGTCTTGAGGGGAAAAGACTTCCAGGTCAGTTCCTGCTCCATTGCTCCAAGTCTTGTGTTGAGCAATAGGGTCTTATTTTCTATCACCTCTCTTTTTGTTATTCTTTTTCATGTTCATGATAAAGACTTATCTAGAGAGGTACAATTAGAAACCTTATCCTTGAGTCTGAAAAGGTATGAGATTTATAGGAGATGGTTTTGATGAAGGAAAACATGTGAACTTGGTGTAGTGTCTCTCCTTAAGATGGGAAATGAACCTCTCATGAGGGTTCTGGAAGTAAGGTGAAGCCAGTGTTGATAAGTGTCTTTCTATAAACCATTGCTCCCAACATTTCCTTGTTTAAGAAGACTCAACTTTTAGAAAAATGTAACGTATTTAACCACAGAATAAGATTTATAATTTTATCTGCTCGGTGTATCTTTTCAATTTCTGTGTTCCTCATCTCCTTTGTATCTAGTGTCTGAATGGTAATTACCTACTTAATTTTTATTTTTCCCATAACAGTGTTCCGATCTATGCAGTCATGGTCCCAGGAGTCTTAGGTCACTTGTCCTAGATTTCTAATCATGGAATCCAGTTGGATCTTAGTTAGGGTTTATTAGCTTTTGTAGTTAAAGGTAGTATTTCAATATGGTTCCTGTTTCCTGACTGTCCATGGCATATACTCTGTTGCATAAATTCATGTTAATAGTTCTAGAAATCTCTGCGAGTCCAGACTAGAACTCACTTTTTCAGTGATTGTGCAAGTATCTAATTCCTGTATTACACTTTTTCCTGCTTAATTTTTCTAGAAGAGTTTTTGTTTACTTATATAATTTTTGCTGAATGTGCTGACTACAGTTGTATATTTGCTTTTGTAAACAGGTCTGGCTATGTGATACACTAGTTGCTAAGGTGATTAGCAATTTGCTTGGTACATTTTGGAAAAGTTTACTATTGATTAAAGCTATAGGAAAATGAAAGAACTTGCTTTGGTGGCCCAGCTACTTCTTTCTCACTTCTTCCCCCCTTTGATTACTGTTGTGAGTCTTAGTGTTGAAACAACATTCTTGCTACCATGATCTGACTAGATGGGTGGAACCAAAGGCTTCAGTATTACAATGGCCCCAATAAGGCTTTTCTTTTGGGTATGTTAAGCTAGTTAAGAAGGATGAAAAATCCTGGATCCTTGACACCGCTGGGTTGCTAAAGAAACTCTTGCTTACTTCCTCGATTTAAGTAGAAAGTTAGGTTTGCAGTCCAGTCATATGATGAAAATCTTTCCATTAATAAAACTGAATTGCCTACTGATTCCTAATGGTGATAGACAGGAAAGGGCACTCAAACTTCCTTAAGAAAGCAGATGCTACCTGTGCCCCTTGGCCACTACTAGCACATGTGTTTGAAGATTTTCTTAGAATCTCAGTAGGGTTCCTGTCCATTCTTAGAGGAAGGGGCAGTGGAAAGAAATTAGTGCCCACTGAAAGTACCACCCTACCTCTAACCCTCAGAAAATTCTTTACAAATACACTCTGTCTGGTCTCTTGATAGAAAAAGATTTGAAGCATGTTTTATTCAACTCCTAGGCTTACTGCAGTGTTAGCCAGCTTAACATTAAAACTGATCTTTTATAGATTGCCCCCTTCTCTACCTCCTAAACAGGATAATTTGTCTCAGTACCTGATACTTGGTAACCCAGCCTTGAACTATCTTGAATACCAAACTTGAAATCATATCAAATATAGCAGTTTCAGATCAGATATTAAAATATTAGATACAAAAGGCTTTTCTGATTTTGTGAAAGGTTAGTATATGGAGCCCTGTGGAAGCTATCTGCAATTTAATGTCTGACCACAGCTTTTCAAAGACTAAGTCCCTTAAATTCCATTGTATTACTGAGTTACAACTACATATTAATCATATCCATTATATAAATCCTTTTGGGTACTATATTAGTCAGTGTTTTCCAGAGAAACAGAACATATATATTTATATATAATATGCACATATATGTATATGTATGCATTTATATAAAAGCATAATGTATATGTATCACATATGTGTTCACATGCATATACACATACACATATCACACACACACACACACACACACACACACACACACACAAACAGGAACAGAGAGAGAAATTTACTTTTAGGGATTGACTCACAGGACAGTAGTAGCTGCTTGACCAACCACAATCCACTGTGGGTGAGCAGGCTGGACAGCCTGGGCAGAACTGCAATGAAGTCCAAAGATCCTCTTCTGGTAGAGCTGCTTCTTGTTCTCTGGAGCTCAGTCTTTTTCTATTAAGGCCTTCACAGAATTGCACAAATCCCATCTACATTTTGGAAGTAAATCTGTTATTGTTATTCTGAGAGATTAACTTTTTTTTTGAGACAGGGTCTTCTTGTAGCCCCAGCTGGCCTGGAACTCACTATGTAGACTAGGCAGGCCTTGAATTCACAGAGATCCACCAGCCTCTGCCTCCCAAGTGCTGGGACTATAGGCCTACAAGCATGTGCTACCATGCCTGGTTTGAGACTAACCATTTATAAATTAATGTTAATCTCATACATAAAACACCCCAAGAAGCACCCAGAATGATTACTAAGCAAATTCTTGATCTGTGAGTAGACTCACAGAATCTGCTGTCACAGGTATGATTACAACATCTCTGACTCAACCTGCGAACACTAGAATCTCTGATTAATCGACTGAATTGAGTGTACTACTCCCTGTAAAGATGATTGAATTGTAATTTCATTAGTGTATCTCTCTCATTTAATGCCTTTTACCAACAATAGAGCTCCAAACTCTCCATAAACAGATATTTCCCATTTCTATGACCTCAAACCACATGAATTTCTATGTTCAAAGGTATAGGTGGAATGGATGGAGTTATTGGGAAGTTTTAAGACCTTGCTACATCAAAATACTTTTCTTCTTTATTTGCTGAAGTACTTAAAATTCTCTAAGAAATGCCTTTTAAGTTCATATTATTTAAACTCAGTTAAGATCTTTTAATTGAAGAAGAAAAATTATCAATGCAAAAACTCACCTCCCCCATTAAGGGTATTAAGAGAGAGTTTATTATGGAGCCAAATATGAATGATCATCCAGGAACACAGATTTAAGTTACTCTAAATTCCGTGTCCTAGTGCAGCAACAGTTTCATGAAGCTTTATAGTAAAAATCAAAAGTAATAATAAATCAAGATTCTTTTCAAATACATTGGCAGAAACATCAGGTAGGCCCTTTACAAAAAGTAAAGAAATCTTAACTACAGGTTCAGATGCTACCTTATGGGGTGCGGGGATCTCGGGGCACCAGCTGCTGGGCGTGGCGCCGGTCTCCCGCGGGCTGTCGAGGTGGGGCGGGTCACGCACCGTGTTGCTGGGTAGCGCGCGTGTCCCGCACCGCGTTGCTGTGGGTCTCCGCGACTACTGGGTGCTGGCGACTCTACTGATCGCTGCGCTCCCAGGCGGGTTCCGTCCCAATTTCCACCAAGCACTCCCTCGAGATAGAGATCCGTCAGCTGCCGGGTCACGAGGGGAGGTGCAGGATGGCGAAAGCAGGGTTTCCATGAGCGTGGCTTATGAAGAGACAGCTCTCTCCGGGAACACTGGATGTAGGCAGTAAGACACAGAACTCAGCTCAGTACAGCTCCTTTATTCAGTGACTCAGCTCGGCTCCAGGTCTTAGTGATTCAGCTCCAATTAATTAGGGGAAACCAGGACATTTATACTGTGGGGGCAGTGGCAAAAGCCTTAGTGGATAGGTGCTTTCAGGATGCCCCATTTACATGTGGTGGTGGGCTTCTGCCAGGCTGACAGACATTGTCTGATTATCACACAGGAAAACCTGGCAGATCCTATGCCAGAGGTCATGTTTTTGGTAGGGCATCTGTGGTGGCCACTTCAAAAGGTGAGTCAGGAAGAGAGTAGGAAGGCACCCTGCTGATAAAAGGCGTCTCTGCATTGAACGCCGAGGCCGTGGGCTATCCGGACATGGAGAGACTGCTACTTTACACAACAGGGGTCCCCAACACTACCTGACAAGGAAGTAGTAATTACAAAGATGTCAGGTCACATACAGAGGTGGGTAATAAATGGTTATTAAGGGACCAAGATATTTCTAGGTAATTTGTAATCAGGCCCTGAACTTGAACCATTCCAAGGCCTCTATAATCACTGCAGATCTTATCAACCTTTTGTTAAACAGATGTGTCTCCTTTCCAGGAATTTTTGTTCACAAATTCATGAGATAGCCATTGCTTCATTGAAGATATTTTTATTTAGAATATTAGCACTACTGTCATCAATCATATAGAAATAACCCTATGAGATTTTAACTTAATGAAAAGAAAGAAAATGCTATGTTACTCAAGTCTTTATGCATTACAGCATGAACATGGGACCCTACAGATCTATGTACAAAGATAAGATGGGTGCTCATTAAAATCTGACCACTAATGCACAAATCTGACAAAGGACTATGAATAAATATAAATAAATAAATAAAAGCATAATAAATTAGAGTAAAATTCTAGCCTCTACCTCCAATTCTTCTTTAGGTTTGTGAGATAAGCATAAAACATTTTGCTCTTGTAAGAAAAGTTATTTTCTTTTCACAGAAAGGTCTCAAGTGAAAAGTAACTTTAAAAATCCAATTTAGAGAAACAACAGTCAAGAAACTGCTAGTTTGCGTTTTTGGAAACTATTTCACACACAGTAAGCAAGTTCCATTGCATGAATCTTTTATCAAAACAAAGCAGTGAAGCTGGTTAGCAACTGCACAATATTTTTCACCAATACCAGTTTTATGTTTTAAAGTTTTACTTTATGACCAATGTGTTTAATTCTTTCTAGAAAAACATTTGGGGGGCTCCTTTTAAGTTAAAGCAGAGAGGTTTGTTTTGAAAAGTAATTTAGGAAATGTTATCTTTCAAACAACTAGTTACTGATTAGAATGATTGTTTCTCATACAATTTAAGTTGTAAGAAGAATTATAAGCAGTAAAGAAAGAAATGCACCAAAAGGGGAACAGTCTGCTTCATCACATCATCAGGTTTAGCTTATAAACTCAAACTACAAGTCATATACTATTTATGGAATGTCGGGTAAAGTATCATCATCTAAGTAACTAAAACCACAAGATAATGTTACAAAGGCAAATACTTGAATGGTTTAGTGAAGACACAATTGGACTGAGTGATAGAGATTGGCTTGATAAAGATGTCAGATAAAACCATATAAAAAGTAATTGCTTCCAAGGAAAAGCACATTTAGTTTTGACCTGCCTAGAAGCAAAAGGAAAAATTGCAGTGGTCTATGTTTATTAACAGGGATCATTCAAGTGTATAAGGAAATTAATTTTTCTCTAAAACTGATTACTAAGAGAGGTTTGCTAACTGATTTCTCCCAAGAGACACTAGACAGAACAGTAACAATAAATTCAAAATTGTTTTTACAAAAGGAAGTAGGCATGATCATGAAACTGTTATCCTTTCTGTTTTTCTGTCTCTCCATTTTACTAGACAGTATGAATTCCTGATTAAGGAGCAGGCTTCATCTAGAAGACATCTACCATCAACTGTACTATCTGCTCTCTGGTCTGCAAGCAATGGTCTCAGACAATTGTCTTCAGCAAATCCAGGTAATCACTTGCTTGCTGTCTTAGAGAAACTAGAACATGAGCTCATGATGCAGGACCTCAGTCTACCTTACAGACCTCCTTGTGCTTGAGCATGGGACTTAAACAAATCATGAAAAACTGGATTAAATGGAGTCTTGTGTTACATAAAAGTATAATTTTAAACTCCTGTGTTTGGGCATGTTTTATAGAACTGTAGAGCCCAGATGTTGTAGAAGGTAATGCTGAGAAACTGAGAGCAAAACTTTCATGTGTGGATGAGTGAACCAGATCTACAGAGGGCAATGGGCTGGTCATGTGAACTACTCTAGAAGATTCAAGTTCTTGAATGTTCTTGCAAATGTCTCTGGTAAGAAATGGACTCCAAATGTGTTGATTTTAACTGTCCAAGCTGAAGAAGTGAGAGATTATAATTTCTGTGAAAATACACAATGTTAGACAGTTTTATGGTTGGACTTTTGGTATATAAAAAGAAGAAAGGAAACCGCTGATTTTCCAACATATACAAATATTTGATATTGCTGGATGTGGTGGCACATGCCTTTAATCCCAGCACTTGGGAGGCAGAAGCAGGCAGATCTCTGTGAGTTCAAGGCCAATCTGGTCTCCATAGCAAATCCAAGCCAGCTGTGGCTACAGGGAGACCCTGTCTCAAAAAGAACAAATATATACATATATATATGTATATACACATATATATGTACATATTTATACATATATATTTGATCTTATCCTTTTTGATACTCTATCTTGATTCATTGTCCACTGGATAAAATAACTTACTTTGGAAAAGGAGAAATTATTATAGTTATCAATCTTTCAAGATTTCATTATTCTAATATTAGTGAATAGTTAATTAAGGGCATGAGAAATTGCTTACTTTTATCCTTTATTGACTTAAAGACAACTGTAACAGAGTAGAAGGGGCAGTTGGGCTTCAACGGCTATAAAGTTTCACTTATGTAACATGAGTAAGTTGGCTGCATGGGATTGTGTCTATCTGTAACAGTGCTGTACAAGGCAGAAGAAATTAGTAAAGAGGACCAGTCTCAACTTCAGTGTCCTTACCTCAATTTTTAATTCATTAAGCTTATTCTTTGAAAACTTCATACATGTATATAATGCATTCTGATTACTCTTTCTGGTCGCCCTCTCTTATCTACCTTCTACTCAGAACACTCACCCTTCCTACAAGTCCTTTTCTGGAGTGGTGACTATCAATCAATTTGTGACTATTCACTGGAGTCTCCTGGACTCACAGGTAGCTAGATAATTGAAAGCAATAACTCTCTATCCCCTAGAATCTAACTGTAGTCAATAGTTCAGTGGTGGAGGCAAAGAGCCTGAGCCCATCAATTTCTGACTGTTCAAGGACTCATTCTGTGCTGACCAAGCAAACACTGCTGCTTCGTAGCCATAATTGCTTTGTTGTGCCACCACAGAAGATGACATTTCATGGCCCTTCTACCCATCTTCTGGATCTTACATTCTTTCTCTTCCTCTTCTTCAGTGTTCTTGGAACCTCAGAGAGGATCTAATCTCAATTTGAAAATGAAATTTTAAAATGTGTATCTCCATTGACCCATATACTGCATGTATGCATATATGCAAAGCAAATAATCAGATTTATGGAAAGTTGATAGTAACTTGAAGAGTAGAGCCCTGTTATATGGAAGGTACATTTGATAAATAATCTCCATTGGTGCAGTAGTGGCATTTTTATCTTTGGGGTAATCAACTGTTGTCTAATTGGACTTAAGGCACATGCAGTAGGAGGGAACTCATTTGTTGTATCATGACAGCCAAATACACATAGCCAGAGCTAGCATGCACCCTGGAGAAAAACTTACTTTTATCACCTCCCTAGACCAATGTAATTTCTTATTATACTCTAAATATGCATCCTTATATCTACAAACAAATGTACTTCTCAACACTCATCAAAGAAACTTCCATTTCCAACCGATCGAGATGATTTCAAAGTTCCACAAAATGGTCATTTGCAAAGATGGAGACTATTACTAGGTTCCACACATGGTCAAATGCAGAAAATAAGTGTCTGCGAGATGCTCAATCCTAAATGACACATACATATTGCGACCTCTACAACTGAGGGAACATAGACGAACAGGGAACAGAAAGAATATCAATGCATCTCTCAACTTTTAATGAGCAAAGCTTCTTCATGAATCAGATGGTGGGTGATTAACACAGAAAGTCACAACTGGCAAAACTGCACTAAGAGACTGCAGAGTGCTTATTTCTGAACAGGACACTTATATCAAACCTCTGCCTCTCAAGGCTGAAGGACCATTGTGGACAAAGGCGTTGAAATATTGTAAAAGCCAGAGCCTTGTGGATGACCACAAGGAAAGGGTTTTCCAGTCAGCTTTGAAGTTACTCATATGAAATCACAGCAATGGTAATAGCATGAACAAGACCCACACAAGCTGAAGTTAGACAAATCCCAGTATAGAAGTGGGAAAGGGGGTGAGAAGCTTCGACCTTAACTGAGGAACAGTTATAGGCTGCTGATACACCCTGGGAGAGGGACAGCCAGATTTCTTCAAGGGTGTGATGGTGTCAGGTTAACCAGGCTCCAGTGGATGGACCCACATTGAAGGACATTTGGGGACATAGATTTGACTCAAAAGTACTTAATATATATGACAGTGTAGCCCGAAAATTACTCATTTCTCAAAAAGAGTGGGCTATGAGGGTCATCCTGGAAAAAGGGGAGGAGCTGAGGCACTTCATAGGCTCCACAGGGTGAGATGAGACACTCAGACTGTGGGCTCAAAAGCTGATGGGGACCACAGGCGCGCTTGATTGGCACCTTGGTTATGTGAAGCTGTTTCTTTGTAACTGTCCCCCTTGCAAATGTCATATAAACTATGCAAAATTGAAATAGAACTGTGTTATGTCGGTTTTACTAACTAGGGTCAGAACCAGGAGACCTGGTGACTAAGGGCCAGTCTCCCAGAGGGCAGGAAGGGGAAAATTTAGTGAAATAGAGTCCATGAAATCCAGCAGGGAGGCTCTTAGAGGGGTACAGAGAGGGGAGGGGGACTAAATATGGTAAAAATATATTCAATGAAAGTTACAAATATTACCTTAAAATAAAATGTAAATAAAAGTTATTTTAAAAAGATTTAAAAAATCTGATAGTCTATGAACTTTATGTACTTAGCAAGAAAATTAATAGCCAAATGCAATCTTGTTAATTTAACATTTTTGCTCTGAGATTGGAGAGGAAGATAATTTATTTAAAAGAAGTAACTTATGAAATAAAATGCATATTTTCTGAGATTTTATGTGTATGAGTGTTATGCTTGCATGTAAGTAGGTGCACCAGTGTCATGCAATGCCTACAGAGGTCAGAAGATGGCATTGGATTTCCCTGGAACTGAAGTTACAGACTGTTGTTAGCTGCTATGTGGGTACTGGGAATCAAGTCCAGGTACTCTGTAAAAGCAGCCATGCTCTTAACAGCTGAGCCATCACTCCAGCCTCAATTTTCTGAGAAATTTTAAACCCAGCTTCACTGGAAAATGTTCATTTTTTGATGTTTGCATTAATCTATTAACTGAGCATGCATTTTTCTCAAAGTTGCATGGTACATATATACCTTAGGAACATTAGAAGCTATCTTTTCAGATCTTGATTCTCAATTAAATGCTTCATATGAAATTATTCAGTAAGAAGCTATTATTATAGAAAAAAAGGTGAAAATCATAAGTCCTACTTGTGACTTGTCTTGTTGCTGTGAGAAAAAAATCTGACAAAGACAACTTAAGAAGGAAGAGTTTATTTTGCTTTACAGTTCCAGGCTCCAGGATACAGTCCATCATTCTAAGGAAGCTTTAGTGGCAGGAGCAGGAAGTGGCTGATCACATTGCCTCCAGTCAAGAATCAGAGTGTTGGGGCCAGAGAGATGGCTAGGTGACTAAGAGTACTTATTGCTCTTCCAGAGGACCCTGCTTCAGTTCCCAGCACCCACATGGTGGCTAACGCCTGTTCTTAATTCCAGTTCCACGGGATCTGATACCCTCTTCTGCTCTCCACAGGAATCAGGCATGCATGTGGTACACTTGTATACATGTAGGCAAACACTCATAAATACAAAATAAAAATATTTTTTTAAAAAGCAGAGAATGAATGAATGCTGGTGCTTAGCTCACTTTCTCCTTTTTATCCAGTCAAGGAACACAGTCCATGGAATGGTGTCACCCACATCCACATTTACAGTGACTATTCTCACCTCAGTTACCTTAACCTAGAAAATCCCTCACCAGATACACCCAGATATTTGTATTTGGAATGATTCTCTATCTTGTCAATTTGATAGTGTTAATCATCACAGTTAGGAATCCAGCTGTCTTTTGAGGGTCATTCTTTTATTTGTGATTAAGGTAAGATTAACTCCAAATCCCATTGCACACTGTAAAATGGGCAAACCCATCTCTTGCCCTGGAAATCCCTGGAGTTTTAAGCTTTATTATGAAAAATGAATGGTTGTTAGATCTGCCCTAAAACATAGTACCTATAGGATCAATATGGCATTGTGGGATTAAAAAGAAGGTAAGTAGGTGTCTTTGTTTCTTCACTGCTGTGACAAAACTCTCTGACCAGTACCAACTTGGGGAGGAAAGGGTTTATTTGTCTTACATCTCCCAGGTCGCACGCAGTTCATCAGGGAGCCCAAGGTAGCAACTCAAGGCAGGAACTTGGAGGCAGGAGCTGGAGCACGGGCCATGGAGGAACATTGCTTACAGGCTTGCTCCCTTGGCTCCTGCTCAGCCTGCTTTCTTATACAACACAGGCCCATCTGCCCAGGGGTGGCACCACCCACAGTGGGCTGGGCCCTCCCACATCACTCATCAAGAAGATGCCCCTCAGACACGGCCACAGGCCAGTCCAATAGAGGCAATTCCCCGACTGAGGCTCCCTCAACCCAGGTGTGTCAAGTTGACACTAAAGCTATCCAGCACAGTAGGTATATTTTAAACAGCTTTACTTCAGAAAAAAAGGAGAAATAGAAAGGAGAAAGGAAGGAAAGAAGGAAGGAAAGAAAAGAAAATATAAAGAAGAAAAAAGCAGAAAGAACTAAATAAAGATGGACATGAAAACTGCTGGCAGCAATGGCCACCTTCATTGTGGTGCTGTTTTCATCTAAAGTAAGAGGAAAATGGAGAATTGTTCAATTCCTAGGAAGATCTTGGTTTTTTTCATTTATTAGGAGATTCAAGTGTTCGTTTTCATCTTACAACTCTATTTAGTTGTATCTAAATATCGTAAGAGTTACATGAACAAAATCCTGCCAAAACTCTTTAATTGTAAATCCTAGAAAGACATACATGAAAGAAAAATTTCAAAGTTGGTGAGCGAATTCTTGTTCCAAAATTTAGTTTAATTATCATTGGACCTTGATCAAACCATAGATCAATCAAATGTAGGCTACTGAATGAAAAATAATAGATCTTTTTCCAAGTTCTTCAGTTTAGAAGAAAGGCCAAAAATATACACAAAAAAATTGAGTGTGGACAATGTTTCTGACATTCATCATTTGCACTTTCATGAAGACCAAGATTAGAAAATGTTGGATTCTGGATTTACTACAGCAAGGCACCACAGGCCAAGTTTACAGCAGCTCATTTTCTTACTGTTATGAAAGTTAAAAGAACAAGACTAAAATGATGGTAGATTCCTTTTTTAATAGTCCTGCAAGTTAAGACTTCAAATTATGGATTGAGGGAGTGTGGAAGGGTATATAATTTAATATGCAAGCACTGCTACAGTGTGTAATAATGTAAAGGAGGTGTTTTTAATCTTACACTGATTTGATATCTCACCGCAGATTATGTGGTTTTCTCTTCTTTTTCATTCATTATTTTCTTTTGGCAGGGGTAAGGAGGACTTTTAAAAAAATTAATGTATTATTTTTATGTGAATGTGCATGTGTGTGCATGAATTTATATGCTTCGTGTGTGTGTGTGTGTGTGTGTGTGTGTGTGTGTGTGTGTGTGTAGGAGTCTGCAGAGGTTAGAGGAGTGTGTTGAAGTTATAGGTGCTTGTGAGCCTCTGTGTAGGTGCTTGGAACCAAACCTGGGTCCTCTGCAAGAGCAGTAAGCACTCCTAACTACTGTGCTGTCTCCTCATCCCCACAGTGAAGAGATTTTAAAGGACATTTAAACTCTAGGAAATTCTGATTTCCACTTAGGGTTCCTTCATATCATTTGCATATCATATCATCTGTCTATTGGGGTATAAATCTTCTAAATCTATAGGAGTATTTTATTTATTATTGTTCACAGGTTACAAAATTTCCTCTCTTGGCCTACACTGCGATAGAAAAACAAACTGCTGTGGTTATTAAAGTCGCTGATGAGCGAGGAGGATTTGTTTTTATACCTTTGTCCCAAATACATTTTACATTGCTCTAGAGGTTGATGATTTGATTTTCAGAGAGCCCTGAACATTTTCTTCAGTTAGTGAACCTCTCAGCAACCTTGGGAGGCTCCTGTGAATACAAGTGGAGAATCACTGTTTATTTGCTTAACATTTTCATCCCTTAAAGCTGACATTATTAATTGAATAAGCTAAGCAATCCAGCATATCTTTAATGTTGCTGGATTTGTTTCTATGTGACTTTATCTCAATTTTCTTCTTTTCTCTGTCTTGCCCTTATTCTTTCCTTTGATTGTTGATCTTCATTAATTAGTTATAGATGTCAAATTCCATGATCTGTCTCATACTCCTGACACTTTCTTTTATTTTTTGTAAATACTATTATATATTTTGTTTTACTTTTTATTGAATTACTGTGATTTTCATACAATATAATTAGATGGTATTTGGATTCGCTCCCATATCTTCACTTTTCCCTATTGCTGCTATCTGGTTGTCTAGAAAATTCTGTTTCCTTATGGTCATCCACTACCTATGGCTCTTACAGTCTTTCCACTTCTTCCACAAGGATCCCTGAGTCTTGGGAGCAGAAGTTTGAAATATATTTCCTCTTCAGACATAAGCAGTATTGTATGCATATTGGTCAGTTGTGAGTTTCTGTATTAATCATCATCTGTTGCATAAAGAAACTTCTCTGGTGAGAACTGTGAGATGCATTAACCTATAGGTGTAACAATAAGTCATTAAGAGTCAGTTTAGTATGATTGCTATTTAGTAGAATTAGGTTCTTCCCTATGTGCTGTGACCTATCTAGCCTAAAGTTCCTAAGGCTGATATCAATGTCAGGTATAGACTCCATTCTAGGAAGCAGAACTTAAATTCAAGTAAGGAATGGTTGGTTGCTCCACTATTTGTGCCACTATTGTGCTGGTCAGCCTATCTTGCCAGGCCAGTTGTTATTATAGTTCATAGGATTCACCACTGGGTAAGGATGATGATTTTTTTCCCCTTACAGTAGCTTGCATTGCACCTTCCATCACAATGAGCACTAGCCAGTTGAGATGAGGCTCTGAAGTCAGTACCTGTTTGATTTCTCCTTGTTTGTTCTACAACTCATGTAGTGTCTTCAGCAATAGGATATTATCATCCAGTTCTGGTGGGTAACGAAGAGCAGGGGCAATGACTAGTATTGTCTGAGGATCTATGGGACCTTTGGTCAATAACTTCTAGAGAGGGAGCTCATTCCTTATATTAAGGTTATTTTTTCATTAGCCTATGATGTCTAGAAAGGGCAATATCCCCCTGGTATAGGATAACTCTTTTTAATTTCTTTTTATGATGTATAGTATATGCTTCAAGAAGCTTCTATAATGGTAAGTTTCCATATGGTTTTTCTTTTTTACTTATAGATCATTTTTGTTGAGATTTTAAAATTTCATACATTTTCCACTCAAATTTCGATCCCTTCCCCCATCCATGCCTCCCCTCATATCCCCACCAAACCCTAGGCACTCTACCATACGCGCTAAGTCCTATTCATTCAGGTGTTTGTATGCAAATGTTCTTCAGTGTAAATGTGTCCACTGGAGTCTAGTCAGCCCATCCAGTGGTCCTATGTAAGTCATACTCTCTGTCACCCAGCAGCAATCAGTTTCAAATAGTTCTCAGTATAGTGCTGGTCTGCCACCTATTTCTCACTTTCCCTTTGGGCCCTTGTTTAATTGAGATAACATGGGTCTGTGCTTGACACCACCACTGCCACAGGCTCACATGAGCAAGCCTCCAGTGGCCTGGAGGACTCCACCTCCCTGTGTTCATGAACCAGCCCTGGCTCTTACAATCTTTCTTCCTCTTCTTCTGCAATGGTCTCTGAGACTGTGGATGGGTGAGGTTCCATATAGAAGTCCCACCCTACACTCTACAGTCTCTTATTCTCCAAAATTTGGCCAGTTGTGGCTTTCTGTGTGCATCACAGTCTGATGTACAAGGAAGCCTCACTGGTGAGAGTTGAGGGGTGCATTAGCCCTCTCTCTACTCCTTATTCTGCTATGTTCTATAAGCCTTAGTTGCAGAGATTCAACTGCAGATGTGTCACCTAGTACTGGGCATCTCCCAGATGTATATTCTCTGTGCATGCATTCATGTTAAAAGTCCCAGAAGGAATTGGTCTGGAGGGAACAAATACCTCAGCATAATTAAAGCTATATACAACAAATACATAGCCAACATCATCCTAAATGGAGAAAAACTGGAAGCATTCCTATTAAAATCAGGAAGCAGATGGGGCTGTCCTCTATCTCCACTCCTTTTCAATACAGTGCTTGAAACTCTTGTAACAGCAATAAGACAGGAGAAGGGAATTAAAAGAGTACTAATTAGAAAAGAACAGGTCAAATTATCCATATGGTTTTTCTAAAGGCATATATAACCTATACTCCTTCCTCTATCCTGCCCTCCCATTCCTCACCCCATTTAACCTTTCCTAGTCTAATGCTTCCCTTTCCTATTTTTACATCTGCATCCTGCCACCCCTCCAGGAAGCCTCACCCACAAAACCATGGCTGTGTATTAGTTTCTTGACCTCTCTGAATTTTCAAATTGAAACATACATATCTAAGATGTCAAAGTTAGCCTCCATCTGTGAAAAAGAACATGTGGCATTTGTCTTTCTGAGTCTAGGTTGCCTCACTCAGGATGATTGTTTCTAGTTTCATTCATTTACCTGAAAATGTCATAATTCTATTTTTTAAAGAGCAGAATAATATTCCATTGTAGATATGTCCCACACAGGTTCATAATCCATTCATCAGTTGATGGGCATTTAAGTTGTTTCTAATTTCTGGTTATTACGAAAAGGACAGCAATGAACACAGATGAACAGGTATTTCTTGGCATAGCATCTTTTGAGTATTTGCCGAAGTGTCCTGCCACTTTCTTAAAGGCATTTTTACTCTTGTGGGACACAGAAGGCACTAATTATACCTTCTGACTTATTTATTTTAAAAAATTTGGTCCCTCAGCAAATTCTTAAGACAATAAATTGTACTGACAAACTCAGTTTATATTATAGTCAGTACTTAAGTAATTAGGTGACGATCCATTTCCTTGGCTCTTTTTTTTCTAAAGAGAAAAAAATAAATAATTTTAAGAATCTGATATGCATCCTTCCTAGGCATAATACAGACAATTTAAAGTAAGACCTTAGTAATATTTCACACAGCAGGAGGACATAGCTAGCTACCTTTGACAATCTTGGCATGCAGACCTGGCTGAAAAATCATTGAAGAGAGCAAATACCCTTGTAAATGCCTGAAAAGATTTATTATTCAACTTGGTTTTGTTACCATAACAAGCTAAATAGATTCATTTATTCAATGTCAAGCTCCAGCAATATGAACAATATTGCCTTTGTAGCTGGCAATTGCTAAGCACAAGGCAATTAAAAATAGCCTCCAGGTACAAACAGTAGCCTCAAATACCTGGCCTGGTCTACTGAGGTCAAAATTATGTTTTTCACTAAACTTAAGAATTTTGTGACTCTCACCTGTAAAAGTACCAGCTTCTCTATATTTGGTCCTCCAAACTACATCCCTGTGTTTCTTAATCTTTAAACTCATGCATTAAATAATATAATGCTAAGGCATCACTAAGAAATATCCTGACCCATACAGTATAATTAATAACTGAAGAAACAATACAGGTATCTCCATAAACCATAAGGTATGATATTTTACTTCAGAGCAATTTGGATAACATATCTTATTTGCACTATAGCCTGATATATTCCCACAAGTAGGAACATTTGAATCTAAATAATATTTGTTTCTGTTTTTATTTTATTATTTTTATATTATGTGTATGAGTGTATTGCCTGTGTGTGTGTAAGTGTACCCATATCATTCAATGCCTGCGGAGGTCAGAAGAGGGCATCAGCCTCCCTAGAACTTAAGTTACAGATGGTTGTTAGCCACCATGTGGGTTCTGAGAATCGAACTCAGGTCCTCTGCAAGAGCAGCCAGTGCTCTTAACTGCTGAGCCATCTCTCCAGTTCCAATATTTGCTTCTAAACAAATTACCAATAATTGCTATCTTGCAATTATCTTGAGTAGAGAAAATGAAGAAATAAGATTAAGCACTAGATTCTTTTTATTAAAAAAATAACTTATTGAGAATTTCATACATGTATATAAGGTGTTTTGATCAAATCCATGCTCACTCACTCCCCTCCAACTCTTCCCATATATCTCCATCACTTTTTTCTGATAACTTGATGTACTCTTTCTTTGATTTTTTTTAATGGGGCTTTTGGCTATTCTAACATTCCCCCCTCTGAAGAGGTAACCCCCAAATCTTTTAAGGATTAGATAAAAAGTCCCAAATATTTTCGATATTTTTGGCCTTTGGAATGGAGTATGAGACCCCCAAAGAAAAGTAGCCAGTTTCTTGGCTAAAACTCACAATGTTCTTGTGCCTTTTAGCAACACTAGATTCTTAAAAGCTTATCAGAATAGTTCTACCTGACAGGTGAACCAATACCCATTTCACCAATCACTTAGCTCAGTTCTCATCTTTGAGATGTAGTAAGGAAAAGTCTGGAAATGCTATTGTGGCTTGTATCTTCTCTTGTGGCAATAGCAGGGAGAGAACTAATTTCGATAATGTCTTCATGAAATGTATATCCTCAAGGAAGTGACATATCATTTCCAACAACCAAACTACAGTCTGGCTAAAGCATTTGTCTCCACAAAGATAAAAATTCTTAATCTTATTCTGTGATTTTCATAGCTGTATGCGTCTACTTATAGGAATGATAACATATTACTACAGCTGTTCTATAGTTTATTACAATAAAAACACATTAGTTAATTGACTTTCTTCTATTGACCTTATAATTAAAGAACTAATACTTAAATGATACAATAATTTGTTTTTCTGCAGCATTCATTTTCTACAGATGTCCACTTTGGCACCTACCTCTATAAATTCTACTAGCAAGTCTAGGGCTCTTATTTAGGGGCCTCTGTAGGATCTAGTCATTGGAGAAGGTCAAGGTGAAATAAAGCCCATGTCATTCTACACAAGGGCATTTAAATATGTTTACATGCTAGCCACACTAGACACTGTATTAAAGTGCTGCAAGTCTCTTCTTACATTGGGCTGCACTGAATGACCTCACAATTTACCTTACCTCTTTTATTTTATATTTTCTTACCTGTGAGTGAACAGTTAGAAGTTTTAATCTCTGGAGTTTCTTGGCAGAAAACTGAAATCTCATACATAACTTTTTCATACACAAATCTTTCAGAGTCAGCTAGAAGAAAATCTATAACTCCTGATTTATAGTTAAAGTAAGCTATCACTGTGGAATTGAGTAGAAAACAAAGCAAGAATTCAGTGAGATGATGTCTGTATAATTTTTCTGGAACCTATGTATTGTCATGAGAACACAAATTGGTAAACCCACCATGGAAATCAGTATAGAAAGATTCCTCAGAAAATAAAAATTAGAATGTTCATATTATCAAGCTACCTACTTTTGGATAGTTATTCTAAAAAACGAAATGGAGATTTTAAGATAATATTTGTACTACGATATTCATTAGAAAACTTTTCACACTATCCAATATGTGGAAAGAACAAATGCCTGACCATTCCTGGGTAAATCGATAAAGAAAACACAGACCAAATAACATGGATGGTTGCTCAGCCATAAAGAAAAAAAACTTTGTCATAGGCAACAACATGGATCAACTTTAAGGGCAATATAGTAAATAAAATAAGAAATCACTGCATTAATTATAGTTTATTAATTAGAGTGACAGAACCAATAGAATAAATATATATATGTAATATAAATTTAGTAAATCAGTTTATGTTGAAATTGTACCATCAGCTGTCTCACACCTGAGAGGGTGAGAACCCAGCAGTTGCTTGGTCCATGGGCTGAGTACTTCAGCAGCCAGAGTACTCACACAGTGGCTGTCTCACACTCGAGAGGCCGACAGTCTGGTAGTTAGTTACTCAGTCCATAAGGCTAAGTGGGTCAGCAGTTCCAATCCAGTAGTGAAAACCTGGAGTGTTCCTGGAGAGAAACTGGTCCTTAGCCAGTGATGCAAACCTGGGAACACTGGTTCTGATATCACTGAAGGAGTCAACAGCAGCAGTGTGCTAGTTATTTTTTGACAGTTTTACACAAACCTAGACCTGCCTGGGAAGAGGTAATCTCAATTGAGAAATTCCCTCCGTCAGACTGGTCATCTCTGCGAGGTATTTTCTTAATTGTTAATTAACGTAGGATAGCCCAGCCTACTGTGGGTGGTGCCATTCCTTGGAGGTGGACCAGGGCTGTGTAAGAATGGTAACTGAGCAATCCAGAAAAGGCAACTCAGTAAGCTGTCTTCCTACCTGGTCTCTGTTTCAGTTTCCCCCTCCAGGTTCCTGCTTTGAGTTCCTGCTTTGGCATCTCTCAGTGATGGACTATAACCTACAAACCAAATAAACCCTTTCATCTGCAAGTGTTTTTATCATAGAAATGGAGAAGCGAGGGCAAGCAACAATAGGATAAATTAACACAGTAGTGAGAGGTAATGCCAAATGATCTTCCTTCTGCCTCGCTCCTTTTATCTGGGCTACTACCAGAAGGTGCTGTCCACATTTGGAGTAATCTTCCCATATCAATTAAGGTAATCAGAACAATTCCACAGTTGAGACTCCCTGCTCAAGCGACTGTACTTTGTGACAAATTGACATTAAAACCAGTCATCAGTCACCAAAGGACCAAATTGTGTGATTGCATTTACATTAGGATGTAAATTCATTTAAGCATCTAAATTCACCAAATTCACAGACATAGAATGTAGAATGGTGGTTGGCAGGAGCTGGTGGGAGGGAGTAAAGAGATATGTTGTTCAAAGGACATACAGTTTAGGCCAGATGAGTAACTTTGTGAGATGGGCTGTAAAACACTGTGTTGGTGCTAACAATATATGCCATGTACTTAACATTTACTGAGATGGTATTTCTTAGGGCATGTGTTTGTGTTGTAATGAAAATAAAAAGATGAATGAAAACAGGGAGAGAAGGAGGGTGAGAGGGAGGAGGAAAGATGGAAATGGAAGGAGGGAGACAGAAGGAAAGAGGAAGGAGGGAGAGAGGACAGATAAGTAGGCAAGCAGACAGAAAGCCTCTGTCTCTCAGTCTCTGCAAAAGTATAGGAGGCAAATCCCATACAAAACAATTTTCAAAGATGACCTAATCCCACTGATCAGCTCCCCTGCCAACATTTTTCTGATCCCCTCTTCCTGCCCAGAATTTTGAAATATGCCTTGATTTTGTTTCAGCATAGTTCCTTCTTTCTTTTATTTTAATTTTCCTCTTTTCCTTACCACTGCCAACCAGTGTTCTGTGCCATTTCTCTTTGGCAGGACTCACCAGGTGATCGGCACTTAGTGCTGCTTCTTAGAGGCTCCGTCTCATTCAATCCTAACTGCAGTCAAGACTGCAGGCATAATCATCTGCATTTACAGGTAGGAATATTATGACAAGTTTATTAACTTCTTGAGTCATAAAGATTTTAAATGAAAGAGCCTGGAGGGATTTATTCTTAGTCACTATTCATATGTACAAAGACAGAATAAGAGAGCTCACCAATAGGGCTTAGTAAGTTCGTCTAAATATTCCTTTCCATGAACCCCTCATTCTCATCAGATTTTATTTCACTTTCATAATGAGAAAAAGCCCTAAGGAATTCTTCCAGAGTATGTGGGTCAAGCTTGGGAGCTGCATATTATCTTTGGCTGCTCTGACTGTAGAACACCTACTGCACAGTCATGTGCCCTCTAATCAGTGTCAGCACCAGATCCTCCTCCATAGACACTGAATAGGGGAAATCTCATATTGTTTATACCACCCACAGCCTATTTCATTACCTTGATGCAACTGACCTTCCTGTTCACATCATGCAGTGTCTTCACAATAGGGTTTTTCCATGGACTTCCAGTGTACAACTAACATTTTTGACAATGGCCTTTGTTGTTTTGGGGACCTCTAGTGTCCCTCAGGCCAACAGCTCATAGGGTTAGGGACCCACCTCTGGCACTGGTATTTTCATTTAACAACCGTATTGCTTCTGGAAGGTCTTTCTTCTATCCCTGTAGGGCTGCTTAAGGCTTTTCCTTTTCTTTTTTACTGTGTAACCAGAGAATTTTTTCTCCCTTTATTCCCATACTTATTTGTATGGTCCTTGTTTCTCCCTCTCCCCTTTAACTACCACCTTTTAACATATTTCTCCATTTAATACAACCTTTATCCTACTAATCTTCTCTCTCCGTTTCCTTCTTTCCTTTCATCTCCTTGTTTTACTTCCATATCCCTGGTCCCTGCAGTTGCATTAGGAGATGCACTCACTTATAAGGATTTGGTGCTAGGATCCACAGATGAGGGAGAACATATGTCTTTTATTTTTCTGAGTCTGTGTTACTTCATTTGGTATAAGAGTTTCTAGATTTATCCATTTACCTTCAAATTTCATTATTTCATCTTTCTTTACTGCTGAATAGAACTCCATTGTGTAAATGTACCACACTTTGTTAACCACTCATCAGTTGAGGGGCACTTAGGTTGCTTCTATCTCTTAGCTATTGTGAAAACGGCAGCAACAAACATGGTTGTACAAGTGTCTCTATAATAGGATGAGTCCTTTGGGTATATCCCAAGGAGTGGTATGGTATAATGGTCATAATGGCAGACTCATTTTTAGGTTTTTAAGAGTTTGCCACACTATTTTCCATGGGGGCAGCACGAGTGTGCAATCCCACCAGCAGTGAATGAGCGTTCCCCTTTCTCCACATCCTCGCCAGCATTTGGTATCATTTGTTCTCTTGGTCCTAGCCATTTTGACTAGTGTAGGGTAAAACCTTAAAGTGGTTTTAATTTGCATTTCCCTAATTACTAATGATGTTGAACATTTTCTAAGATGTTTCTTAGCCATCTTTTTTTCTTCCTTTGAGAACTTTCTGTTTAGATCTTTAGCCCATCTTTTAATTGGGTCATTTGCTTTCTTGCATCTTGCTTTTTTGAATTCTTTATATACTCTGGATGTTAAACCTCTGTCAGATGTGTCGCTGGTGAAGACTTTTTCCCACACTGTGGGTTTTCTTTTCATTTTCTTGATTGTTTCTTTTGCTGTACAGAAGTTCTTTCTTATTTAAATGAGATCCCAGTTGTTGATTGTTGACCTTAATTCCTAAGAAACTGCTGTCTGATTTAGAAAATCCTTTCCTAAACCTATATCTTGTAGATTACTGCCAATATTTTCACCTAATATTTTCAGGGTTTCTAGTTTCACATTGAGGTCTTTGTTCCATTTGGAATTGGCTTTTGTGCAAAGTGAAAGATAAGGATCTAGTTTCATTCTTCTACAGGTGAAGATCAAGTTTTGCCTGCTCCTAAGTGCTTTTCTTATTTTGCTCCTGTCACCACTGGAATAATCTCTCTGTGATCATAGTAATTGACTAAGATAGTCACTAAGTCCTCTGAAAGTCAATGCTTAAACACCAAGTCTCATGGCAATAGGTGCTGGTGAAAAGGGGATAAGATTTTTTTTTCTAATCTTTTTTAAAAAAATATTTTATTTATTATTTTTATTTTATGTGTATGAGTGTTATGCCTGCATGTAAATATAGCCATGTTGTGCAATGCCCACAGAGGACAAAAGAGGGTTTCTGATCCCCTGGAACTGGAGTTACGGACAGTTGTTAGTGGCCGTGTGGGTGCTGGGGTTTGAACCTGGGTCTTCTGCAAGAACAACCAAGTGTTCTTAACTGCTGAGCCATCTCTCCAGCTCATTTTTTTTTTATCTTTAACAAAAAAATTTTACATTGATATTGATAACAGTAATGTGTACATAACAGCGTTAGGAAATTAGCTGGAACAAACTTCAATGAATTTCATTCCTGATGTCATGTCAACCTATTTCTAAAGATGTAAGGGATGGGACCTGGAGCCTGTATGCAGCAAAGAGCAAGACAAGCCTCAAATATGAAGACAAAATGGGATTCTTTAAAAAGGGAGTGGGATACCCTTGAGAGTGCCACTCTGTAACCTCTCCACAGGTTTGCTGTGGAGAAATCAGTTTTTGTTTCAATTCTACCATCTCCCCTTCCAATTATTAGTCTTCTCTCTCACCCAACTCCCAGAATACGATACCATTTCCTATTTTCTCTAAACTACAGGTACATTGCATGTTCTCAATTAGCTACAAACACCAGACTTAGGACTTTTCCATCTATATCCTTAACCTTTTCATCACACATGGCTCTAGATTCCTCAGAAGTATGGCCAGCTGGAGACCAACTCATCACTCCGAATAGCCCACCCTAAACCCAGTACTGTAACAACCTTTTTCCTGATCACAACCTCTACATTTATCAGTTTTCTTATTCTTTCATGTCCACAAATCTCATTTTGACTTCTCTTTCCCCTTCCTCCTCCTTAAGCATTCTTCTCTGCCTCTGTCCTGAGATTGGTCTTATTCCGGACCTGAAGATGAGCTACTTTTAAATGTTTATCTGAATTCTTATTCCTAAGTCACTAGAACACCTGGAGAATGATGTACAATGATTTTACTCAATTTCCAAAGTTACTGATATTTACTTGTAATTAGGGCTCCAAATAACCTTATAAAACTTTTGTGATCTCTTTTTGAAGAAAAACCTTCGTAACTGATGGCATTCATTTTCTAAACTCTTGGCTCTAATGCTTTTCTCTTTCACTTAATTTTTCTGCTCTCTAAAGATCAGTTACTCAACTCTATAAATTCTATTGCTGGATTCATAGATTGGACCTGCAAAACTATAGAACCACATTTATAGTGGCTTAAGAGTTATGTATAAGAAGACATTAACACATCAGATGTTCACAACAACATTATTTGTTCTGTTTTTAAACAGTATCTGTATTGATGGCATCCTTTATATCACAAAGTTCATAAATAATTGAAGTAACTTTTATCTATTTTTTTTCTTTTGAGGACTTTTGATTCTCTTGGTCCTTTTCTTTTTCTTTCTCCCCCTACCCCACCCTCTTTTGGTCTCACTAGCACCACCTGTGAAGGCCTTCTTTATTTTAAACCTCAGAAAGTGTAAGTCTCCCAATAAGTCTCCTTTTTTCCATATATAATATATCCTAAGACCAGAATAATCTTACAAATTTTATCTGAGTATGACAGCCTCCCATTTAAAACCTCCAATGGATCTTCATAGTCTAATTATTTAAAAATATATCCATGGGGGCTGGAGAGATGACTTAGCGGTTAAGAGCACTGACTGCTCTTGCAGAGGACCCAGGTTTGATTCCCAGCACCCACATGGTGGATATGAACCATCCTTAACTCCAGTTCCAGGGGAATCTGAAGCCCTCTTCTGACATCCGCGGCATTGCATGACATGGGTGCACTCACATACATGCAGGTAATACACTCGTACACATAAAATAAAAATAATAAAATACTTTAAAAATACATATTTATGAGCAGAACATGGTGCTATATGTCATTAATCCTAGCACTCAGGATGCAGAGGCATGTGGAGCTCAGTGAGCTTGAAGCCAACCTGGTCTATGTAGTGAGTTGCAGGCCACCTGGGACTATAAGCAGATGGTCTCAAAAAATAGGTATATATTTTTTCTTAGCAAAACCACTACTTTTATAAGTTAAAATAAAATATAGACCTATAAAATAAAAAGTAAATTCAGAGGTGACTTTCTTTGGCATAGGAGTGGAAGTTATTAAATTTCTAATCTCTCTTCTTTAACAAAGATAACTTCTGGGTCTCACTGTTGAATCCTTTGGCTCTATGAGGTTTAATTTGATATACTAAAAGGAAGACTTACTTTTGTAACTTGTAACTTGATAATACTTTCATTCAAATGTTATTAATATTTCGTTCCATGAGTCCTCTATTAAATACTAAGCACACCTGTTATCTAACTGCCTTGTTGGCATTCTGCTTCTTTCCTTCCCTAATGCTGATAGTACTCCAGAATTGTGTCGTACTGTATGAAAATAAAGGTCTTCAGATATGCCAAAAATGTTGATTAATACATAACATTTACCACTTCAAGTTAGGATAACCTTTCTGATGAAGTATCTAGTTTTATTTGGTATAGAAAGCCAACATAGTAAGAAATGGAAGAATTAGCAGAAAACCTCCAGAGAAGATCATTTCAAAATGTTGCCTTATGAACACACACTCAAAATACTCCAGAATTCTTACAGTGATACCGTGCTTTAATGCAGCAGGATAATGCATACAAACAGTATCTGTAGATTGGTATTATCTAAAATATGATGATAAAATTTGAATATTTGAGACTATGTCATGAACATGAACATTCATGTTCATGGTAGTTACTTATGGTACTCTCTACCTGTATGTTTTTTGCCATTCTTTGAAACTCTCTGTCAAGGGGCACCTTATATCCTTAAAGTCTTCCATAACTTTTTCCTGCAAAAACCACTTCCATTCTTTGAAATTCCATAACCTAATTGAACCTTTTGACTTAATGTGATCCCAATTTATACTCATAAATTACATTTATCCCCAAAATATACTTATGATCAATATTAATATCCCTAAGGAAAATATAAACTTATTGAGAAGCATTGTCCTTTTACTTTAGCCTTACTAAGCACATAATGCTGGAGCTATGATAAAGCTTAAAAACATTTAGGGAATGATCCAAAAAAGAATAACCCTGAACAGGACAGGTATAATTTTAAAAAATCAAACAAATAAGAGCCAAGACATTGACTTACAATCTATCGAATTACTCAGAATTCCACAACATTTTAAAATGTTTTGTATTTTTATTAAATTTTTGTGTATTTCATACACAGCATCTTAATCATCTTTATATCCCCTTCCCTAATAGCAACCCCACTGGATTTCATTTATTCTGTCATTTATGTTTAGGCCTCTCAAGTCAAGTTAGTGTCCCCAGACATCCCTTAGTGCAAATTCATACACTGGGGTCTAGTCAATCTATGTAGAGTCCCTCCCTTAAAGATCAGCTCTTCCTCACCCAGCAGTAATCATCTGCCCAATAGTTCTTCAACTAAGATTGGAGCCTGCTGCAAGGAAACTCAACCAGCTTTTATTTTTTGCCTTCCCTACTTAATGTATTCTTGCCCTAAATAATGTTGAAGTTCAGAGATGTATAAGAAAAAGTTTCTAATTTATAAGAAATAATTGTCAAATTTCTATGTCAGTGTCAACGAAAATACATTGTTAAAACCTCAGAGAATCATGAGTAAATATAGATTGTTGACCTCTAATTTCTGTGAGTCAAGTTGAATATGACAAGTTAACATCTCAGGCCATACCCTTGCACAGCTATGTGTTCAGACTCTGGCTCTAAAAGTCTCCCTTTGTTATTCTCTCTCTGCCAAATGCTGAAGTTTTGAGAAATTGCAGCTTATGCACTTACACAAAGTGTATTAGCCTTCTATTGCTGTGATCAAATGTTCTAAAGACCTTTAAAAGGAGTTATTTTAGTTCAAGTTCTCAGAGATTTCAGTTCATGGTCTATTTGGCCCATTATTGTGAAACTGTGATGAGGCAGAACATCATGGTGACCAGAGTGGCTAGCACAGCAAGGTTGCTTTTTGGCAGTCAGTAAATAGTGATAGCCCAGAAGAGACAAGCTTTCTAGGGCATGGACCTGCAAACTCTTTCCTCCAACAGGCCTCGTTCTACTTCCCACTGCTTCTCAATAGTGACATTTTATGAATCCACTTTTATTAATCTATTTTATTAATCCACTGACGAATGAGTAATAATTGCCCCTCAGTGACAGGATCTAACACTGGGGGACCAAGTATTGAAGGAATGAGTGCTGGGGGGGGGCACTTCACATCCAAATTGTAATACTAAATTAGCTCTGTGGACTAATTTTACTTTCTTATTTTTGCATTTAGTTTCTTGATAGGACAACGGATACAACTGTGTCATTGTTACTAGTAAACATTATTCAATCTAATCAGCATTCAGAGTTCTGTTGCTGTTATCCCCTCTGCCTTTTGCCTACATGGATTTAGATTTTGTAATAACCTCTTTACCATTTTAATTGAGGTTCAGACAGGAGAGGGCTAAAATGTGTAATCCATTTTCAACAAAAATTCTGTTTCCTTTACACTTATAATTGCAGCAAACGTATTTGAAATTTGGCAGTTTTAAAGTGTACAGTTTAGTGTTATTTATTATATTGACAATGTTATTCAATTACTATCATTTCCACATATTTTCATTACCATAAATAAAAAACATTGTATCTATTAGCAATAATTCTCAATGCCCCCTTCTCCCCAGCTCCTGGTAACCTTTAATTTATTTTCTTCTCTATTAATTTCCCAAATCTAAATTTTTCGTACAAGTAGAATCATGCAGATTTTATCCATTTGTATTTATATTATTTCACCTACAATAAGATTTTCAAGGTCTATTCATTTTGCAACATGAACCAAAGCTTCCTTCCCTCCTCTCTATGGCTGAACAGTGTTGCATTGTATCTGTGTAGCACCTTTCGCTTGTCCATTCATTTTCCAAGGTATCCTTCTTCACAGTAACTATTACAAATTCCTCAATGAAAGTGGAATACACACATTTCCACTAGTTACTGTTCTTAATTTGTTGGATATAATTATATTTAGGAATGTACGTGATCATTGCTTGGTTCTTCTATGTTTAAATATTTGAGGAGCCACTCCTATTTCCATAGTGGTTAATAGCATTTTATGTTCCCACCAGCAGGGTGCCTTGTGATGGCTACTCCTGGTGTCAACTTGACTGGATCTGGGATTAACCAAAATGAGAGAAATCTTCTTGATTGGATGATCTGAAGCTGGACGACACACCCTAAATGTAGGCGTTACCTTCTAAGGGCAGCCCGTATAAAAGGAGAGTGCTTGCTTTTTGCCATTTGCCTTCTCTCTCACTGGTCAGTTCATCTTGCTGCTGTAGACTGAAGACTAGCTGATCTTTTGGAATTCATCAGACCTTTAGCACCAGACTGGGAATGCTGAGACAATCAGCCTCGTGGACTGAGTGACTACCTGATTCTCAGCCTCTCCAGTATGGTGCAGCCATTGTTGGACTACTTGGACACTATCCCATGAGCTAATCTGATAAAACCCTGTATATTCATTCTACCAGTTCTGTTTCTTTAGACAACCCTGACTAATACAGTGCCTGGATTCTTATTTCTCTCCTCCTATAAGCATCTTTACTTTCTTATTTCAAAAAATTACTGAAGTCATTCTAGTAGGCATAAAGTAATATCATCTATTGGTTTTAATTTTTATTTCTCAAATTCTGATAGCATTAAACATTTTGCATGTACTTCTTAATGATTTGTGTATTTCTTTACATTTATTCTTTTATTTAGGGATGGATGTGCATGCCATAGTATAAGTATGAAGGTCAGAAGATGATTTGTAGAAGTCAGTTCTCTCCTTCCACTATGTGGGTCCCAGGGATCAAATAGGTCATCAAGCTTAGCAGAAATTACCTTTACCCACTGAGCCATCTTTCTGACCCCTTTGTATAGCTCTTTCAAAGAAATGTCTATTTAGTTTATTTACCCATTTCCAAAGTTGATTTTATTTTCTTTATATCTTTGACTTTAACAGTTTCATGTAATATGAACACTAATTCTTAGTGCATCTGTTTTATAAATATTTTCCATACTGTGGTTGCCTTTTCATTCTTTCAGTACTATCTTTTGCTACAAAATATTTCAACTTTTAAAAGCATTCCCTTAATCTTTTATTCTGTGTTCTTTTTGTGTCGTATATGAGAAACACTGCCTAACTAAAGCCAGATTTATTTATATGATTCCCTCCAAAAGTTCACAATTTTTTCTACCAAATTTTGAATTTGTGTTTGTGTATGGTACAAAGTTCAACTTTAATTTTTATACGGATATCTGGTTTTTAAAGCACCATCTGTTGAAGAAACAGAACTTAAGAGATAGCATATAGTTATTCTGCTCAAATTAATTGAGTTGCGTTCCAAGGAAACTGCCTACTTGGTGTAGGCTATTTATGGGAGCAAGGAAGTCAAATGCATGCATGATACCTCAAATAATGTATTTTCCAAGGGCAAAACTTGCCCCGTGTCAGCAGCCCTGTTCAAGAAGGAAGCTATTTTAGGCCAAGGACTTGGTATCAATGCTCAGTGACAATGACTATCACTGTATTAGCTACAAATTGTTCTGATGATCCCATGCTGTGTTATTTTTCCTGGGGTAATATGAGCAAATGTCTATTTTTTTCCAATTGGGCAGCAATGACATACTAAAAAAAAAAAAATTCCATTATCCAAGTCTAGCTTTGTGGATCAATGTGTTTTTTGGGGGGCAGCGGTAAACTGTAGAAGCATGAGCGACCCAAGAATGTTTCCATCCCCCAAAAGCCGACCCCAGTATGAAGACATAAGGGTCTCCTCTTTCCTGGTAATTGTTTACTGCTTAGCTAACCTTGGGGCTAAATTCCTGAACCTTTTCCAAGCTGTGTGTGTGTGTGTGTGTGTGTGTGTGTGTGTGTGTGTGTAAGAAAATCTGTGAGTGTTAGATGTACCTGCTTGTGAGAGTGTACTGCTAAATGTTTATGAATTTTACAAGTCAGCTCATATCATGTTTGGTATCTGGGTATTAGGAAAAATCTACAAGTAAGAAACTAGCAAATGCTATAGATTAGGTCTCTGCTAAACATCTATCAAAAAAAAAAAAAAAAAAAAAAAGGTCAAGTATTTATCAGTATCACCCTGCAGAGACAAACCCAGATAATGCTGTTGTAATAATGTTGCTGTTGTTACTGGCTAGTTAATTTCTGAGGGTACTAACAGTGAGTTTTAAGGACCTGCAAAGCTGAGGCTCTGACACGTGTACATGAAGAGGCAAATGCAGTAGTGCGATGAAAGCACCAGCCACACTCTGAGTGTGTGCCAGGCATTCAAAACATCAGCCTCTTAGTTGTCATAGCAACAAAGAGCTAGACATGAGTCTAACCATATTACCTCCACTTTATTTGTGAGGGAACAGATCTAAGCAGTATAAACAATGGACTAGAGTTATGTATTACCTCCATGAGAAGTCAAGCTTGAGCTACCAGCTAGTCTTCACTTCTGATAGTGTTGCTTTTCTTTTACTATGAGTAAACTTAAAAACCAGCTATAATAAATATACTTTAAACAGCAATTTTGGTAGACATTTTCCTCTTGGAATACTTCTAGAGTAACATTACCAATATTACTTAATCTTTCTGCTTCTCATTTTCTCTATCTATAAAATGAATAGTTCAGTACAATGGCATGTTAGCATCAAAAATATGATCTCGTAATGGTGTTTTGTAATATCAGAATAATATCAGTCTTAAAGCTTTTACTATAACAATTTTATAACTTATTGGTTATGAAATTAAATTTTGAAGTTTACCTTGGATTGGAAAATCTGTCCATGCCCATTTCTAGCTGTGCAGCCAAGGGACAACTTGTTTAACCATGAAAAACTTCAGTCATTTCATCATCAAATAGATAATAACCACAGTCATCACACCATAGTCCCAACTCAAGTTCTTATAAAGTGAAATATTTAATTTATACACATTGCTCAACACAGACTACAGCATGATGTAAGCAATGTGCCATGTAAAATGGAGTGCTAGTGTTTAGATGTGGTTTGTTTCCCACAAGAGAGCATGAATTGGAGGTGTAGTCCACACTGTAGTGGTACTGAGGTGGTGGGACTCTTCAAAGACAAATTCTAGTGGGAAGCCCTTAGGTTATTAGGGGAACTTCCATTGGAAGTGAAGATTCGTCTCAGCAACGAGTTCTTACAGAGGGAGTTGTCATAAAACCTTGAACCTGACCTGTTTCTCTGCCCCTATTTGTCATAATTCCTCCATTGTGATACGCAGGGAGATTTACACCAAGGCCAAACCATGAGGAACACCTAATATTAGGCTTTCAGTCTCCAAAACTAAGACCTTTTTCCTGAACAAACATTTTTATAAAGTTATATTACTGCAAGTATTTTATTACAGTTATAAAAAATAATGTAGGTAGCTATTGTTTTCATTAGTTTGGTGATTTAAGGATACACATTACATTTTTCTGTAACAGAACTAATTATATATATTTATATATGTGCTTTTGTATATGTATATATAATTGCATGAACAATATATGTATTAAGCAATTGAATAATGGGGGAAGGCAACTGGAGAGATAAATCTGGAATCTGTCTACCAAAAGAACAATGTTTTGTTAGACATATATAAAAATGGCTGTTGGCATGTCATAAATGTATTCAAATAATACTTCAAAAACGAGGCCGTTTTTAGTGTCTTCTGAATACTTGATTACCTCAGTTAAATGGAATTGAAATGACTTTCCATCAATAAGAAAATGATTAACTATATCTTAAAATATATGGCATATGTTGAATGATCTCAGTTATCTCATTTTCTTCATTATAATTTAATTGCTTTATAACATATAGCCTTATTAAACTCTGGAAAATTAAGAACTAAATGTATATTTCAAGGACAAGACTGTGGGGGAGTATTTTCTATACTTGTGACTTGTAGCTTACTTGTTTCAACAGCTTTGACAAATATATTCAGTGACTCCCTACAAGGCCATGTTCTACCAAGTTTTCTCTTTCAAGCATTATAAAAACCTGAGAGTGGGTTTGGAAATTTTCAAAATAGCTTCTCTTTCCCCCAAAGAGTTTTGTTTACATAAATATCTATAATCTGAAGAATTAGCTCACTAAGAAACTGCGGCCCCATCAAATGTATAATAATTGGATGAAATCTCTAGAGTCATATGCTCTCAAAGACAGCATTGGCTATTTCTTAGAAGAGAAAGGTGGTAACGGGGTTGATTTCTTAGGTGCACACTTCATGTTTTTCTCTAAAATAAGGAGCCACTAGCATTGGTAAGTCAAAACAAATGCATAATAATCAGCAGAGCCTAGGGTTTTAAGCACATAGGTTTTAGAATCAGATGGATTTGGTTGAAGTCTAATCTCTGTCACTCACCAGTCTTGTCATCTTGGGAAATTTGTACCATAAAATGGGTAAAAAAATTGGGTCTGCCTCATTAAATATTTGTGGGGATTAAATGAAATAATGAATGGAGAACTCACAGCAAAATGACTGGAGAAAAAATGGGTTTATAAATACTAGCTGTGTAACTACTTTTTTGTTGTAGTTTTTAGAATCTCTTCCCAAATAACAAATCGATTTTGACAAATATCATATTTAGGAAATTAATAGCCTAGAAGAGGGCCTTTGCCAGAGTCCTTACTACAAAACACTTTATAATAAAGAAGATAGAAATTCTTTGACAACTGGGACTATATGGATGGTGCATGGGAAAGATACCCAGCATACACAGGCTGTAACTTGGATGGTGCCTTGCAAGAAATAGTGGGCACCAGTGTCAATCCTGAGGCAAGTTTTAACAACATTATTAAATTTTTCTTATGATTTAGCTCTGAACTAACATAAATGTGTCCACTTCCGCAGTATTCACAGCTTGGATTGTTTGTAGGATCTAGAAATCTAGAAATCTAAGCAGACAGAAGATGATGCTCCCATTGAGCCATTGTAAGGGAAGGCATTGATAGAGAGGTGCCTGAAGGAGTGCACATGCCTCTGTCTCAGAATATGCAGAGGAGACGATGAGCAAGCGCACAGTCCTGGTGCACCAACAGAACACAGTGGCCGGAGGATTACTCATTGAGGTGATGCTAGCTAACATTCAAAGAAAACGATCATACAAACACAAACCACTGAAACGCAATAGAAGTAGTGGCAACCCAAACTTCAGAAATCAAAGCTTCTCCAGTTATCTCATTGGAAGTTACCAAGTCTCAAAATAAAGCACATTTTTGTTCTTATTCACTCTAAATAAAAGTAAATGCAGTGGGAAGCATTGCAAGTAAATGCCAGGATTGATAAACAAAGATTGGCTGTAATAGGTTTGAAAAAAGAAAGTCTACAATAGCATTTGTATCTGATTATCAATTAAATTGTAGCCATCAATACATCCAGAAGCCATGGTGAATAAATTAGAACATCATTAGAGTTCTTTTCATTTCCATCTAAATACAACTTTGCTGAGCATTTCCCAACCCTGGCTACCTGTTAGAATCATTTGAGTATCTGTTTTAAAAGTATCCAAACAGCGATACTGATTTAGTATTGTGTGAAATATTTTGAAATAATTTCACATCTGAAAATAACATCGTAAGAGTCCAAAGAATTTCCATATATCTTTCAGGCAGATATCCAAATCAAGTCACAACAATTATAGTAAAATATCACTAATGCCAAAGTAATCCATTCCAGGACCCTGGGGGAAATGGCTCAGTCAGTTAAGTGCTTGCTCTGCAAGTATGGAGACCTGAGTTCAAATCCCCAGTACCCATGTGGAAACCACGAATGTTGATGTGTGCCTGTAATCCTAACCCTGAGGTGGTGGAGACAGGAGGATCCCTGAAGTTTGTTGACAAGCTACTCTCGCCAAATTGATGAGCCTCAGGTTCAATGAAATACCCTGTCTCAAAAATATAAGAATGAAGAGCAGTAAAGGAAGCCACTCAACGTCAATCTCTGGTCTCCACAAGCTCACACACACACACACACACACACACACACACACACACACACACAGAGTTACAGTACAATGCTTCTAAAAGTTAAGCTTTAAAAACA
>NW_008331125.1:1981459-2003378 GCF_000622305.1 Nannospalax galili | reverse complement strand
ACACACGCACACACACACACACACACACACACACACACACACACACCATCAAGGGAGATGGTACATTTGGTTGTTGTATCTCTTTAGATTTTTTTAAATCTGGAAAAGTTCCAGAGTGCTACCTTGACCTTACCAACTTCAGTATTTTTCAGTTCTATTACAGAATGTACTTCAACACAGATTCTCTCTTATGGCTGTAGCCAGGCTGAATATTTTTGTGGAAATACCATGAAGTAGAATTTCCTCTCCCCACTGTATCCCATCAGGTGGTACACAATGTTAGTCTATCCCATCCCTGATAATAACAACTTTGATCATTTGATTGAAATCTTGGCTGAGGTCTGCTAATACTACTCGAAAGTAAATTTTCTCCATTGTGTTTATAGCACCACATGAATATCCCCTTCATTAGTACTTATTAATGTTTTGCCATATTATTACCATTATGGTTATGAATAGTGAGGCTCCAATTGCACATTCATTCAACACTTATTGTTTGGTGTTTTACTGTAAGAGAGCATTCTTCTCTATATTTATCTGTCCGCTATGGGCACATATGTTTATTTTTTATTTTTATATATTCGGCTCTATTCAATAAGATATAATTCAACAGTGTCTATTACTGTCAGCATTTAATTATATGGAAAATTCTTCGAGCTATTGAAGTGAAAGCGCCTTCAAATTGGCACTTCTTTCTTGAAATGGCCCCATAATTATATATTCAAACAAACTGTCCACTTTTACTACAGTAAAGAGACAAATCTATGGAATTCACAACGAAATTTTTGTATTTAATTTGCATACACATGTAACACACACAAAGCCATGATTTCACACATATTACTAATTCTATTTCAGCATAATATCCATTACTTTTTCCATTTTTCTATTTCATTTTCTAGTGTTGAGAATCCATGGCCTAATAAGTTCTGTGTACTCTTTAGCTCAATCTCTTGTAACCAGTATGCAGCTCTATAAGGCTCCTGTTCTCATTTGGATCTTTCTAATTGCTTGTGGACTAGAGGGAAGAGTATAGGAAGGAAGAAAAAGGGATTGGAGAGAGAGAGAAGAAGAAGAAGAAGAAGAAGAAGAAGAAGAAGAAGAAGAAGAAGAAGAAGAAGAAGAAGAAGAAGAAGAAGAAGAAGAAGAAAGAGAGGGAGGTGAGGAAGGAGAGAGGGAAGAAAACATGGAGGGAGATAGAGAGGGAGGGAGAAGAAGAAAGAGAAAGGAAGGTAAGGAGGGGGAAGAGAGGGATGAGAGGAGAGAGGGGGGAAGGAATGAGGAAGAGATGTGAGAGGTGGGATAGAAGGGGGAAGGAGGAAGAAGGGAAGAAAAGGAAGACAGAAGGAAGGAAGGAAGGAAGGAATAGGGGAGGGAGGGAGGGAGGCAGGGAGGGAGGGAAGGAGGAAGGAAGGAAGGAAGGAAGAAAAGAAAGGAGAAAAAGGGAGAAGAAGAAGAAAGGAAGGAGAGAAAGGTAGAGGGAGGGAGGTGACTGAGATTTTGAAAGTACTGCAGGTGAAATTTAACAGCTGTCCTAAAATCATCCATCCCATTCCTTTTGCATCCACGCCTGCCTTTATTTGAAGAATGGTTTTACTCTCCTTCTAGGTCAAATACTGGAATAAGAGCAAGTCTTAACAACTTTTACTAATTGTTACTTCCCACTTAGAATCTTCCTTTGGTTTGTAGTGCCAATGTGATTTCAGAATCAATGCTGAAAAAAAATTTATTTTGCCCACTTAAAAATAACTAGATCAGTGCCCCACAGTTGCAAAGTAAACTTTTTTCTGTATCTGAGCAAATTTGTATGCAAATGACTACATCTCAAATGAACCCTATCCCATGTACTTAGAAGTAGTACAAAGCTCTAAATGCAGATTAGGGACTTCTAGTCTCCCAGAGTGGTTCACAGCAATGCCATCTCTCTCTCTCTCTCTCTCTCTCTCTCTCTCTCTCTCTCTCTCCTATTTCTTTCTTCCTTCATTTATTCCTTCTTTTCCTCTTTATTTCTCTTCCTCTATTCCTTACAAGTGATATATAATTACTTACCTATTTCTAGATAATACAGGGAGCATGTTGTGGCTTTGACTATAACAAGATCATTTTTCATATTTTTTAAAAAAGATTTTTATTGAACTTTTGTACATTTCATACAACAGCTCTTAATAATCTTTAAAAACTTTAACAGTAGTGAAAAGTTAGACTTGAAATTTTGACCTAACATAGAATACACTGGAGTTTAAACTTTTTTTTGTTCCACTGGAGAAAACTTCTCGATGAGAAAACATGTCTAGGGAGAATAAAGAACATACATTGCATATTTCAACTTGCTGAAAACGGATACAGAATAGAACAGGTGTTATGCTACAGTTTCCTTATCATAATTCAAAAAGGTAACAGGAAACATGGGTTTACATGTGCAGCTAAAATCATTTCAAAAATTATATCTATGAGCTATCATCGTGAGAGTTCTGAGCACTATGGACCTCGAACACTATCCAGTGTCAATACTCACAACCTCATGACCAGTGTTAGGCATGTTTTCTCCTATTACTGCTACCCAACTGGACCCATTACTACTGTCCTATTCCTTCTATTCCATTCCATCCCATCCCATCCCATTCTATTCTAAATTATCATGTTCTCTATCCTACAAACCCACTCATGACTGAAAATCCTTTCCAGTTGAAAGTTGAAATCAAGTGCCCTATTTTTCATAAAATTATCCCTAATTTCCCCACATGGTCTCTCTCTCCTTTTACCTCAATACTCTGATTATCATATTATCAGATTTCTCATTGTTGTGACAAAATAACCAAGATAAGTAATTTCAGGCAAGAAGGATTTGTTTGACTCAAAGCTTACAGAGTCCACTCGATTATGGTAGTAAGGTATGGTGCTAGGGACTAAAGTGGCTGGTCACACTGTCCATAGAATGTGGAGAGAGATGCATGTTGCACCTATCTACTGACTTTCTCCTTTGCAATTAGTCCAGGGTCTCAAACCATGGAATAGTGCTGCCCACGTTCAGGGTGTCTTCTCTCCTCAGGTAGACCTTCTGGAAGCATCCTTATAGACACTACCAGAGGTTTATCTACTATGTAATTCTAAATCCAGTCAAGTTGACAATGAAAATTAATCATTACCCTTATTTTATTTGACAAAGAAAGGGTTGATCAAGTAACTTTTGAAAATATTAAACTTTTGATACTATTATCTGGATACTTTGAGAGTAACTGCAATGTTTCTATTTTTCCATCCAGTGAAGCATGAGAAGTGATGTAGTGGGGTTTCACCTACCTCTGATGACATACACTGGCAAAAAGAGAGAAAGCAAGTCACACTGCCCCAGCACAGTGGTTTCAAACATTCCATCATGTGAAAGCTACAGCATCAGGTCATAATTTCCACAGAAACATTGCTGGTATAGGAAATGCAAGATGTTCCCATAACACTTTATTATTTAGGAAGCCTTTTTGGATAATGAAAAACGGCGATTTCCTATAAAAGGAGCAGGTAGTCTCTCTCCTCTTCCATCTTTGACTCTTCATCTGCATCTCATGTAGATATACTACTATCTTTGTGTATCTCTTACCTTCCAATATTTCCTTAATATGTTACTTGCTTATGTAATTTGGAATTTTGCGTAGAAATCATGTCTACTCCATATAGAAAAATATGTGTATATATTCATATACACAAATTCATATATCTTATATGTACCCCAAGACAGCAGTTACACTACTCAGTTACTGTGACATGATGGATGTGTTTGGAGGTCTAATTACAAAGGTATATTTTAGTATTTAACTGTCCTTGACTGGATATAAAATTGGACATTTTGAGTGTTCTGATACTTATATTGGACGCTTCTTAACAAAATAAGAAGAAAGTATTGATGTGAATTGCCAAGAATGTCTGAGGTGGTTAAAGGAATGCATTGTGATAAATAAATTGTGAAGTAAACCCTAAGGAGTTTACCTACCCCATTAATTTCTCTAATATTCCTGCATTATAAATTATATGTTTTTGACTATATTTGACATTTGGAATTCAAAATTTTAATTTTGCAATAAAATATACAAAAATTATATGATGTATACTGTGAAATTGTATTCTTACATAACATTCATGAAAATAAAAATATTGTATAAATTTATAATATGTACAAAAGATAAAGTAAATACACTTCACTTGTTTAAGTTATAAAGTATGCTAATATATATGTATAGAAACACACATTTTAATTTCATCTAAAGATACATTCTGAGCTGGGACATGGTGGTGCACTTATTTAATCCCAGCACTTGGGAGGCAGAAGCAGGTGGATTCCTGTGAGATGGAAGCCAACCTGGTCTACATGACAAGTTCTAGGACAGGTGAGACTACAGGGAGACCCTGTCTCAAAAAGACCAAAAATATATAAATTAAATAAATAAATAAATAATGCATTCCATGTTTAATTTTGAATCTTACCACATATTACAAGAAGCTAATGGGCATTATGTTGAACGTAGATGTTTAACATATTCCCCAGTCCCCCAGCACCCACTCCAAAGCACTGTCTCCCTGATGTGGGCAGGAGCCTAATCCACAAACCTTGTGGTATTCTAGCTCAGCAACCTTTTGTCTTGAGAAATATATTGTGCAAACTCAGAAAATGTTGGTGATAAATCAGACTTTATTCAGTTTTTCCCCTACTAAAGCTATATAACTATATAAATAAATATATGAAGAATGCATTCAATGCAACCACCTGCTAGACCTACTATTCATAAGCAGAAAAGTGAAGGTTGAAGGTATCCATGTACAAAGTTTATTTTACATATTTTTCCATATTTTTCTACCTAAGAGGAGGTACAGATATTTATTTTCTGATTTTTGAGAATGTATAAGAAAAAGTGAGCTTTTGAATAGTGTAAAAAATAAATGATGTTTGTTTCATTCTTTCTTTACAGGACTGTGCTAAAGAATTGCAGAATGATCAAGAGATAGAATAAACTCATCAAGGCTGCCTGTAGACAGAGATTACTTTCTAACTGTGGTGTCTCTTCCAAAATTGAAGCTTGTTTTCATTTGTTTTATTTGTTTCTTTTACTGATAAACTTTGAAACATTAATATTGAAGCATCAATAAACTCCAAATTTGGGACTTAGGTTAGTCATTTCACTATTTTCTATTTTTTTTTCTTTAAAAAGTCATCACCATCAAACTTTCATTGTGCAGAAAGTGCTTTTACCACATCATGAAGAACTGTCACCAGAGCATTAATTTCTAGGTATAATGTTTATTCACCTCATCAACCTAACCTGGTAATTTCTTCAATTTGGTCGGTTTATGATCTTATGGGATTTTGTTTTCTCTTTAAGTACGCTTAATATTTTCTTGATACTCTCCCTTTAATTTCTCTCTATCTGGTCAAATTCAAGAAAATTAAATATCAGTACTCTAAAAGTTACATTCATTTATAATGGATATGAAATAAAAACATTAACTGACATAGTAGCACATTAGTAAAGAGCCAATGATAACACAGAGGGACAAGACGTTAGGAATGAAGTGACAGGGTTTATTCTAGGCTCCTTAATAAAAGTTATTTTTTTGTACTTGTTGACTTTAAAGAAAAACAAAATGAACAATGAAAGAAGAATCAAGACTTACAAGGTTTTTGTAGTCATGTATTACATTATAAGAATAAAGCAAATAAGAATTAAGAATTTAAGGAGCCAAGTGGTATTTATGGGAAATATAATTATATAATCACACAAAGAGAGAAAAGGGATCATGTTATAAATATTTTAGTATAAATTTTATAATGCTGTGGTGGTCCTCTTGGTTTTGTGATATGTAAGTATAAACTGATATCAGTATTTTAATTCAGGAAATGTCTTAATTTTTTTTGAAATGTTTACATTGAAAAACATGCTACTTAAATCTGGTTTTCATTGTTAATATTATTTTAAGATTAATATTTATACAACTGGATAACACACACACACAAATGGGTGACATAACTGAGTGGGTAATGGCACTTGCCACTATGCCTGACTGGACCCAAGACCCACAGGGTAGAAGAACCATAACTATTTCCTGCAAGTTGTCCTCTGACTTCTACACATAAACTGTGGCATGCTGATCCCTGCCAAACACACACACACACACACACACACACACACACACACACACACAACACACACACACACATTCATACTCAAATAATTTATCTAAATGAATGAATGAATTACTAAATAAATATCTGAAAGAAGACATAAATGTAAAAAGAGGAAGGAAACTTGTTCACTGCTTGCTCAGGTAGGAATTGGTAAGCAGAATGCCTACAGAGGCAGAGAAAATTCCTCTTCAGATTCAAGCTAGTGTAGAGGAGTTTTGTAGGTGACTATAATTCCCTGCACCAGATATTGTCTACCGCCCTGGCACTTATCACAGAAAAGCAAGCATCTTCATTTATATCCCAAATCTTTGGCAGTTTCCTTTCTCTTATTATATTTCACAACAGTCTCCTACATTTACCTTTACTTAAATCACCACGAATCTTCAAAGGTCACCTCAACAGAATTAGCCTGGGCCCCTAAAGCAGCAGATAGCAGATTGAAGAATTCATTATACTCAATGGCAAATATCTCAAATTCCCTATGAGAATAGGGAAAAACACTGGTCTTAGCACTCCTCTCTCTGAATATTTGTTCATTTCTACCCACTGTGTGTCCTTCCACAAGTCAACAGTCCTGTAAACACTATTAAATGATTTGCTGAAATGTTACTAGAGTAAGTGCTAAATGCTAACATACTCATTTTATCCTATCTACATCTTTATACATACTCAGTTTTTCCTATCTACATTTTTATTGGGGATACATAATAGTTTCATTCCCAGTTTCATATGAGATGAAAATAACTTGTTGAAAAATAAAAACAAAACAGCAACATGGGGCTGGAAAGATGTCTCAAAGGATAAAGCACTTGTCTCACAAGACTGACAGCCTGAGTTTAATTCCTGGAACCCATGGTAGAAGAAGAGAACCAATTCCAAAACGGTGTCCTCTGACCTCCACATGTATAGATGTGTGCATGTATACACACAAATAAATAAATAAATGCATAAATATATAAATAAATAAATATTAGTGGAAAATCAAAAGAAATAAAACATTTTCAGTACCACATGGATATTAATATGCAAACAGGATTCAGAACTGCTTATATATGAAGAAACCAGGGCCTTTAACACTGTGCTAATTGAGTAGTAACAATTCTGGAGTTATTAGGTAATATGACACAAATGGAAAGTCACAATAAGATGACTATAAAATATTAACTGCTCAATAGTCATTTGTACATTGTTCATTCTTTTTTTGATGCCCTTGGTTTTGCATCTCAGTCACATAGTAGAAGCTTACATATAGCCTCTTCCTCTAGCTTAATGATATAGGGGTTATTAGAAAAGCAGAGGGCCAAGGAAACAGGAGACTGGGTGACATGTAACTGTAAACAAGGCCAGAAGATGTCAGAGACCCATCAGGATTTTTGATAGACTAATGATATTTGAAACCTATCTAGAAAACTACCCTGAAGCTTAGACTAGTTTAATGATTGTTTTTCTGAACTCGAAATATGAGGTCACATAATGGGGTGACTTGGGGGCAAATGTGAATTAATTAAACTACAGATATGACATTCTGATTATAAACTGATGAGAAGCAAAATAAGCCATGCAAATGGAAAACAAGGGAGGATGAAAAGCAATAAAAACATTTTCTTTTTGGTGTGGATGTATTTTGTATGTGAGTGGTATATGTACTTGTTAGTGAAGGTGTATGCATATGTGCATATGAGTGTCTGTGTTTGTGTTTTCAGATACATGTGAAGGGCAGAGGTATATGTTGGATCACCCTCCACCTTTTATTTTCTGAGGGAGGGGCTCTCACTGAGTTTGAAGCTCATTGATTAGGTTAGCTAGGCTGGCTGGCCCATGAGTTTGAGGGATCCAAATGTCCCCCCACACCCTCGTGCTGTAGTTATGGGAGTGTGCCTCCTCACCAGAAATTTTGTGTGGGTTCTGGGGATCTGAATTGAGGTTCTCTTGTTTGTGGGACAGGTACTTTACTGAGTCATGTTGTCTGCATTATGAAATAAGTTCTGATTCCCACTAACCATGCAAAAAGCAGGTATAGTGGCACTTGCCTATAATCTCAGTGCTGGGGATGTAGAGACAGGAAAATAGTTGGGGCTTAGCCAGTCTGGCAAAATTGGTGAGCTCCAATAAGAAACCCTGTTTCAAAGAGTAAGATGGAGAGGGATTGAGGAAAACATGTGATACTGACTTCTGGCCTCTACACATGAATATCTACAGCAGTGCACACACACACACACACACACACACACACACAAATTTGAATACCTGTAAATATATAAGCATTCAATTTATAGTCATATCTATAATTTTCTTTTTAATGAAATCATATGATTCTAAGAAGCATTTGCCTCTTTGCTCTATATTTGTGTTTAAGTGTTGCTAATGGATACCAATGTATACAGCACACTCCTCTTCCAACAAATAATGAAAAAAAATGCAAAATGAATTTAAGCATCATTGATGGTGATTTTTACCTGGACATACTCTGTGCTGGATAGCTTCAGCTGTCAATCCAACACACCTGGATAGAGGAAACCACAGGTGAAGAATTCTTTCCATTGATTTGTCCTGTGGGCATGTCTGTGAGGCATTTTCTTCATTGCTTAGTGATGTGAGGAGGGCTCCTCCCACTGTGGGTGGTGCCACCCCTGAGCAAGTGGTTCTGTGTTGTATAAGAAAGCAGGCTGAGTACAGGCCTGAAGAGCAAGCAGTAAGCAGGTTATTCTCTATGGTCTGTGTTTCAGTTTCTGCTACCAGGTTCCTGCTTGAACTCCTGCGCTTGCTTCCCTCAATGAAGGATTGTACTGCGAGCTGAAATAAACCCTTTCCTTCCCTAGTTGGTTTTGGTCTCAGTGTTTATAAGAGCAATAAAACATAACGAGGACATACTTCAAAGTTTCCAACTGGAAGAGTTCAATAAAAGCTTTTTGGGGTTATGTGTGTGTGCATTAAGTCTTTGTAATAGTCTTGAAGACAACCCTTCATGCAACTTCATTCCTTCAAGAGCCTAATTGCAGGTTCATTCTTTTCAGGACAACCTCTCTTCACCTGTGCTCTTTCCTCCCATTTAGCTGTTTTCTCAACATTCTCCAAGGATTTTGGTTACTTGTTCTCAGTAATCAAAGGCAGTTATTGCCTGGCATTAAGAGTTTAGCAGTGAAAGGTGTCACTACTTTCCATTTGGATAGGGACTGAATTGTGTGCCCCTAATGACACAGGAGAAAATGCGGTCCCTTTTAGGATTATTAGCCTCATTAATAAAAGAATACAAGAAAAGCTCAAATAGAAGCTTAAGGACAATTTTATTAGAGTTTAAAGGAAAAATCCTCAGGGCAGGCACGCTTAAGTCTCAGCAGTTGCCTAGAGAAGAATGGACAGGAGAGGAAAAGGCCATGCTGTTTAGACCTGACATGATGGTCAAACACACAGTGGACTAGAGAAACTTTAGAAAAAGAGTAAGAAACCCAAAATGTTGGGGCAGCCCAAAGTGTAAAAGTATGATTAGAAAAGAAATAGGAAGAAGAAAAAGTTAGGCTTTTCTGAATTCTTCAGTAAGGATTTACAGTGTTACCTCTGCAGCCACAAGATAAGCAGGGATTCCTCTCAGGAAAAGTTTCCCATCCCATTAACATACTACTTATCTTTCTTTAGATTGAAAAAAAAAACAAAAAAAAAAAACAACTGCCCCCATGTATTAGTCACTTTGCTGTTGCTGTGATAGATACAATGACTCAAACAATTTATAGAAGGAAGAATTTGTTTGAGCTTACAGTTCCAGGGGAATTATGGTCCATCTTCGTGGGGAGGCATGGTGGCAGAGGTGGCTGTGTAGGACCCAGAGATCCCCCTCATTCAACCCCTCCCAACACCACACTGATTGCTCTTTTCAGCTTCTGTGTAATGCTTGCAATGCACACCTGCTGCTACTCCTCCCCTGCTGTTCCCCTTCTAGGAAACTATAGATTAGATAAACCCGGGTATGAACACTGCTCTATAAAGTAAAAATAAAGACTCCTGACCACACAGATGGCCAGCACATTCCACAACCCTGATAACAACGCCTGCCAAAAAAAAAATCTCCACGACCACATCCTGTACAACTGATCAGTTCAAAGGTGTGTTGGCGTGAGCAGGACTCTTGGACCAACCACAAAGCGACACTGTTATTCACCTCCTCCCTTTGTCTCTAACCTATAAAGAACCCTTTCTTCCCCCACCCGGGGCTCTCAGCACGGTTCCGTTATATCTGTGTGGTCTGAGAGCCCAAGCTTAAGCCCCAATAAACTATAAACCTTGCTTTTGCATTTTTGGTGTGTTGGGTCCTCGGTGGTCTTCTTGGGGTCCTGTGAATGAGGTATAACAGCTGGAGAAGATGAGCAGAAGCTAAGCTCTACATTTTCCAGCAGGCACAGGAAACAAGAGAACAACTGGAGATCAGGCAAGGCTTAAGAATTCTTTAAGCCCACCCCCAGTGACAAGCTTCCTCCAGGAAAGCCGCACCTTCTAAAACCTCCCAAAACAGTGCCACCATCTGGGGACAGAATGTCCAAACACTTGGAGCCTATGAGGGACATTTTCATTCAAAGCACCACATTCCACTCCCTGGCCCCCATAGGCTCATGATCATATAAAATGCAAAATGCATTTAGTCCAGCTTTAAAAGTCCCCATAGTCATTATCAGTCTCAATTCTATTCAAAAGTCCACAGTCCACAGATATATATCTTAACTGTAAGCCTCTATATAATCAAAAGACAAATTACATATTCCCAACATACAGTGGAACCGAATACACATTACCATTCCAAAAGGGAGGAATGGAGGCATAGTATGGAAATACTGGACCAAAACAAGACCGAAAACCAGCAGAGAAAACACCAAATCCAGCAGCTCCACGTCCAACTTCTGGGACTTTACTTCCAAAGGGCTTAGATGGCTCAGCCACTCTAGCTTTGCTGCTTGCAACACACATCTCTCTCTTATGCTGGTACCACTCCCTGTGTGCAGGTCTCCTTGGAAGATGCTTCACAGCTCTGGCATCATGAATTTCTTGGTGTCTCCATTGCCAACCAGGCTTCACCTTCACTTCAGCTTCAGCTTCAAGCAATGGCCTTTCAGGGCCTTCTCTATGCAGGGGAATCCCTGCTTCATGCTGTCTGGCCTCCAAGGCTCTCTGAAACCTTGGAGGAAGAATTGATGACCCCTTCACTCTTCCATCTTTCATGCCTCTAAAGCCAGCATTGGGTGAATGACACTGCCAAGTTTGACTGCAAGTTTGGGGTAGACTCCAGCCTGCTTTATCCATTTTAGAAGATTTCTCTTCCATGGCCCCTGCAGCATTTTCCTTTCTCAAATTGGAGACTTAGCTGGGTGTGGTCTTGCCCTAGAGGCACTCTCTCCATTGTTTAAGTTTGAATCTCTAGGCCCCTCCTTAATCAGTTTAATCTCCTTAATCACTTTAATCTCCTTATCAATGGGATCTTCTCCATCACATGCCAGGGCTCCAACATTTGTCTTCCTAGTGCTCTTTTTTATTCCAAACTGTATTTCTTTCTGCCCCATTTGCTCTTTTTCACTGTAGATCTGCATAATATTCACCATTAATAGCCATGCCACCATTTCTACATTAGACTGTCTTGAAATTTCTTCTGCCAAAGAAATTAGTCATTACTTTTCAATTTAGCCTCAGGCAAGGTTTTTGGTCTAGGGCAGACTCCAGCCAGACTCTTTGCCAAAATATCCCAAATGCTGCTTAAGTCCTTATTTCCCTCTGAAACTATATTATTCTCAGCACTGCTTTCTTCCAGGCATTTCCTAGAATGGCCTGTTAAGCTCTGCTTACAGCAATCAGCCACTTTTCTAGCCCAACCTTCCAAAAGCTTCCACATTTTTACAAAACCACACCTGATCAGGCTCTTCACAGTCCACAGCCCACTCTCTGGTACCAATTACTGTATTAGTCACTTTTCTGTTGCTGTGATAGATACACTGACCGAAGCAATTTATAGAAGGAAGAATTTATTTGAGCTTATGGTTCCAGGGGAATTACAGTCCATCTTGGTGGGGAGGGACGGTAGCAGAGGTGGCTGGAGAAGAGGGGTGGAAGCTATGCTCTACATCTTCCAGCAAGCACAGGAAACAAGAGACCAACGAGAGATTTGGCAAGGCTTAAGAATTCTCTAGAAGCTTTTTTCTTTTTTACTGTATTATTAGTCACTTTTCTGTTGCTGTGATAGAAACACTGATCCAAGCAATTTATAGAAGGAGGATTTTATTTGAGCTTATGCTTCCAGGGGAATTACAGTCTGTCATGATGGGGAGGCATGGTGGCTGGAGGTGGCTGGAGCAGGAGCAGCAGAAGCTAAGCTCTCACATCATGACGCAGACAAAGGAAACAAGAGACCAACTGGAGAAATGACATGCTTCCTCCAGGATAGCCATAGTTTCTAAAACCACCCAAAACAGGGCCACCATCTGGGGGACAGAATGTCCAAATACTTGGAGCCTATGGGAGACATTATCATTCAAACCACCACACCCCCAGCTCTTCCTTTACTTGATTTCCCTTTTCCAATGAATTGTATGAGCTGTTTTTATAGCCAAGATTAAAAATAAAAGCAAAGAATTTCTTCAATTCTTTATCCCTAATAGAAAATACTTCAAACAGTTTTGCAGCATGTTTTTTTTTTCAATCTTGCTAATATAGTTTTAGATCATCTTTTTTAAAAAATATTTTATTATTTTTATTTTATGTGTATGAGTGTTTTGCCTGAATGTATATGAGTGCACCCATGTTATGCAATGCTGCAGAGGTCAGAAAAGAGTTTCAGATTCCTCTGGAACTGGAGTTAAGGATGGTTCATAGCCGCCATGTGGGTGCTGTGAATTGAACCTGGGTCCTCTGCAAGAGCACTCAGTCCTCTTAACCACTGAGCCATCTCTCCAGCCCCCCTATTTTGTGTATCTTAAATTCTTGCCTAATACTTCAGTTCTTATTGGATAATTATTTCTTGGGATAGAATAAAAGCAAAACCCACTCTTTTTTGACATATTTTGCTCAAATATCAGAATATCTATGTGAAAAGAACACCCCTTAAATTGAAACTTTTGAGTTTGTGATATGGCTCAACTGTCAAAGCATCTGCCACTCACACCTGACAACATGAGTGTGAATCCAGAAATCCAAATAAAGTGGAAGAGAGCTGAGTCCATAAAGTTGTCTTCTGACAACTTGCATCTTGTTGGACATGTTCCACACATACCTATCATATACATGCATATGATGATAAGTAAATTTTCGTTTAAATTTATTTTCTTTGAGTTATTGGCAACTCCAACTTTTACTGTACTACAAGTATAAGAATAAATCCCACCAACAAAAATTTTTGCATAAATAATTTAGCATAGAATAGTTCATTAATCATATCCCTACATAGTTTGTCTTGTTACATGAGAAAAATTAATTCAAGGAGCACATGGAATGGAACAGTTTAACTGTGCACATATGAGTGCTTTGACAATTGAACAAAAAACATTGAATAGCTGGGCGCTGCTTCCTGCCAAATGCTATTGACCCAAATACAAGACTTATTGGAAGATAAGGGCCAGGAGCCCAATCCAATTTGATCTTTTAGTTCCTGTATTAGTAGATTCTATCTGAGACAGACAGGATGAAAGTGTTACTTGTACTTATAAGGACCACTCCAGAATAGTTTCCTGCTTAGCACCAAATGCAGGGCTCTGGTTCAGGAGTGGCTATTAGAGGAAGGAGAATATGTGGGTCCCTCATTTTTCAAATAGCTGAAAACTGTTTTAGCTTCTTCAGACTTAGTATTTTTCCACACCTTATAGCAGGTGTTTTGGAAACCTTGATTTTCAGTGTGTCAAAGATGGTGTAATGTTTTGTGTTTGTGCCCTTAGGCTGAGAACTTGGGAATCACTGACATCACTGATAGCTATTTGTTATTTTTATTCCTAGATCTACACTCACAAGCACTAAAAAGTGCAAGAGTCTTGTGAAGACATAAAAGATGGTCATGGAGCTTAAAAAAAGAACTAGCCATGCTTTCTTTAATAAGACAGGAGAAGGTTAATAGATTTGATCTAGGGGCTAGAGAGATAGCTCAGCAGTTAAGAGCACTGACTGCTCTTGCAGAGGACCCGGATTTGATTCCCAGCACCCACATGGCAACTATGAACCATCCTTAACTCCAGTTCCAGGGGAATCCGAAGCCCTCTTCTGACCTCCATGGCATTGCACGACATGGCGGCTCGCACATACATGCAGGCAATACACTCGTACACATAAAATAAAAATAATAAATAAAAATTTTTTTTAAAGATACACAAAATGAGTGAAATAGCACCGAGTCTCAATTTTGATTGAATTTCTTTTGCTCGTGTCTTCCTTTTTACACATGTGCAGTGATGTGCTTTAACTATGCCCATTGCCTTCTTTACCTTCTCTTGTCACCCACCTCCTATAAACCCCTCTTCCAAAGTAGTCACTGCTCCACTTTCTTGTTTTTTATTTTTAAATCTAAATTCTACATGTAAGAGAAAACATGAAATATTTTTTCTTTCTGAGCTTGGATTATTTTGCTTAACATTACGATCTCCAGTTTCACTCATTTTGTAATCAGAACAAGGCAAAAAGAGTTAAACTTGGCATTACAGAGGCAGAAGCTGAAAATATCTAGGGATGTGGATAATTGTTCTTTCATTAATCCATTGATTCACACGTTTATTTGTACATTCATTTAATATTGTCTGCTGGATGCTGGAAGAAAAACTGATAAAATAATTATAAAGAAAACCTGACCTCAGGGATTTAAAGATGCTAAGAGGCAGGCATGAGGAAATTATTGTTATAAAAGACAGCAAATGCTGTAATAGAATATAACCCGTTTTCTAGGGGCTCAAATGGAAAGCAGTTATAATTCTTTACCATTCCAAACAGAGTCACTGCAAACTACCTTTGGCAGTTTGGATGAATGGACTTTTCTGAAGGAAAAAAATATTCTGTAATTTTCCAGTGATAAAAATAAACCTGTATCAAGTCCCATTGAAACTGTCATGTGAATTTTTTTTTCCTTTTTTTCCTGCAATTTTAGAGAATTGCCTGTAACACTCTGTTACCAACCAGGTTTATTTTGAAATGTGTTATAACTGTGAAGCAGCATGTTGATTCATTGGTATGTTGTTTATCTTACTTTACTTTCCCATTTAGCTCATCTCCCCCTGAACCCTTGACATTTCTTTGAGAAGATTGCAAAGATTTAGGCATTAAAAACAGACTATTGGTTATACAGTTCATTAGAGGGGTGATGGTCGGAATATTGTTCCTCTCCCGTGTTGAATTGCATTGTAACCAATCCCTATATTCATACCAAATAGGATAGTGAACCTAAATGAAAAATATTTCTGTCTCAGAATTAAGTTATATACACGGAAGTTCTTGTTACCAGTTTCGCTGCCTTCTTTCCATTCTTAATACAATTTTGTGATGTCTTCTCATGTACCAATAATACGAATAGCTAAGTTGAAACCCTTCTGTACACATTGACTGAGTTCTTTCAAATTAAAATTCCAGTTTGAGAAAGAGGGTGATATTAATACTTAATTGTGTATATATACATGTGTGTATATATTTATATGCCAATAGTGTATCCACGAAATACCAATTATAATTAGTCAAGTATTTTCTAGATAATGAATTAGTAGTGAGTCTGATTTATTGGATCTCTCATTACTTATCAGACCAGAAGGATGCAGAACCAGTTAAGGGGAAGAAGCAAACAAAGAATATTGAAGAGAATGTAGTTACAAGAATAAATATTTCATCTCAGAATTTTTAATCTCAGTTTCTTTTGCCTGGTAATCTACAATGTCGTCAAATAGGATACACTGAAATCCTTCCCTCTTTGTTAGCTCTTCATTTTAATGAATTCATAGAACTCATTTAAAAAATATTTCATTTATTATTTTTATTTTGTGTATTGCCTGCATCTGTGTAAGTGCATAAGTACACCTGTGTTGTGCAAGGCCTGCAGAGGTCAGTAGAGAGTGTCAGATTCCCCTGGAACAGGTGTTACAGACAGTTGTTAGCTCCCATGTGGGACCTGGGAATCAAACTCAGGTCCTCTGCAAGAGCAGCCAGTACTCTTAACCTCTGAGCCAACTCTCCAGCCCCTCATAAACCTAATATTAAAATTAAATTGTATCAGTTAGATGTGTGACTCAAATGCTGTATGCAAAAAAACTGTGACCAAAACTTCATAAAAGACTTTGAATTCAAGTAATTGTTCAAAGTCAGCACAGATTAAGATAACATCTTTCTGATGATAAAGATGGTTCTTTTTACTAGGTCATGTTGCTTATCAGAATTTGAAGAGTTCATGAATATTTCCTAAATTATACTCAGGGCATCACTCTAAATAAATTATAATTCAAGAAGCTTATACTAGAATCTGCTAAAGCTGTCTTATGTATAAAAACTACAAATTAAATGGCAATTGCTTTAAAAGTATGTGACTAGCACTTGATTATCTCTCAAGAATTGAAGGTAAGATCTTATTGCTGAAGATATGACATACTTCAGCAAAGGACTTTGGGCAATTCAACAGGATCTGACCTGGAGGTTTCCTCCCTGAAGACTAGCTCTCATACCATCAGAAGATACTATGGAAGCTGCCAAGGGAGAAAACTAATCAATGATCTTACCTAGCTACAAAGTCTATGAACCACAATAATGACCAACCCAACAAACTATTTCTATTAGGGTATTAGCAGCACTTTTATCTTGGAAATAATCAACAGCTATCTAATTGGACTTAAGTCCCACTCCATGATAGGGAAATCATGCATGGTACTATAAACATAGCTAAATGCGTGACTGGAGAGGTCATAGACCCTACTTCTGTAATTCCCTAGACCAATGTAAATTTTTACTCTATTCTAAATAGGTATCCTTATGTTTCAGATAAATATAGCTCTTACCACTCATCAAAGCTTCTTTTTGCAACAAATGGAGATTATACAAAATTCCACAACTGGTCAAATGCAAAGAACAAGAGAGTGTGAGGTCAGCCCTAAGTGACACATCTACAATGCAACCTCTACACTTAAGGCTCAGAGAACATCACAGAAGAAGAGGTGGAAAGAATGTATGAGCCAAAGGGACAAGACACTGCTGCTAGTTAATGGATTCTAGACATTATATGGAAGCTGCACCAATGGATCTCCATAGTATTGATAGTCTAATGAAGTGTGCAAAATGGCAAAATCAGTTGATATGCCAAGGTGGATGGGGGAAATGTCATGGGGTCCCAGATCAAGATGAGCTACAGACAATCAATGTATGTTGAGTGAGGGAGAATCAGTTTCCTCAAATGACTACCTCCCTGATAGGTTATTTAATACAAATTGGACAGCCATAAACACAGATACAGATGACCACCTCTAAACTCAGTGCATTTTATGTGTATGATGAGGATAATCAAAAAAGAGAACAAGAAATTGAGAGGGAGTTGGAGGAATGAGAGGATTTAGTGAGATACTAAGAGTAATGGAAACAAAGAAAAGACAATATTCATGTATGAAATTCTCAAAAATTAAAAACTAAAAAGGACATAAATGGAAATATGTCTATTCTAAATATGCATCCCTATATTTATACTTTCAGATTTTTAAACATATTTTATTTGTTATTTTTATTTTATGTGTATGCGTGCATTGCCTGCATGTAGGTAAGTGCATCTGTGTTGAGCAATGCCCACGGAGGACAAAAGAGGCTGTCGGATTCCCTGGAACTGGAGTTATGGACAGTTGTTAGTTGCCATGTAAGTGCTGGGATTCAAACCCAGGTCTTCTACAAGAACAGCCAGTGTTCTTAACTGCTGAGTCATCTCTCCAGCCTTATACTTTCAAATTTCTAATAACTGCTGGTATCTTATTAGTTGTTATGTATATTTACATTGTTTACTTCATCTTGGTTTAATTTCGGTAGGTCATACATATCTAGAAATTCATTAATTTCTTTTTGATTTTTCCAGTTTAGTGGAATATAGATTTTAAAGTACTTTTATGAATTTCAGAATGCCCTCAGAATCTATTGTAACGTTTTTCTTTTCATCTCTGATTTTTATTAATTTGGGTACTCTGTCACTTTCCTTTGGTTAATTTGGATAGAAAATTGTTGATCTTGTATTTTTTTTTTGTTTCAGTAATTGCAGCTCTGGTTTTTATTATCTCTGCTTTTCTAGTGACTATTGATTGTTCTTATTTTTCTGAGGTCTTCAGATGTATCATTTCATTATTAATATTAAATGTCTCTGTTTTTCTGATGTACACAGTCCTTCAAAATTTCCTCCTAGGATTGCCTTCATTTTGTCTCATAAATTTTGATATATTGTGTTTTCCTTGTCATTCAGTTATAAGAAAGTTTTTATTGCCTTCCTGACACAAATTGTATTCAGGAGTGTGGTGTTTAGTTTCCATGAATTTGAGTATTTTTCACATTTCTATGTTGCTGTCCTGCTTTATTGCTCTGTGGACAGAGAGGATACAGGATGTTATTTCGGTTTTCTTAAAATTTTGAGACTTGCTTTTTGTTTTAATATGTGGTTAATTTTGGACAAAGTTCCATGGGCTTCTGAGAAGAAAGTATATTATTTGGTGTTTGGGAGGGGTGCTCTGTAAATGTCTATTAGTCCCATTTAACTTATGATGTCAATTAACTCAGTGTTTCTATTTATTCTTTGTCTATGTTACCTGTTGGTGAAAGTGGGGTACTAAAGTCACACACTTCAAGTGTTGGAGTAAATCTGTGATTTTTAAATCTAAGTTTGTTTCTTTTATAAAATTGGGTGCACACTTGTTTAGTGCATATATGTTTAGGATTGTAATATCTTTTTTTTATGGTAGTGTTGTTTTCTTTGGCTTCTTTTGTTTAACTCTTCCGGAATTATTCATTCAGTCCTTGTGCTCTCTTAGATGTGTTTAATCTTCTCTTCAAAGGAAACTTTTCCTTCCAGTATCCTCTGTAGAGCTGGCTTAGTAAACATAAAATCCTTAAATCTGTTTTTAACATGGAAAGCTTCCCTTCCCTGTCTACTATGACTGATAATTTTGCAGTGTATAATAGTCTGGGTTGGTGTCTGTGTTCTTTAAGAATTTATAGAACAGCAGTCTATTTCCTCCTGAGTATCAGAGTCTGCACTGAAATGTTGGGTCTTATTCTTATAAGCCTATCTTTGTATGTGATTTGCTCTCTCTCGTAGCTTTCAGCATCTTTTCTTTGTTCTGTACATTTAGTTTTTAATTATCATGTGACCTGGGTAGTTTCTTTTCTGGTGCTCTCTATTTGCCGTTCTGAATGCCTCTCAGACCTTGATAGGCATCTCTTTCCTTAGAGTTGGGAAGTGTTCTCTATGACATTATTGAAAACATTTTCTGTACCTTTCACCTGGGTTTAGTCTCCTTCTTCTATACCTGATTTGTAGTTTTGTTCTTTTTATACTATGCCAAAGTTCCTGCACATTCTGTTCCTGAGGATTTTGTTGTTGTTGTTGTTTTTTAATTAATGTTTTCTTTGACTGAATGTTCCAGTCTTCAAAGCTTGTGATTCTCTCTTCCATGTGATTCATTCTATTGGGGAGGCTTTCACTGAGTTTTTTATTTCATTGATTGGGTTTCTCTTTTTGAGTGTTTAGTTTGGCTTTTCTTCAGAACTTATATTTCTTTATTAACTTTTATGTTTATGTCTTGGATTATTTTATTTCCTTCAATTGTTTGTTTTTATTTCCATGGTCTTCATTCTGAAATATATGCATGTCCTTTTAGAGTTCATTGAATATATTTATAATTACCATTTTTAAACCATTGTCTTGTGCCTCAAGGTCATGTTGGAGGTCACTAACTGGGTCCAGTGATCTGGAACCGCTCATAGTCTCTGGGACAGGTGGTGGAGGAGAGGATATTGGTGTTTCTGTATGACAGGGGGAAATAAGGTTTCTGGGAATGTCATTGTGGACTGCGGTTAGCAGTGTGCCACCCACATGGTCCTGGAGATCACACTGAGCTAGCTTCAGGGCTTCACTGTGATGGCGGGTGGGTGGGGAGAGCCTACCTGGGTCTCCAGGCTATGTGGGATGACTGGGGATTCTCTGGTGTGTATCCTGCTGGGGACGGGTGAATCCCAAAGCAAAAATGTGGTGAGGAAGAAGTTGGGGGTCATTGTTAGCCAGTGGTGGGGATTGGAGTTAAGAGAAGGGGGACAGATACCACAGACCTGGGACCCTAGACCACATGGGTAACTGGAGAGTCCCTGATGCAGCCATCTGGGATCAAGCAAATCCCAAAAGGAGGGAAGGGGTCAGAAAGAGGTGAAGATCTTTGGCAAGTGGTAGTGGAGTTGTTTGGGGTTAATGTGAGGGACAGAGACCACAGAACTTGGTTTCTCAATAAATTTGATATTTAATACTACAATTCATCCAATTTTTACTAAATTTAAAGATTCCTTCTCCATATTTTATGCCTTCAGAGATCTGGGCATAAAGATTGTATGAGCCAGAGGGACAAGACAGTTGCTGCTAGTTAATGTATTTCAGACATGATAGGAAGTTAGACACATAAAATCTTCATAGTGCAGTAGCCTAAAGAGATCCACATAATGAGAATATCAGTTGACACCCCAATTGGGATGGGAAAATTTTTATCCAGGTCCCACCTTTAGATGAAAAATTATAGGCAATCAATGGATGCTGAGGGAGGGTGAATCCGTTTTCACCAGGGAATAGCTCCCTGAGAGATTATTTAGTCCCAAGTAGGCAACCCTAAATGTGTACACATGAACATCACTAAGTGGACTCAGTGCATTGTGCACGTGTGTGTGTGTGTGTGTGTGTGTGTGTGTGTGTATAAAACAATAATAAATAAATAACAAGCAAGAAATTTGAGGGGGCACATATGAGGAGATGGAGGGGAACTGAAAGGGGGAGAATGGAAATACAACACTCGTGTGAAATTCTCAAAAAAAAAATCTAATCAGAAATTGCCACATTTAAAACCACCTAGACAGGTTCATGCCTTATTCACATTAATTTTTCTGATTTAATGGTAAGTGGAAAATGATTCAGTACTTACAACAGATGTGCCAGAACCTGCAAGAATAGGAGACACCAGATTTTCCAGATTTTCTAGGGTAATATAATATACAAAGCAGAGCTACACTGAGATAACAGTACATGGAAATTTAAACATAAATTGTGAACTACAGATTTTTACATCCAACTAAGCTATCTTTAAACTATATATACAAGTCTTAAGAATGTGAGATATGGGTCTTTCCTGAGATGTCCAGGACACAATGAAATTCATCCAAGCCAAACAAAATGCATGTCATCCAGTCAGAAAATGACTGGATTAACTTAGGCAACAAGACATTGAGGGAGCATTATTTATTTTAGTCATATATTCAAGATAAAAATGAAGGTGAAGATAAGGTTGGAACAACGATTTGTCACCCAAGAGATTTCTGATAAGATAAAAATAATGTAGACTTTTAAATGTAAGAAGGGAGAATGATCAAAGAGAGTAGATAAAAACATATATAAACACCAAAGAACTTGAAAAGCAAAGAAAACATCAAATGAAAAATAAATTTAGGTATTAAAACACAAAACACTAAATTATTAAATGCAATACAATTTTAATTGAGCAATTATAAAATATGAGTGAAGTAATGCATATTAAAATTATTAGTTTA
>NW_008331125.1:1979616-1981421 GCF_000622305.1 Nannospalax galili | reverse complement strand
AGAATTAAAAAATAATTAAACATATCCAAAAAAGATAAAAAGAAGCACTTTAGATTCCTCAATTCAGCACTCTCACTGTGACATAAATTCACAGTATCTATGTGACCATTAATAAAGTGATTAACTTTATAAAGCAGAAACTACAATGGGAATGTAGGAACACATTAGTAAAAATTTAATATCTAATTACCAAAAAATCCCCAAATCCTTACTGTATTAGCTGTATCTCACTGCATAAAAAAAGCACATTAGAATTCAGTGACCTAAAACAAGAATTGTGTCCCCTTATCCTATTCACTGAGTAAATAAGCTTTGTACTTGCCACTGCACAGATGTTATATTGGTTGTAACTAGAGGTTGTAACACAGGATTAATCTGGAATCTTTACAATGTCCATATTATACTGAGCAAAGCAAATCACAGAATTAGTGTACATTAAAAGGGATAAAGAATTAAAATCCACTCATTAATGGAGAAACATGCAAAATACTTACATTTGCTTTTTAGTTTACCACATAACAACTGTACAGAAACAAAAGAATATTATAAATTAAAATGTAAATTACACAGATCTTTTGCCAACTTCAAGTACTTAGAGTAAAATAAGGCTATGGGTGATGTTTCCCAGGGTGTAATACTTAAAAGTCAGTAGTTCTGTGGAGGTCAAAGATGCCATGTGGAATTTCATTTTTTTTTTAATTTTATTTTTATTATTTTTATTTTATGTGTACGTGTGTATTACCTGCATATAGGTAAGTGCACCTGTGTCATGCAGTGCCCACGGAGGTCAGAAGACACTATCGGATCCCCTGGGACTGGAGTTATGGACAGCTGCGAGCTGCAGTGTGCGTTCTGGGATTCAAACCCTGGTGTTCTACAAGAACAACCAGTGTTCTTAATCTCTGAGGCATCTCCCCAGGCCTTTTTATTTTTTCCATGTAGAATTTCTAGCAAGCCCCAGAAATAAAATCTATTTAAAAAATATAAATCTAAATTACTTTTGGTCAGAGTGAGGGAAAGCTGCCACTAAGAAAGAGAATGAGAATTTCAATAAATCATTGTTTTAAATCTTTCCAAAGATTGTACCTGGTCATTACTTAAATGGATCATGCATTTCCTTCTGTGGATATAAAAAAGAAGGTCTGCTTGTTCTGAAAGTTTAGAGGCTACCACTAAAAGCATCCTATCTTTTAAAGATTGTACTTTACAGCTGGGTACAGTGACACACACACATACAGTACCAACTAGTCAGAAAGTTAAGGTAAGAAGGCTTGAGCCCAGGAGTTAGAGGCTAGCCTTTACAACACTGTGAGCTTTTTTCTTTTTTAAATTACCCTAGTCAAGCAACAGCCTAAGTAGTCATTGTGTGAATCACAGATACTATGTGTCAGGTGCCAGATATAATGGGAAACCACCTATCATACAGGTCTAAGTGCTACGAATTGTCACACAAGATGCAACTTAAGCTAACTTCAAATTCTCCTGTTCTCATTTGACAGTGTGTCCTAATTTTGTCCCAACATCCATGTGAATGCAGTTGACTTCAGGTTGGCATGAGCTTAGTTTCTCCTTAAGGCTCTACCATTTGCTTCTCTCCTGTGATACCAGGGCTTCCTTGAAGACACAATTTACTGAGTTAACTGCAATAGTATTTGCTGCCACTCACATATGTAATATCAGTATATGGGTCCTTGCCCAAGGCCAGAGATGCTAGAAATGTCTAAGCCAAAAATGACTCTGGTTCTACCATGGCCAGAACTAGAGATGCAAGGAAGTGGGCCTGGGTTTTCCTTATCTCTTTTCTT
>NW_008331125.1:1964334-1979561 GCF_000622305.1 Nannospalax galili | reverse complement strand
ATTTCCAGAGCTAAGATGCATCTCTTTCAAAATTGGCTGTAAAGTTTTAGGATTACAGTTGAATTAATAGTTACACAACATTGTACTCAGTATAAACCCAATAAGACATAAAATTAAATGAGGTTTTAACCTTTAAAAAAGACCTCCATTTCATTATTAAAATACAGTTTCATACAGAAAATTCATTTTTAATGCAATTGACATTAAGATGTTTGCACATGTGTTTCTAATCTCTATCTGATTATTACTAGTGACTGTTGGTTACTTTCTGAGCTTCTAGGCATCTGAGCATGGATATAAAGTCATCAGGTAGATTTCAATGGTAATGTTTTTCACATCTACTAATTATTGTTTTTTAATCATTTCTTAAAGGAATACCCAGTTCCTGGAAACCGTATTGAGGACATGATGGAAACCATTAAGGACCTAGACACCTGGAATAGGAATTGAACTGTCTAGCACATCTCTCCCTCCCTTCTTTTATCCCATTAAGCCTTATTAACTCCAGGGCTGTGAGGCCCAATGGTAACCCACTTCCAGGGATTACCTAACCTCCTTATAATAAAATATTTCTTTTTAAACTCACCTGTGGTTCATGAATTTCATCCTTCGAATTCATGAGACAAGTATATGAAAACCTCTGGCTTGGGTGGCTTTGGTCACCATTGAGTTTTGGGCACCCAAGCCTCTGGAACTAAGCACAATAGAGCCAAGAAAGGTTTTGTTGTCAAAAACACCATGATATTCCGATGTTAGTCTGACTCCAGACTTACAAAATGAGACAAAACAATAAATGACAGTTCTAACATATGGTAGAGTTTGAGAAGCAGTGATTGAAGGTTTGTGTTGATTATCCCTACTCCCCAGGATGAGTGGGAGTCACAGGAACTGACTCAGATCCTGAATGCTGCACATCTGCAATTCACGCTCAGTTAATTGTGGGAAGTCCCCTACTAGGATCAGAAACTGCACTGTCTTGGAAACAGACGGTTTCATCTGTGTAATTAAGAGTCCCTTTCAACACTAGTGTCTACAAGTGATTAAAAAAAATTATGTTGCATTTAGACAAATGTCCACTCCATTCAATACTAATACATTTCAAATTTTCTTTTAATCTATTAATGTGGAAAACTACAATAACTGATTTCCTGATATAAAAATTTGCATACTCTATTTTCCTATAATAAAACTAAATTGTTTGTCATGTGAGTAACATGTTGCTATATAAATTTTGTTACTTTGTTGAGGTGTTTTTGCCTCTATATTCAGAGAGATTTATTAGTAACATATCTTTACCATATCATTTTTTTGCTTTTGCTCTCATGTCACTCTCTTTGCCTAGTCTCTGTACAAACTTATACACATTGGAATTAGTTCTACACTTAATATTATATGTGACTTACCAGTAGTTGCTCTATAGTCTTTCTGTTAGTTGGAGCACTAGAAGAGGAAGTGCTAGAACTAGGTCAGTCCAGGATCATCTGAGGAAGCTTGCTTTTCTTATCACATGAGGAGACAAACAAAAGGTACAGAAGATATAGATGCAGTGTGTAAAGGCCCGTTATTTTGTGATATATATTCCCTATTGCACTGTGTGCATCATATAAAACATTGAGAAACTTGGTCACTTTTAAAAATAACTTAGCAGAAAAGTGTTCATGTGGCTGAGAATCCTTTCAAATACCACTGACTTAGAATTTCTTGCCATTTGTAGGGGTATGAAATACCTGCTTCAGTGGGAATAATATTGGTCATGACTGAAAAAGAATCCATTACATATTTACTATTTGGGGGGGTGCTTAACTACTCTGTGACATGTGTGGAGGTCCTCTATCTGGAAAACAACCTTTTTCTTATCACTTGTGAAGATAAAAATCAAAAACAGAGATCATGAAGCTCATAACTGCCAGACAAGATTGTTCTATTTGTATTCTTCATAGAGGAAAGAGGTTCAACTTCTGGAAAACATGACTGAGCCAAGCATTGTTCATTATCAGGAAAAGCATTAGAAGAGCTCTGTGTTTTCATTTTTCTCAGTCCCTACAAGCCTTCAATAGGAATGTAAATGCTTTCACTTGAAAATTATTTTAGCAGTACATGTATAGTTGTTAATAACTTAAAAATGACTTAAAAGGCATGGGGAGCTCTTGTTCCATACTACTGAGGGCCTTATATTTGATCCCCCACAAAAAAATGATTTAAGCAAATAAATGTTCTTTTAAAATGGTGTCTGTGGCATATTTCTTTAAACTTTCAAATAAATTGAATTTAAATGTGCTTATTTTTGTAGTTGTAGTATTCGAAATATGTCTAGAAAAGTTTGATTTAACATACTTTCTCCTGTTCCTTTTCTTTCTCAATAATTTACTTTCCAGAAAGTTGTGAATATTTTGTGTGGTGGACAGTGATACACTAGAAACTTGCAATGTCAGCACTGTATAGTTATCCACCTTCTGTCACAGTGGTAAGAGACCCTGCCTCTGTCTCTCTCTGTTTCTGTCTCTCTGCCTATCTCTCTCCTATACACACACAAGCAAATGAAAGCATACATACAAGCAAAGCTGGGCAATACTGGAAGTATTTATAGTTTTAATCTTTAAAAATTGATGCTCCTAGAACACACAATAGAATCTCACAGGACTGCTGCCTATTTTCATGGAATACTTCTGTCTACTTTAGATCAATTAAGAGTCTCTCTGAACTATACCACAGTTAGGGAGACTCCTAACTGTGAAATTCAGGGAGACTCCTGAATTTCAAACTAAATATCACCGGTGTCCCATTGCAAGAAATAGACACTGACCTTGCCTTCCATGAAAACTAGTTTAGATTATGTTATAATCTATAATGCTAAAATGCTAGCCAAAACAGAAGACTCCATTGTCTTTTTCTTAGCATATTTCATCAGATATCATAGTTTTAGTATTAGATAATACATTGAAAGAATGCTTTCAGAAATATGAACTACAGAATTTTATACTACTATTTGTGACCAGAAGAGAATAATAATCTCACTTCAGATGTTATATGTTCCCAGGTAATCATTCAACACAAAAAGGGAGGCTTTGTTGAAATGAGTCCAAATCTCTGTCTTTTTGAGGCACTGCTTCTCATATACTTGAATTATCTCCTGACACTTCTAGGACACATGGAAAGTCTATCCTTTCAAATAAGATGAACTCTATTAAGCAAGGGCCAAGATTTCCTTCACCCAAGTACATTTCTTCCTCAATTGTTTTTGGCATCTATTAGAAAATAAGCATCTAATATAGAGAAAGGCAGTTAGTTAATCTCTACTAACATTTACCACTAAAAATTTCAGCATAACTTCAAAAGCAACCAAATTCTCCAAAAATGTAAACAAAGGTAAGCTAACTGGTTCAGGAAAAGTTTCTTAGTGCACTAAAGGCATAACTGTAACAGACAAAAAACATGCAACTTTTACTTTATAAAGCTTAGAAAATATTTCATTTTTGAATATTTGATTAAGAAGATAAAAAGAAAAGCCAAAGTAGACAGAAATATCTAAAACATATATAATTGATAATGGGTGGGCTTTGAGAATGTAGAAACAACCCTATTCATTAAGAAGACACCAAATATTCCAATGTAAATGGACAGACTGTATGTTCACAAAAGGACATGTAAAACTGTAAACACATGATAGACTCTATCATTGGTCCTCAGGAAAATGAACTTTAGAACTACAATGAAGGAACACTAAATACTCATTAGAATAAACGCAATTAAAGACATATTTAAACAAAGTATTCTCTCTGGCCAAGATGTGGAGAAACTAGATTACTCATTTACCACTGTAGTAAATAAAATTTTTGAATGCCTTTGGAAAACTATTACATATTTTTAATAAAAATTTAAACATATACTGTCATTTGACTAAGCTGTCAACATCTCTAGATTACTTCAGAGGAAATAAGAACTTATGTCTACATGGAGATTTACACATGAATGTTTGTAGCAGTTTGACTCACAATAACCCCAAATGAAAAATAAATACTCATTAAGAAGTGATTGATTAAACAAGAACAGAATATGATGAAACAGTTCTCAGAAATAGCCAGTATGTAGCTGATACACACAAGCACATGGAAGAATATAATTCTCCGTACTCTGTAAACTACTGCGTTATCTGTTTCATACAAAATTTTAGAAGATACAAACTAATACACAATGACCTAAAACAGACTAGTGGTTGCCTGGGATGGGAGGAATGATCGACCATAAGAGGGGACACACGCTCCCTTGGGAAATGTTTGATATCTTGTGTTCACAGCCTTGGTTGATATACAGATCTCAAAACTCATTAGATTGACACATTTTAAATAGATGTTTTATGGTTGCTAATTGAAATGAAAATTTTTACTGTAAATCTATTACAAGAAAGATGAATAAATAGGATCTTAAAGACTAACAACATGAGTGTTAGATAAAGTATTAGAAGATGTACAATTTAATACCAAGAAGGAAAATTGACACAATAATGTCTGTCTGTCTGTCTCTCTGTGTATGTTTATGTCTATATGTTTGTCCAGATGTTTGTCTGTGTGTGTGTCTGTCTGTCTGTCTATGTGTGTGAACTTCAATCAAATTGACAACAATGTAAATGGAAATAATTACCTGTAAAACAATTTTAAAGACTTGAAAGATTATCTACAGGAGCAAATTACTTCTTATAACTAACTAAAGCTACTTAATAAGTTCTCAGTTGTAAGTGGTGCACAATATTATTTAAGCAGTAGATGAGTCTCCTGTCCATTTCAGTTAATACATATACTCTAAAATGTAACTATAAAAATAGTCTGACTTGCATGTCAACATCTTCCCCCTGGGTAGCTCTGAATTCTATTTGCTTCTCTGGCTGACAATCATCTACTGCTTTATGCTGCTTAGCATCACTGGGCACATAGACTGAAAAGAGCGAGCTGGGATTCCTTCTGCATCATGTTTCAGTGGGAAAACTGTGAGCAAAAATTCTGACTGATAAATTTTTATAACTAGTTCTATAAATCACAAAAAGAATACACTGTTTAAAGAAATTCATGCTGTCTGAGTAAGTATTGGTGGTTTAGAACACTTGTAAAAAATCAAATGGCATGTGTTATATTTAAGAAGGCACCATCACAAATTATTATGCCAGTAGAAAGACTTGCATGACAGGGACGCTGTTGCCAGCTTTGTAAAAACCGAGCTTCTCTACTTGATGTGTGTCCTTGAGGGGACTGATTATTCTGTTTATAAAAATATGCACCGTTAAAAATAGAAATGGGTTGTCATTAAAGAATAAATGATTATCAAAACACGGTGTTTGGAGACTTGCTTATTTTTACCCTTTGGTGTGTATTATAAATTTTCAAAGATAACATTTTGAAAGTTTCAATTATAATTCTTATCAAATGTCACACAGGTTTTATAGTCTTGAGTAAGTGCTTACAGTAAATTATTGTTATGGCTTAGCAATTTCAGTGAAGTTTTAGGCATCCATCTTTTAATTTGTCTGATGTGGGTGAGGGTAATTGGGAAATGATAATAATAAAAAATAGAGAAAAGAAGATGAATTTTTGATTCATTGGGTGAGATTTAAGCTCATATATTTTCACAAAATCTGAGAATACAAGACTTTATAATATATGCAACCTTTATGTCTTTTGCATTTCTACAATTGAAGTAATTTTGTTTGCATTATGCTATTGAATTATTTTATTAATTTCGATGAATAATTCCTAACAAACTATTGAATAGTGAGTTTGAGAGATAAAATAGAAAACAGGTAATATAAACATCCCACTAGCAATGTACATTTTAAAGAATATTTAGTTTATTATTTTTATTTTGTGTGTATAAGCATATTACCTGCATGTATGTGAGTGCACCTGTGTTGTGCAATGCCGTAGAGGTCAGAAGACAGCTTCATATTTCTCTTGAACTGGAGTTATGGATGGTTCATAGAAGCCATGTGGGTGCTGGGACTCCAACCCGGGTCCTCTGCAAGAGCAGCCAGTGCTCTTAATGGCTGAGCCATCTCTCCAGCCCTGCAATGTAGAAATTTAATATATGTCACTCTCACAATTTTACTTCATTACAAGTGAATTACAAATTAGTGTTTGCAAAGCAATCAGTGTAGAACCCAAGCTATTTAGAATGAAGTTTCTGTTTTCAAAGAGGTCATAGTAATGTGTGAAATAGAGTAGATAACTGTAAAGTAAGACTATAGGAAATTTTCATGTATTACAAATAATATAGATCAGTTTCTTTCAAAGTAGTACTGCTATTATAACAACAGCCATAAGAGTTGTGCCATCTAATCTGTTTTTCAATATACAGGATTTCAATTAGTGATCCTATGAATGGAACACACACACACAAACAACACACATACACACATGTTTTCTCTTGGAAGGATTGATGGTATATGCTAAAGCATGAACATGGAAAATTAGGGTACATTTAATAAATGATGACCTTGTTATTGATTTATTGAAAGTGAATTGTTTATACATAAAATCAATAAGAAATATGAGCTAATTATAATTGAGGAATCTGATATGTATTCCCAACTTTGAAAAGTGTCTAGATCTTTTTAAAGCCAAATATGAAGTTCTCTAAAAGAAATTTGATAAAATACAAAAAGAAATCACATTACATTTGGGCATACAAGCATTCTGTTAAACTGGATAGTAGTCTGCTTGAAGAAGAATAAATAGATCACAAATTCTACTTACTAAGCATTCTTGTAATATGGATCAAGCTTGAAAGCCTGTATTGACATTTTTGTTAAAAGATTTTTTTGTAGATCAAGAAGGTACTGATCAAAAAACTTATCTCTGAGGGAAAAAATGGTATATTCAAATTTTGTGCAGATATGGCCCCAGTGTTATATACTATCAGGCTGATTTTAAAAAGAAAGGTAAGATATATGGAAATTTGGTTTCTACTGATTGAAACAGGATGGGTCACTTATGCGTTTGCTATAATATATTAGCTTATATCACATCAATTTTGACACCAAAAACAATTATAAAATATGAATAAAAGTGATAAAGCAGAGCTAAGTAGACGGCTTAGCAAGTGCAGTAAGCGTTCAGATTACCAGAAACCACATAAAGCCTGATATGATAGTTTGCATCTATAATGCCTGTAATCCCAGCTGTCCTACATGAGATGGAAGACAGAGGCAGGAGAATCTTTGGAAACTCACAGGCCAGTCAGCCTGAAAAGCAAAAATGTAGATCCTGTCTCAAACAGAATGGAAGATGAGGACAGCCAAGTTTGTCCTGGTCTCTACACATGATCTGTGGCACACACAGTCACAGGAGCACACATACACAGAAAGACACACACAGAGACACACACACACATAGATAAAAACATTTAAAATTTTTGAAAAGTTAAATAAGTATTTGAAGAAACTAGAAAGTCAAAGAGATAATTCATAGAACTGAGATTAACATTTAGTAATTGAATCAGAGAACATTTGATGCAATTCTAACCGAATACCTTTCTAGATTCTAAAATGGCTACCAAGGAGTTTAGAAGCTGAGTATAGGGTTTAATTATAATATGGGACCAGACGAATAAAAAACAGGAATCTTGATGTGTCAAGGTCAATAACATGTGTCAGTGGACTCCTAAATGCTGGTGTGTAGGAGCATAAACACCCTGATACAGACTAGTTCCCCTAGAAACTAAATCTGTGTATTGAGGTACTTGAATTGGACTGAAATGGTTGTTGTTCCATAACTGCTCTTATTTAAAACCAAGAATATAGATATACAATAAGATTTAAAGGAATCAATAGTGAAAAAACAGTAAGAAGACTTATGGGAGTGTGACATTGGAGATGTCAGACTCATTTTTTAAAGTAAATAAGAGTAAATATTTAAGAAATTAAATGAATTGGCGAATTTCACGAAGATGATTGTTCTTATGAAAATCAGTCTCCAACTATAATTAAGAACCCAATGTAGGGATTTAATAGCATCTGAGGGAAGTGCTGAAATAGAAATTAAACAAAATGAAGTACCCAGAAAGCATCACAGACTATGATTATGAAACAAAAATCCTGTCAGAAGGGCACAGACTGAGTGCGGATCACTTGAGGGCTGGAGCAGTTAAGAACGCACTGCTCTTCCAACACCTGTGTCAAACAGCTCACAATAGACCTCAAAGAGGACAATGGAGACCAAGCCCATATTTAAATTAAATTTAAATTAAAACCCTATTTAAATACATCACATGAAAATTACTGGAAGCAGGCAGAGCAGATGCTGCTGTCTCCTGTTGCCACTTGTCAGTCACGGTCAAACCACAGTGTTCTTTGACATCATCATCTACTACAAGGCTTGTATCCCAGTCTGTCTCTGCCTCCCCTCAGTGTTGGGATTACAGAAGTATACTGCCACCTGCAGCATTTTACATTTACAGGTCCTAATGTTTGTAAGCAGGCATTTTACCAGCTGAGTTTGATCCCTGAGACCCACCCGCATGGTAGGAGAAAACTAAGTCCTGAAAGTTGTCCTCTGTCTTCCACATGAGTACTGAAACATGCACGTGCACACACACAGACACACACACTAAATGTTCAAAAAAAGTAGTACTACTAAACATCCTATAACTAAGTTGATAATTTAAATTAAACAAAACCACATATGTTTTCTAATGAAAGCTAGAAAACACTAAGACCACGGGGATTGTCTTTGATTTTGGGGACTCAGATCTTCACTATTGTTAGTTTGTAAAAAGACTGAGACATGTTATATCACAACTTCTCTCCAAATTTCCACAAAAACAACTAATGGAGATCAACATATAGAGGAAAATAAAGAGACTGGAAGTGCCTTTAGTTATTGCTACAGTATCTGTGGTTATGGTGCTACACGACAGGTCAACCAATTGTCAGAGAATCATGAGATAACTATTGTTGTAGTGGTCATTGAAGGACTGGGGAATAAAAAGATATGTTATGACATGAGGTAGCTCAAATATTCACTCTTTGTGTAATTTTTGACACAATATGTTTTGGTGATTTATATATCGCCAACAATAAGTATTTGTCATAAGGATGTAATAAGATTTATATAATGACTTCAGGAATTTTGAATACATATGGCTCTTGCCACTTAGAGGTAATAGAATCATCTGAAATGATATTGAATGCTAAAATGGAACAAAAATCAACCCCATTATTTCATTTTATTGCACTTAGAGATCTCTACTCTTCCAGTGGAAAGGGAACATGGGAAGAGGGAACTATGCACAATAAATATTCATACCATTACTGCCCTCATATTTTTGACTACAGGAAAGTATATTACCCACTTAGCACCTTTCAGAATATTCAAGTGACCATTTTATTAATTTCCTGAAGACAAAGTCAAAGGTAATTTATTTTTTCTGGTATTAAATGAAATTTTATTCATTTGCTATCTAGACCCAAACAATGACAAACAAAAAATAAAAAAGAATTACTTTCTTATTAAAAATTTTTTTCTTTAAAAATTTATTTATTTATTTATTTTAATTTTAAGTATATATTTTGCTAGTATGTATGTAAGTGTACCATGTGACCAGAAGAGGACACTTGATCCCCTGGAACTGGAGTTAACCGATGGTTATTAGCTACCATGTGAGTGCTGGAAACCAAATCCTTCTATAAGAACAGGAAGAGCTCTTAACTAGTGAGTCATCTCTCCAATCCCTAAAAATATGAATTACTTTCTAAGATTTTACAGAGGCCACTCTAGAGACTAGTGAGATGCAAAGTGAGTTAGATGTGTCTGTTTTTCAAACAATTATTTAGCCAGAGATAAAGGCATCTAGGCTAGGAAGATGGCTCAGTGGGTAAAACACTTGCCTCCCAAACACAAGGGTTTGAGTGCTTATCCTTTGAACCCAGTTAAATCTGAGCATAGTGTTTCCAGAAGCTTGTGGACAAGCAGGTTGGCATATACAGCAATGAACAACCAAAGAGATGGAAGGTGAAGGTTGTCCTCTGATTTCCATACATATGCAGTGGCATGTGCATGCCTGTAGTCACACATATAGATGCACACACAGTATAAACACACCACACACACACACACACACACACACACATGCACACACACACACACACATTTCAGGAAACTGAAAAAATTAATGTAATTATTTAGATATGCCAAAAAGTCTCTAAAATATTCTTGGACTCAATGAATAAAGTTTTACTCCAATAAATGTGTTATGCCTTCAACTATCTGAAGATGATTATAATTTACTTTTTAATATTGGATTTATCACATACATTATTCTTCTCTATGAACAAAACATCCCCAGAATTATCGTTCCATTCAAGCAACCTTCTCTTCATTATTTCCTCAACTCTGCTTGCTGTAAGTCATTTGCAGAACATATAGTCTGTTTTGTCATAGAATAGAGTCTGAGAATGTAAATTAGAGAAAGCTAAAGCATTGGTTCAAAATCATTTTTCATTCCCTAGGTCCTTTAGATAGTTTTAAACTGAATGTTTTAAATTGTGATGTCATTGAGGATTCTGGTGGTCATGTAAATAGTCTGATATCAAATAAAATCTGCACTATATTTTGTTGTAGAATAAAATCCTGCTGTTTAACAGATAGATCCCATGAGATGGTCCTTAACCCTGAAGATCAGGTTCCCATTTCCATTAAATAGCAGAGCCAAAGTTCTGAATATGACAATAAAAATAAGCAGGAAAAGATGTTTAGAAATTGAAAGTATTGATGGACATTCACTAAAAGAGAGTTGCCTGTTGTCATTCTGTCAGGTAGAATTTCAGTTTTCATGAAGCAGAATAACTATGAGGAGAAAGACTGGTCATCACTCTCCTGTTAGCATTTATTCAAATGTGAAGAAGCCTAACAAGAATGGAAGCTGCTACCTTTGACTTACTAAGGGTATCCTGTCTGAGAAGTGACAGAGAGTGAATGATGTAATCCATTAAGAAGCCAGGGAAGTAGAAAGCAACCATGGAGGAAGAGGGGAAGAAGGAGCTCTACAGAGTTGGATTGTACGACACAAATACTTTCAAGGGGAAATGGAAAAAATGGAGGGGGGAGATGTTAACTGGGGAAGTAGGAAGAAGTAAAATACAGGGAAAGAGGGAGGAAGGAGAGAGAAATAATATGGATATGTAAAAAAATCTATAGAGAACAAATATCATAAACTTACTTTAAAATGTATATATAATGTGTGTGTGCACGTGTGTGTGTGTGTGTATGTGTGTGCATGTGTATAACTGAAGGCTATCTAACAGAAATCCCAATGCCAGGCAAGGAAATCCTTCCTCCAAATCATTGGTTAAGGTAGTCAAAGAGACTCCCCACAAAATATTGTTTTTTTTTGCCATAGTCTTGATTGCCTTCCAGAAATTTTACCCAATAATGTTAAATATATAAGATGTGAAAAGTCTAAAAAAACTAATACATTTATAAAATTGGATTTTTATTTTACTAAATATAATATTTGGCTAAAAGAAATTAATATTGTATTAATTCCTTATGATTTAAAGCCTTAAATATGAAAGAAAATTCATAGGTGAATGCCTTCATTTCCTTAGAACAGAAACAAATTTCAATAAGATATGCACTTATAAACATAAACTATGAAAGATGGATAATTTAACTCTATTAAAGTTTAAACTTTTATTCATTTGAAGGCATATTAACATGATGAAGTTAGAAAAGCAAACTATGTCTAAATATTTGCAACACAAACATTTTTCTAAATAAAATCAGAAACCAGAATGTGTATAAACTCACATTTAGAGAAATAAAAAGAATAGGAAAGGGAGAAAAAGGGAAGGAAACAGAAAAGTGTAAGAGATAGAGAGGAGGGGAGGAGAAACAAGTGCTTGGTCATCAACAGAGACTTCATAGAAAAAGCAACATAAAAATAAAAATGACATGACTTAACATTTTGAAAGTACAAGATTAAGTAACATTACAAATATATTATTCTACAACCCAGCATTTTTCAGGAATATACTGTAAAAAAAATTCTAATACATAGTCATGGAGGACTGACAACATTGTCAGTGATGGAAAGCTGAAAACAATTTAAAAGTTCTTAAAGAATAGAGCAGACAAATTATCCATGGTAGATTTGTAATAAATGGGAATTGAAACTACAAAATAATAAATCAATTAATTACAACTGCATTGTAGGATAATGTTAATATATTTGCTGTATTCCCAAATAATGTGCTATATTTCTTTTTACTTATAATTGTTTTCTGTTGGGTTTTCAATTGGAAATTAAATTGATTTTCTTCCTGAACTAATTTATTTTGCTCTAGTTTCAAGTTTTCTTCACCCACCTGGGCATGATAGTACACACCTTTAATCCCAGAATTCCAAGGCCGAGGCAGGAAGATTGCTGTGAGATCAGGCCAGCCTGGTCTACACAGCAAGTTTTAGGCCAGCTGGGGCTACAGGGAGACATTGTCTCAACAAAAAAAAAAATTAAAACAATAAATAAAATATTTGGAGGCTGGAGAGATGTTTCAGCAGTTTTGAGCACTGGCTGATCTTGCAGGGAACCCTGGTTCAGTTGCCAGCAGCCATGCGATGGCTAACAACCATCAGTAACTCCAGTTCCAGGGGATCTGATGCCTTCTTCTGAATTCCTCGGGCATTGCATGATACAGGTGCATTTAGCCACATGTAGGCAATACACTCATACACATAAAAATGAAAATAAAAAATAATTTTTTTTAAGTTTTCTTAACCCTGCAACCAATTCTTAAAAATCTTCATTCTGGTGTCCCCACTTCCCTTAGCTACTCTGTCAGTTTGCTTCAGTGAATGACTTGTTCTCTGGGACTATAACCATCATTTCTTCACCTTTTTTCTGTTTGATTAAGTTCTTGTTTTGTTGTATTTCCTCAACTTTCTGTTTGATGACCTCAAATAACTTCCCAAAGAAATGTGTTAATGTGAAAGTAAATTTCTTAGTCCTTGCTTATCTGAATATGAATTGATTCTACCTCCATACTTACTTTCTATTCTGGTCATCTGTTTTTCACAAAAGCCTGAAGTCTCCCCAACTTTCTATGGTTAAAAAAACCCAAACATTAAACATGCCATCATTCTATGGGTCTAAAAGTTCAGCAGAATTCAAGTAGGCTTCTCTTTTCTTTAGGCTGCTGGCTGCTTCCACTCAGGTGGTTACACTATGTGGAGATCTTTGAAAAATATTTAATTTGGACTTAAAAATACACACACACACACACACACTCATATTCTTCCTCACTTGTAGTTCCTTCTGGGGTTAGAAGTCCAAATTACTCCTGCAAGTGCATTTATTCAGGCTGGGCTGACTGGGATACTTGCAAAAGACTGGAAATGCCCATCAATGCTCTCGTTTCATGTTTTTTCCCCACTTGGATAGCCTTGGCTTTTCTGCATAAAGAACATTTGTAATCATACAGATAATATTTCAAGAAACCGAGGTACATGTGGGATTTTCTAAGTTTTAAGTTCCAATGTCATGAAGTGTCACTCCTGCATTCTGTCATAATGTAACGCTGAGACATAAACTCATCAAAGACTAGGAGACATACTCTACAAAAACTGGGAGATATATCCCATTTGGGGGTCATCATGGTTAAGCCTCATTTATCCTCAGTTATCCCTACTATCCAATAATTCAATTTAATTAATAATTACTAATTTTAGTGTTGGAAATCAGATCCAGGATCTCATATATGCTAATTAATGCTCTACCACTGAGCTACACTTCTACTCTTTCAGGGACTTTAAGAAAGTATATACTACTATTCAAGTTTTTCTGATCTTTAATAAAAGACTATTTTTTAAATTGTTAATATACTTATAGTTTATAGAAGCTACTCAAATACTTGATATGCAGTTGAGCTTATTGCAAAACAAGTCTGTTTCTGGTCCTCTTTATTTCATCCTAAATGTTTGAGCAATTAATACTCTAATATGTCAATAATAATTTAAATTAATTTTGTTATACTGTTAAGAGCCATGATATATCTAATAACCTGGTCACTGGCTTGCTTGCTTACCAAAGAAATCAGTCTAGCTGCTTATGTCTTTGTGAATACACCATTTTTTGCCTGTCTCTTTGAGGCAATTTGCCTTTTGAAATCAAATTTAACTCTGAAAAAAATAAAAGCATGCCAACAAACTGCTCTCTTTCTCATTGACATTTAGGCTGAGACCAGGCATTATCACTGCATCAGCTCTGCTCAATTAAGGCTCCCAGGCTGCAGCTGGTAACTAGGTAAACATCTTGCTCTTTAAAATGTCCCCAATTTCTAAAACATTCAACAACATAGAAATCACTTAATACAACAATTATAGTTTAGTCAATTTTCATTATCTATTACAATTAGCTGTAACTTTTGTTAGACCCAGAACTTCTACCAAATTCAAATTAAATTAGACCAATTTCATCTTTAACATTTGCTTGCTCTTGGTTCATCCTATATGTGTAATAAACAAGCATGATTTTTTTCTGTATCTTTTCAGATGGCACACCTCATATTAAGACAGCAGGTATCGGGGCTGGAGAGACTGCTCAGCGGTTAAGAGCACTCACTACTCTTGCAGAGGACCCAGGTTCAATTCCCAGCACCCACATAGCGGCTACAAATCGTCCTTAACTCCAGATCCAGGCGGATCCCAAGCCCTCTTCTGACCTCCGCGGCATTTCACGACACTGGTGCACTCATAAGCATGCAGGCAATACACTCATACACATAAAATAAAAATAATAAAATAAAGACAATTTATTTTTTAAAAAAGACAGCAGATATAACTATCAGCTGCAAAACATTTGAGAGACATAAGAAAAAGCCCTGAATAGATTTGCTTTTTATTTTGAAATGTATTTACTCATTAGGATGCAGCCACTCATTTACAGCAATGACCTGTGGTAGCTCCCAGTGGGTGTTCAAGAGCTGATAAACTCATTCAATAAGCCTGTGCTCAAATTAGCATAAAAGAGTAATTCCAATAATTTACCAGAGTGCTTTCTTTTGTGCTTAGAAGCAACAGGAGTGCTTATGCGTTTGCACAGTTCAAAAATATCATTTGAAAATAATGGCCCTTAGTCTCTCCTTAAGATTGAAGAAAATTACTGGCTGCTGAAAAAAACTAAAAATCTTTAAAGGGGGAAATTAGACTCACAAGCCAAATGGTTTTTAAAAGGGGTTTGAACAATAC
>NW_008331125.1:1943602-1963748 GCF_000622305.1 Nannospalax galili | reverse complement strand
TATATTTAACTTTTTAAAAGACTTTATCATTTTTATTTTTTGTGTATGACTGTATTTGCCTGCATGTGTGTAAGTGTACCTGTGCTGTGTAATGCCTGCGGACATCAGAAGAAGGTGTCGGATCCCCTAGAACTGGAGTTACAGTCAGTTGTTAGCCACCATGTGGGTGCTGGGAATTGAACTTGGGTTCTCTGCAAGAACAGCTAGTGCTCCTAACTGCTGAGGCATCTCTTCTCCAGCCTCTCAATTTTTTAATAAGAGAAATTCACAAATATTCAGAACAAATTCAAGTATCTCTGGGACAAAGCTAATCTTAGCCTTCAGAAAAGGGAAGCACTAAACGTTTGATGACTTTAATGATATTTAAAGATGGGATAATAAAAAGTATGATGAACACAGAGGTATGGAACCACAGAATTATCTATTAACATCCTCTCTGGTTTTACATACCAAACCCCACTCTAACAGCTCTGTCATGAATTCCAGCACAATTCTCTATAATTGTAGTTACAGTCCAATATTACCATATTTATAGTTCATACTTGCAGAACTACTGTATTCAGGATTTGTTTGGGTTTCTTTTTATTTTTCTGTTTTTCCCACGTGAGAAAGCAGAGTGTATTTACATCAAGGTAGAATATACTGCCCAAATTCACTAATCTTGCAAGCAGCAAAATTATGTAAATATTAATTCTACATCTTAATGGGTTTGAAGGTGACATTTCTACACATGTATACACTGTGCTTTGATATCATCCACTCTCCCAACTTCTTTCTCTTTTTGTCTTTATTTTTTCAATATTTGACTATGATCCTGCAAACTGCATGCCTTCTCAAGTGTGACAACAAATGGTACAGGTAAGTCAGGGAACCCCTGTACCCACTCACTGAGGCTAGGTCTTATGTTGTTTGGGTCCCTTACATGCAAAGGGCATTCCATTTCCATTTGATGGATACTATTCCAGATCTACACTAGTCTTTATCCATAGATTGCTAGTTATGGTGAGGTCCTATGTATTGAGAAAACAAAAATCTGAGACTTATGTAAAATAAGTTGTGTAACACTGCAGGTTAGTACGATTGCCTGAACCATCACTTATGCCTCCTGACCACTCCCTTGTCTTTCTTACATTTGTGAAGATTTAGGAATTAAAATTAAAATTCCATTTTAGAAAATAACTTTTCTCTTACTAGGAAATGATAAGCTTTGTGACATTTTAATCAAAGTGAATGGAAAGATATCAAGCAAAATTGTTCTAAATGCATGACTGACCCAAAGGGGACAATCTTAAAGTGTATGAGTCCAAAGTTATGTTTATATGAGATGGTGATTATCTGCCAAAAATCAACTTTCCACAGTTTCCTCAAAAAATAAAGTGTTTATATTAAATGGGTATTATAGAAAAGAGTGAAAAATACTGAAAAAATAAAACTGTTCACTTTAAACCACAATTTCATAAAATGCTTTCCATCAGTGTGATAAAATCTCACCTCAAAAAAAGAAGGTAATATAGTTAATGATGTGCATTTTGTTGTCTCCAGACCAGGATGTTGGAAGGAGAGAATATTTTGTTTCAGACAGTTGAAACAGAAGCAAAGAGCTTAATCTTGTAACAATTATACATTAAAATACATTCTAAAAGCTACATTATATAAAGCCAATAAAAATGAAAAAGTCTTACCCCTTATTCCTAAGGAACACAAAATATCATCTGATTCAGTTCTTGGTTATTGAGAGCTCTTGTTTTATAGAAGAAACAAGAGCAATTAAAATATGTTATAGATATTAGCATATAGGAGATAGTAAACATATGCTTATGAATGAATAAATATCAAGTATATGAAAGCACTTACCAAAATGAAAGATTTTCTGACTATAATAATGCCTTTTACTTGCCAGGTGTGGTGGCACACACCTTTAATCCCAGCACTCAGGAGGCAGAGGCAGGCGGATCCCTGTGAGTTCAAGGCCAGCCTGGTCTACACAGTGAGTTCCAGGACAGCTGGGGCTACAGGGAGACCTTGTCTCAAAAAGACCAAAAAAAAAAAAAAAAAAAAAAAAAAAAAAGGAATACTTTTTCTTGAGAAAAGCCCTTCAGGTAAAGGTCAGATAAGAGGATTTGTTTCTGAGTCTGACATCTATGTGTCAAGCTCACTTGCAGACAGCAATGCCTTTACACAGTAGGAAGCAGCAGGAGCCCCATGTTCCAGACCAGCAAAGCACCAAGTCTGAAAGGGAAAGTCTTTTCTCTTAGCTCCTCCACCAAGTTCCCTTGAATCTCATTCCATGCCAGCAAGTGAGTTTCATGTCGAACTCTTCAATGTGAACAGTGGGATGTGAATGCTGATTAGTTTAAACTAATGAAGATGCTTGATTTGTAGATGGTGGCAAGGTCAATTCTAGGGATCATGAAACAAAAATGAGGAATTTGTAAATTGATATAACAGAAACTGGAGAATGGATGATGAGAAAATTTGCTACCATAATTCTAATAGCTCTACTAGTGGACATGAAAGTGACAAATGGTTCAAAACTACTCTAGCACACAGGCTAAAACACAGAAGTGTCAGCAGTTGGAAACTCAGGCTGATGAAGAGTCTGTCATCTTCAACGTACACTTCCCCAAATGGCCCAGAACGTGCTTATCACAGCCCTCTGAGGTGGGACTGAGGTGTCTCAGGGGAAAAAGACAAAGGTTGATGAAGATGTGGGGAAAGAGGAACACTTACTCACTGCTCAAGGGTGGCATTCTAATCTAATAGAAATGTTGCTTATTTAAGAAGTCATAAGAAACTCGAAGCTGCATTAAAATGTCAGTTTCGGAACTGACATTAAAAACAGACATGTAGACCATGTAGACCAATAGGACAAAAGAAGGAAATCAAAGGAGCACTAACTGGAAAAGAAGAGGTCAAATTATCCTTTTTCAGATGATCTCATGCTAAAACTAAGAGATCTCAAAAATTCCACCAGAAACCTCCCAGGAATGATTATTATCATTTTCAGTAAAGTGTCACTTTACAAAATTTTATATAAAAATGAGTAGGCTTTCTATATACCAAAAACAAGCAATTGGGGAAATGCTCCCATTCATGATATCCTCAAAAAGTGAATAAAATATCTATGAATAAACTTGACCAAAGACATCAAAGATCACTGCAATTAATATTTTGAGTCTTTGAAGAAAGAGATTGAGGATGACACCAGAAGATGAAACTATTTCCCATGCTCATAGACTGAAAAAATTAATATTGTGAAAATGACAATCCTACCAAAACCAATATATAGATTCAATGCAATCCCAATCAAAATCCCCATGACATACAAACAGAATTAGAAAAAAAAATCCTAATTGATATGGAAGCACAAAAGACCCTGGATAGCCAGAGCAACCCTGGGCATAAAGAACAAAGCAGGAGGGGTTACTATACCGGATCTCAAACTATATTACAGACCTATAGTCATAAAAACAGCATGGTACTGGCACAAAATGGACACATACATCAATGGATCATAATTGAAGACCCAGACATGAGAACATTCAATTTCAGCCACCTGGTATTTGGCAAAGGTGCCAGGAACATACAATGGAAGAAAGACAGCATCTTCAAAAATGGTGATGACAAAACTGGATCTCCACGTATAGAAGAATGATTCTAGACCCTTAAATACTGCACAACAGTCAACTTCAAATGGATCAAAGATCTCAATGTGAAACATAAAATTCTGAAACTGTTAGAAGACAACATTGGCAGTAACCAACAAGACATAAGTGTAAGGAAGGACTTTCTAAATCAGAAATCAGTTGCTCAGGACTTAAGGTCAGCAATCAACAAGTGGGAACTCATTAAACTAAAAAGCAAAAGAAGCAACAAAGAAATTGCAAACAAAACCCATAGAGTGGGAGAAAATCTTCACCAATGATACATCTGACAGAGGTTTAACATCCAGAATATACAAAGAATCCAAAAACAAGCAATCGAGACATGAAGTGACCCAATTTAAAGATGGGATAAAGCTCTGAACAGAGAGTTCTCAAAAGAAGAAATGAAGATGGCTAAAACATCTTAAAAAGTGTTCAACATCCTTAGTAATTAGGGAAATAAAATTAAATCCCTGTTATGATTTCATCTTACCACAGTCAGACTGGCTAAGATCAAGAGAACAAATGATACAAAATGCAAGTGAGGATGTAGAGAAAGGGAAACACTCATTCACTGCTGCTGGGATTGCAAACTTGTGCAACCCCTGTCACTAAGGGAGAAATGTGTAAAATGGGGATAGTTAAGGGGGAGGGGGAGAGGGAAGACTATATATGGAACTATGGGGATAAAGAGGAAGAGGGAGTTCAAAAGAGGTGAGACCATAGCAGACAGGAATTATCAAGGGAGAAATGAGGGAAATGGAGATACTTTAAATGGGGAGGGCTTGGAGGGAGGGTTAAACAGGGAGAGAAAGAGGAGAGATAAACAATGCCAATCTAGAATAAAAAACCAGAGGAAGTTTAATAAAGGGATTCTGTCCAAGGACCAGCATTCAGCAGACTCTTGATCTCTATACTTTGGCTATTTGTGACCTTTTGTGTTCCTGGCCCTCTGCTGCACGAAGGAGCTTCATTATTGAGAAATGAGTGATCCATTGGTGTCCTCTTCATTTTCCCTGTTCTGTGTTCCATGAGCCTTAGGTGTAGAGGTTGCATTGTAGATGTGTCCCTTAGGCCTTGGTAATTCATAAATGTCTGTGTGTGACCAGTTGTGGTACTTGTTAGTAGTCTCTGACTGATGCAAAATGAGCTTATTTGATGAGTGGTGACTAGGATACTTATCTGCATATATAAGACCATCATGGAAGAGGGGTGGAGAGATTGTAAGAGCCAGGGAGAAGGTACATGAGCATATGGAAACAGAGTCTTATAAGCTCCTCGGAACCTGCTCATATGATTCTATGGCAATAATGTCAGCCATACACAAGTCCCAGGCAAATTAAGGCAGACAATAACCCAGCATAAAACTGGGAAAATGAACAGCAGACCTCAATCTTATCTGAAGGAAAGTTGGCGACTGATTGCTGCTAGATGAAGAAGAGCTGATCTTCCTAATACAAGGGACTCTAGATAGGCTGACTAAACTTAGTGGACAGTCTTGACCTTGGGAATGGCTGGAGACACTGACAACCCAGGAGGCCTTAACAGGGATGACAGAGTATATGGGCTCCAGTGCGAGAGGCTATGGGAGGGTGCCAGTGGGGACAGGGATATAAAGATGATTAAGATTGTTTGAGCTGTTCTGTATGAAGTACACACACACAAAAAAAATAAATATCTATCTTATTCCTAAGATAGATATTTCTAATTACGATCTTTAAAATAAATTAGCATATATTTTTTTAAAAAAGAAGAAATCGTATTAGTCCCAAAACCTACAGAAAAATTATACATACACTATCTCTTTATGAGTCCATGTGTATAATGCAAATTTATATAATACAAAATAGCACCAGACAGGAAACACTACCTTTGAGTTCTTGGTCAGGGTAGTCTAAGAGACTCCCCAAATTACTCAGGCTATTGCCACAGCCCTTGATTGCCTCCCGGAACTTGAAGGGAAGACTTTATTGCTGAAGACAGGACATGCTTCAGACATAGGATTTGGGGCAAAGTAGCTGGAGCTGACCTATAAGACACCTCCTCTGAAGGCTAGCTCTTAAATCTTTGCAAGCTGGTTAGGGAGAACAATTGATGGTCCAACCCCAGCTTCAAGGTCTAAAAACCACATCAATGACTGGCACAGCAAAGGATATTGGTGCAATAATGGCATTTTTATCTTGGGGATAGTCAACACCTACCTACTTGGACTTGAAGCTCACTCAATGGGAGGAAACTCTTGTGTGATACTGTAAAACCTATACAAATACTGGAGAGGTCATAGAACTTATAGAAAAGCCCCAAGGCTCTCACATCCCTAAATAAATGTAGTTTCTTACTATGTGCAAAATATGAATTCTTGTATTTACAGACAAGTGTCCCAGTCACCACCCATCAAAGAAGCTTCTTTTTCAACAGAGATTATTACAGAGTTCCAAAACTGGTCACACACAGATATTAACTGTGATTTGGCCAAGTGGCACATCTACAATACAACCTCTAGAACTAAGGCTTGTGGAACACAGAACAAAGGGTGAAGAGAACACTAATGCAGCTTTTGTTCTCATCAACGACGCTCCCTCATACAACAGAGGGCCAGGAACACAGAAGGTCACAAACTGCCAAAGCATAGAGAGTAAGAGTCTATGAGTTCTTGGACAGGACTTATATTAAAATCTACCCACTTAGGGCTCTGGGACCATTGTGTAAGAAGGGATGGAAAGAGTGTAAGAACCAGGGAGGAGGTGCATAACCATATGCAAAGAGAGTCCTACAGGCTCCTGGGACCCTCCTCATATGGACCTACAGCAATGGTGTCAGCATGTACAAGACCCATGCAAAGTCAAACAAATACTCAGCACAGAATTGTGGAAATGCACAGGAGGCCCCAAACTTATTCAAAGAATTATTGGCAGCTGATCACTGCTGGGTTAGGACAAGCTGATCTTCTTAAAGGGAGGGACTCTAGATATGCTGACTAGACCTCAGTGGATGAATTTGCACTGAGGGACATCTAGGGACACTAACTTGACATGATAGGTCTTAACACAAATAACAGAATGTGTGAATTCCAGTAGGAGGGATATGGGAGGGGTCCAATGGGGAAGGGGGTATAAAGATTATTAAGATGTTTTGTATGAAATACACAAAAATTCAATTAAAAACTTTTTAAAAAGGAAATATGTGATATAGAAACACAATGGTGTTTATTCAGCCATTAAAGACAAATGAAATTATGTTTTACAGGAAAATGGATGAAATTGGTGATCATCATAATAAACAGAGTACATCATTTCCCCTGAAAGAAATATATCAACTTTTTACTTGTGGAACATAGTTTTTACATGTAAGTGTGCACACACACACACACACACACACACACACACAGAGTACATGAAAAACAAAGATATAGTTTTAGAAAGGCAAAGGGGAGGACCAAGCAGGGAGAGAGAAACAGGAGAGGGTCATGGGGAGAAAACATGCTTAAAGTACATGATATACATGGATAAAAATGTCATTATGGGTCTAAGGATCTGATCAGATAGTTCTCAAAAGAAGAAATAAAGATGGATAAGAAATACCTTTAAAAAGTGTTCAATATCATCAGTAATTAGGGAAATGAAAATGAAAACCACTTTCATCTTATCCCAGTCAAACTGGCTAAGATCAAGAGAACAAAGGATAACACATGCTGGAGAGGATGTGGGGAAAAAGGAACTCTGATCCAGTGCTGGTGGAATCACAACTCTTGCATCCCCTGTGGAAAGCAGTATGTAGAACTCTTTAAAAACTAAAAATGAACCTGTCGTACGAACTAGTTATAGTATTCCTTGGCATATACCCAAATGACTCATTCTACTGCAGAGATACTTGTACATCCATGTTTGTTGCGGCTCTTTTCACAATACCTAAGAGACGGAAGCAACCTAAGCATCCCACAGTTGATGAGTGGATAATGAAAATGTGGTACATTTACACAACAGCGTTCTACTCAGTGGTAAAGAAAGATAAAATCATGAAATCTGCAGGAAAATGGATAGAACTAGAAGCTGTTATACTAAATAAAGTAACCCACCCTCATTTGTGGATCCTGGAACCAAATCTTTATATGTGAATATATATCCTGTAGTAACTGCAGGAACCAGGAAAATGGAAAGGAACCAGGGAGGTGAAAGGAAAGAAGGAACCTGAGAGAGAACAGTAGGAGACAGGTATTACTAAGGGAGAAATGAGCGAAATTGGGGTATTTAAATGGGAATGGGAGAGAAAGAGTTATACAAAGAACTTTGGAGGTAAAGGGAAAGAAGGATCTCAAGAGAAGTGGGATCATAGGATACTGGTATTATCAAGGGAGAGATGGGGGAAGGGGGAACATTTTAAATGGGGAGGGTATGGAGGGAGGGCTAGACAGGGAGAAAGAAAGAAAAGAAAGACAAATAATGCCTAGCTAGTATAAAAATCATATTAGTCAAACAACTTACTGAAAATTGCACATATAATGTCTCTACATGAGTCCATGTGTATACATGAAGGCAACATAAAAAATAGTACCAGACTGGAGAACTCTTCCTTTGAGTTGTTGCCTGTAGTAGTCCAAGAGATTCCCCAAATTATACAGGCTATTGCCTCAGACCTTGATTGCCTCCCAGAACTTGAAAGTAAGACCCTGTTACTGAAGACAGGACATACTTCAGACACAGGATTTGAGCTATGGACCTGGAACTGACCTGGAAGCCACCTCCCCTGAAGACGAAACTTTGGAGAGCACTATACAAGCTGGAAAAGGGGAACATCAATCAACAGTTCAACCCCAGAGTTAATAACCACATCAATGACTGGCACAGCAAAAGCATTGGTGCAGTAGTAGCAATTTTATGTTTGGATAATCAACAGCTACCTAATTAGACTTAAAGCTCACTCAATGGGAGGAAACTCATGTGTGATACTGTAAACATGGCCAGATACACATGACTGTAGAGGTCATAGATCTTAGAGAAAAGCCATGGTTGTCACATGCCTAGACAAATGTAATTTCTTACTGTGTGCAAAATATGGATGCTTATACTTACAGATAAGTATCCCAGGCACCACTCCTCAAAGAAGCTTCTTTGCCACAGAGATTATTACAGAATTCCACAACTGGTCATACACAGAGATTATATGTGAATTACCTGAGCCTAAGTGGCACATCTACAATAACCTTTACACCTAAGGCTCATGGACCAAAGAACAAGGGATAAAGAGAACACTGATACATCTCTCAATTCTCATCAATGAAACTCTCTCATGCAACAGAAAGCCAGGAACACAAAAGGTCACAAATGGCCCAAGCATAGAGAATAAGAGTTGGCGGAGTGTGGGTTCTTGAACAGGATTCAATAAAATCCACCCTCCCAGGGCTCAGGGACCATTGTGGAAGAGTGGGGAGAAAGATTGTAAGAGCAAGGGAAACGTTGCATGACCATATGTAGTTGCATGTACATATGTAGTGTACAATATGCCAATAGAGTCCTATAAGCTCCTGGGAACTTAACTTGCTGATATGAACCTACAGCAATGGTGTCAGGATGCATAAGACCCATGCAAACTCACACAGACTAAAACCTAGCACAGAACTGTGGGGATGGACAGCAGGCTACAATCTAAGTCAAAGAATTATCAACAGCTAATTATTGCTGGGTGAGCAAGAGCTGTTCTTCTCAAAGGGATGACCGAGTATATGAGCTCCAGAGGTGGAGGTGGGGAAGGGTGCCAGTAGGGACAGGGGTATAAAGATTATTAAGATTGTTTGAGCTATTCTGTATGAAATGCACAAAACATCAATTTATAAAAAGCAGGGACTCTACATAGACAGGCTGACTAGATCTCAATGATAAACTTACACTGAGGGACATCTGGGGACACTAACTTGATATGATAGGCTTTAACATAAATGACAGAATTCATGAAATCCAGGTTATGGGACGGTGGCAACGTGGAGGGGTGTATAAAGATTATTAAGATGATCTGTATGAAATACAAAAAAAAATCAGTAAAACGTTTTCCAAAAAGATGTTATTATGAAACTTTCTCCAATGAATATACACTAATAACACAAAATAATAAAATATTATTTAAATAGAAATAATAAAGTTATAAAATAGAATTCTGTTCAACCACAAAAAGTATGAAATACTGCCATTTTAGGGAAACTTGGGTGGAACTGGAGAATATACATCAAACAAAATAAGCCATACCCAGAAAGACAAGAAGCACCATGATCTCACATGATCAACTAAGAAGCTAATGTCATAGAAGCTGAAAATAGAAAAGTGGTTGGCAGAGGTTTTGGATAGCTAGGAGGACAAAGAGTTGGGAAAAGTTTGAATAGAAAATAGGAACAAGATGTTCTGAAATGTTACTTCATGTAAGATGATTATAGTTACTGATGTAGTGTACAATTTTAAAAGATAAGAAAGGATTTTGAAAAATCTGCATCTATAGAAGTGATAAAAGGTGAAATAGATATGTTTAATTTAAACATTATGCAAGTGTACACATATTAAACAATGCATGGTACCCCCAATAACATGTATCATTTTAATGGTTTGGTGTATAAATTAAAACTAATTTCTGAAGGAAAGAGGCAGAAACAAAGAACATGTACATGGAAGAAAAGCCATAGCCCTATGGAGACAGAGTGGCTTCAACAGAAACCAGCCCTGACAGACAGCACAACTGCAGCCTGCAGGCTGAGTCAGTCATTGTATCTCTGTTTCTCACTCATCTTCATCCCTTTCTATCCTTGCCTACAAATCCTCTCACGTTTGTTTCTTCTATGAGTCTCTGTCTCCTACTGTTTTTTCTGATCCCCGGTAAACAAACATGTTCACCATGAAGTCACATTCCACCCTGGTTCCCATTCTATGTGAAACTTGCAATAATCCTTTAATTTCTGATGTCATCCTTTCTGCATATGAACCCTATTGCTTTAAAGCCAGTCATTTGAGTTATGGACTAAATGTCAGTTCAGTGAAGAACATGTATAAATAACTAGAGGTGCAAAAGACTTTCAGAGACCATAGCTTAGTAGAGGAAGCTGCTAGAGTTGGCATTGGAAGACAGAGAGTTATCATAAACAGAAGTCCTAAATGATGATAGTTTTCAGTCATACTGCATGGATCTTTTGTGTGTGTGTGTGTGTGTGTGTGTGTGTGCGCGTGCACTTTGCCTGCGTGTATGTAAGTGCATCACATAAATGCAATGCCTACAGGGGCCGAAGAGGATGTCAGATCCTTTTGAGTTACAGACAGTTGTTAGCTGCCATGTGGGTGCTGGTAATTGAACCCAGGTCCTCTGAAGAACAGTCAACGTTCTTAACCGCTAAGCCATCTCTACAACCCCCAATATTTTCTTATTTAAGAGCAATTTAGAAGACAAACACACGAGAAACATGAGAAGATACAGAATGTGTGATTAACTTATTTAATTATATATAACTTATCAGTGGTAATCTTTCTTGTAATCCCTTAATTATGGCATATCATTTATACTGCCCCTCTTTCAATGTTTTTTCTAAATTTTGTTTATTTATTTTTAAATTTTATGTGTATGCGTGTATTGCCTGCATGCAGGTAAGTGCACCCGTACTGTACAATGCCCATGGAGGAAGGAGAGGATGTTGGATCCCCTGGAACTAGAGTTATGGACAGTTATTAGCTGCCATGTGGGTGCTGGGATTCGAATCCAGATCTTCTGCAAGAACAACCAGTGTTCTTAACCACTGAGCCATCTCTCCAGCCCCAACTTACAATGTTTTTAAGATACAAATATAGGCTTATTATTTCTCTCTTGCCCTTCACAGTCAAATTAATCTCATAACTTTATATCAGAAGATTTACATGTTTGGTTACCAGTATTCTAATGGGAAAAATAAACCAACATAAGAGGTCTTGAAACAGCATTTCCTTAAACAGAGACTAACTTATTCCTTAGATAATTTGTTTTCTCTCACTTTCTGGAGGTGTTTCATCATTTCACTAAAATATGTATAAATAAATTCATAGCAATGTATATTCAAGGTTCAAAGAATCTAGTTTTTATTTGAGGATTCCTAGGGAGACAGTCACACAACAGAATAGCTTTGGTTAAGAGAACTGAGAGGCTTTTATATTACATTATAGTGAAATATAACACATTCACTTCTCAATTAAAAGAGCACTTTCACTTTGAAAAGAACAGTGTAACATATGAGTTGTGTACACCAATTTTGTGTGCACCAATCCCAGGCTTAACTGCAATTATGTTTTCTATTTGACCCTATTGATTTAGTTTACTAAAAAAAATGTATTAGCTGTTGTACACTTCAAACGATTTTGAAAATGGAGGCTATGTAATTCTGCATTCATATTTGCTAAGTAATGGTGTCCCATTAAATTTTCTCCCTCCTGCTCTCTGTTTGACCCTCCCTCACTGTCTTCAGGGACTTATGCTCCTGATGGGTAGACAAACCATATAACATATGTTTATCTGAATTTTGCATAGTTTATACCTTTGGGGGGTGATTTACAAAGAAACGAACATCCAGCTCGGTGCCATGGCTCAGCAACCCAATTCCTGATCCCTTTTGCCCACAGTCTGCCTCATCTTGTGTCTTCACATGCCCATTCACCCCACAGAGTTCCATGCAAGGTCCACAGAGTACTCATGAGGTCCCCTGGATCCCCACAGGGTGCAGGGCAGGCTGGCTCACCCACTCCCTGTTCTCTGCTTCCCAGAATGGAGTTAATTCCTTCTCCTTTCATTCTAATCTTCAACCATGCTAGACTCCACCCTTCTTCCCAGGGTGCCCTGTGCTCACCCCTGGGTCTTCTGAGGAAGTGGGGAGGAATAAATCATCTCAGCTACACTCCAGCCCTTTCCTCTGCTCTTACAATCTTTCTGCCAATATTCCACAAGTGTTCCTGAGCCTCAGAAAGGGTGACAGAAGTAGGGCTGTCTCTTTGGTATCATGGTGAGATAGTGTCTTCTCAGACTTCCTCATCATTCGTCTTTAAGATGTGGCCATTGATCTAGCTCAATGGTGTTTCCCCTACTGTAAAGACAAATGGAAGGAAGTAGACATACCTAAACAAACATGAATGTAAATATGAATGTCTAGAAGATATCCCAGTAGGTGTACTATATTCATTAAATAATATGCTTGTAATGGCTTCACCACTAGGGTCTGTAGCCTTTCTTAACACAGGGGATTGGCTGGCCTTATCAACCATTCTAGTGTATAACTGACATTAGTGGCAATATCCTTGGTGAACTCTAGGATCTCTCTCTGACTAACAGCTCATGGGTGGGCCACCCCACCCCTGGTACTATAGATTTTCTTAACATTTGTATAGTTTGGGACCCTTGTTTTTATCTCACCCAACCATAAAACTCCCAAGAATCTTACATCTATAGCTGACCTTTGTTTCTTCAGGTATCTTTCAAATGGGTTGCACATCTGTTAAATACTCAAAGGAAGGTTAGCATCATATATTAAATCAATCATAGACAAGGTTTAACACAGCATGGAAAGATTTTATCCATTTATGTTTATTGCTTTCTCCATAGATCTTTGTTAAGTACCATAGCATGGGTAAGAGGCATTAATTTCATTAGTTCTTTACTATCTTTAGTTATCCCTTGGGAGTCTTTCTGCATTCTGGGCATCTTGCATGGAGTCTCTTTGTATTCTGTTATCTTTGATACACTTACAGGTGTTGGCTCCAGTTGCCTGACCCTCCACTGGGCTAAGGAGGCAGGGGGTTTCTCTTGTCCCTGCTGCACCTGTTGGTTCCCTGAGTCAGGCAGGCCTTGGGTCTGCCTCCTGACTGTAGCCATATCTGCTGTCTCTCCATTAACCATACATAGTTGCTGGGGGAGGTCTTGGTGGGAAAAACTGCCTCCACCCCTGTAAAACCTTTATCAGGAGAATAATGTACATTATTTAATCTTTGGGGATCCTTAACCACCCCTGGGACAGTTTTTATCTTTTGAATGCATTTGTAAACTGTCGTTCTGGTTTTAAAGCATTCCAAAACTCCTTAGTACAGAATTTGGTTTTCTATTAATTTTTGATTTGGGAATTTGGGCTCAACATAAGTTTTAACACATTTGTCTTCAAGTAACCCATAGAGACCGTTTCTTCTGTCTGGTCTTTTTTATATCTCTTGTAGGGTATTCTGTTATTCTACAGACATGTTTTACACATTGGTCAGAGTCACTTAGATCTGCTAAAGCCTCTCTCACTTTATAAAGATCCTGTCCCATTAAAGGACTTAGCAAAACCATTTAAGCTCTTATACCATTCTCGAGGTCCCAGTTGAATTAAACTTTCCTTTATATCACCAGTGAACACAGTCTTATCTGGCCCAGTGAACTGGGCATCATATATTGCTTTTCTCATACCTAGTTCTCTCAGTAATGCCTGTCCCTCCTTTATAGTTCTCCAGCCTCTGTTAATTATAGGTGTTTCCCTTGGTTATGACCATGTACCTTTAATGCCTTCCACTAGCCATGCCATTAAGGACTGCTCCCCCCTGCATTGGCCTAGGTTATATAATTCAGCTGTGAAGCTTCTGAAGGACTTAGACTCATGTTATTTGCTCCCATGTCCCATACCCTCATGAGCCACGTGGTGAGGGGCTCTTTGATTGCTTGCATGTAAGTTTTTCCTAGTTTTAATAGTTCCAGTGTGGAGTATTTCCTAGCTACAGTACTGTAGACATTTTTTCTTTTTGTATCAATGGTTGCAACTGAGGGGCAGCTTTAGCTACTTTTATTTTTAAGTTGTTTCCTTTTTCATTATTATCTGTCTTTTTTCTGGAGTCCTTGGACCTTACACAAGTTAAAATGTCCCATTTTTTATTTGTTTGTTTGTTTTTTCTCTCTCTCAAGCTCTGCAACTGAATCTGCCAGGACCTTCCCTAGCCTTTTCAGCTTCTCCCCCCCCCACACCTTGGGAAAATCTTGTATTATGCAAATTGGCCACGCTCCCTCTTTGGGTTCTCTGCTTGTGTCTAAGACCTGTAAAAGTTTTTCTAGCCTTTCTATAACCTTTAACAAATCTTCACATACCTACAACTGGGCTATTTTCCCACATTTACAACACAGCTCTGGCCCACACTTCTGTGTGGCTGGCCCCTTTTTAGTTACATATTTTATAATCCATTGTACAACCCATGTGATTATGGCTAACCTCATTAAGTGTATGGGGTTTGGTTGCCCTCTCCCTGGGTTCCTGCCAGCTTCTCCTGGAAGGGTTGTGTTATCTCACAGGACTCTTTGCCTCACCCATCTCCACCCTTCTGCATTTGGGAATCAGAACCTGGCTGACCAGATGCAGCTGCTGGAACTGTGCCGCTTTCCCAGGCCCACATCCCCAAGTTCTTCCCAGACTTCTGTTGTTTGTTTATCCTGCCAACTACACCAATTTTGTCCCACTAAATTTTCTCCTTCCAACTCTCTGTTTGACCCTCCCTCACTCGCTTCAGGGTCTCAGGCTCCTGACATGGGTAGACAAACCATATAGCATATCTTTATATGAATTTTGCATAGTTTATATCTTTGAGGTGGGGGAGTGACTTACAAAGAAACGAACAACCAGTGCTCAGCTCGGAGCCATGGCTCAGCAGCTCGTTGTTCCAGATCACTTTTGGCCATGGTCTGCCTCATCTCATGTACCCGCATGCCCACTCACCCCACAGACTTCTGTGTGGTGTCCTCGTGAGGTCCCCCAGTGCCCTATGGGTTCCAGGGCAGGCTGGCTCTCCTGCTCCCTGTTCCCTGCTTCCCAGAATGGCACTAATTCCTCCTCCTTTCATTCCAATCTCTCACCACATTAGGCTCCACCCTTCTTCCAAGGGTGCCCTGCATGTGCCCGTGGCTCTTCAGAGGAAGTCTGGGCAAATAAATCATTTCTGGGCTAAAAATGGTATTAGAATAATGTAAAAGATTGGAAAAATCACTTAGTTTTCATTTCACAAGTCTACCTACAAATAAGCCTTTGCTAGAAGAGTTATAAAGGCCCTGATTTCAAAGAACAATTCCCAAAGACCAAAAAAAAAAAAAAAAATCATCTTAAAATTCTAGTAGGGAAGTCTGTAGCTAAATATTTACTAAATTGCATGTTCCTGCGTTTGAGACAGATGGAAAATCTAAGCCTAGAATTTTTCCTTTCCTTGTACACTGTTACTACTTTAACATGGATCTTGTTTACTTGAAACTTGCTCGTAAAACTGTTTCCCAACTCAGAAGTCCCCTTTGAAAGGATTTTGAAGTCAGTGTGAGGTTCTGATGTCCATCAGTTCATCATGTTCTGTGTTTGTCATGCTTTCCAGAAAACAGCAACCCTGGGCCCTTCCCACACCCACGCTCTAATAGCAGTTTTTGTCAGAGAATTGCCCTTCCACCTGCTCTGATACTTTAGAAAATGACCTGTGTTTTAAGAAATCAAATTGTTTTAAAGCAAAAATAGGCACTGCACCTTGAACCTGAGTTTCACAAAAATTCCCAATCAATGCTAGCTTCTCCTTCAGCTGATTATAACACGCATGTTCCCATAGGTTGGCCCAAGCCTTCACATACAGTTGACCCTCATAAATGCAGTGTTCTCTGCATCATTACGCAGGCCAGTTACTCAAAGCCTACCAGTTCTAGGTTGGCACTTTTAGAAGTAATTATAATAAACTCCACCATACTACAGATTTATTTTTTCCTGTTAAAATTAGTTTCTGTCTTGTTCCAGGAGCTATAGCTCCTCCGAATCATACCTTGTTTTCTTAGTTTCACTCTTGGTTATAACTAGGCAGCCTTTACCTGATAACAAATGGGAACTCAGTATCCCATCTTGTCCCTAACGGGTCATTCAATCTCTTTCTAGATGACCAATTAAACAGGACTCTCCTTTTGCCAAACATTTTTTTTTAAATAAAGGAACCATGTCATCTTACCTGAACTTCAAAATGATGACAAACAATTTCAAGGACCATCCTGTTTAGAGTAATTTAGTCAATTTGATTGAAGAACCTTAATTTGCTGAAATATGAACAAAAGGCTGTGTTTTAGTTTTTCAGTAACTGATGCCTGCATTGTTTTTGGCATTGCTTTGTGTTTATCTGTGAATACTGATGAGCCGTTGTATCATCTTAGAGGTGGTTTCAGTCACTAACCTGTTCAGGCCAGGCATCACTTCTGTTTCACATAGAATGGCGAGATCTCTGCAGCTTCCACCACCAGACCTCTCCACCCAGCTCATAAGCCTTGGACTAAGGCAAAGGTAAAGATGTTAGGATTTTTCTTAAATTTCTTCTAAAACATAACTTTATAGAGGAATCAGTCAAGGTGAAAGGATGTTGCAAATACTAGCCTATGTGAGACACAAATATATATTTGAATGAATATTGAATTTTTTTGTATTTTACTTATTTTTATGTGTCTGAGTGATATTACCAGTATGTATGTGAATGCAGCCATGTAAGTAAGTGACCCCCAGAGTTCAGAAGAGGATATCAGATCCCCTGGAACTGGAGTTACTGATGGTTGTTAACTGTCACGTGGGTGCTGGGAATCAAATCTATCCTCTGCAAGAGCAGCCAGTACTCTTAATTGCTGAGCCATCTCTCTAGCCCCCTGAATACTGAATTCAATCAAATTCATCAAATCATTTGCTAATGTATAATTCTTCTTGATTGTTAAAATACAAGAACTGCCCACGATTCCAGCCAGATATATTTATGATCTTTACTTCTCTTTTTTTTTGTCCTCACTTTCAGGAAGTGCTCCCTTCTCAGGGCAAGCTGTGATGCTTTCTTGAGCTTGCTTCTCTGGTAGTATCACAGACCTGGGGCAACAGCCCGTAATGAGCTGCCTTTCCTTTTCATAGTCCTAATCTCTGTCTCCTTAAAAACAGATATGTACATGGTGGTAGCTGTGTTATCACTCAAGTGCATGTTTGATACTTAACTTGAGCTCCAGTGATACACTAGCACAGGGCATGATATCGCAGTTCTTGGAACTAACATATTCTTCTGCATTACAGCAGTGGTCAATATTAAGATCCTCCATTTCTACAGAAAAGTGGGTAGGAATAATCCACCATATCTCTCAGCAACACAAAATGCAGTTAGTTATGTGGTCTCACTGTACAGGCACATCACCATGTCACCTCTTTCTTAGAAATTGTTCCTTAAATTAAGAGTTTTGGGAGGTCAACAAGTTCTGGTGAAAACCAATGGGATTATATCTGTTATCCATTTCTTAGAGATGCCCACAAAATTTATACATTCTCTGTATTTTGCTATTGCTGGATAAAAAGCTATCCCTAAACTCATCCCCAAATAATAGCCATCCATTGTGACTCAAGAACTGTTAGCCTTAATATCACTGGTAGACGTGTATTTTATCTTTAACACATTTTCAATAATAAATATTCACTGTTTGTCTAGAGAGTAGTAACTGTAATTTCTGTCTTACTTGGAAACGTTCTCTATAAAAAAAAAAGTTTCAAATAGTAACTAGGGATGTGAGGACAATTTGGCTGCAAAATCTGTTGATTGCCAGGGTTGATTTGGCTGATCTGGCTGGCTAGGCAGGTGTCCCCTTCCTCTCTCAACATCCATGTGCTTCCCTCTAGAAGTTGTGCTCTTAGTCTTAGAGGACAACATTTCCCAACAGTGGAAGACCTGAGTAGCTGAGTAGCTGTTATTCCCTGCTTGAACCTCCAAACAAGCTCTCAAATAGTATTTAGCAGCATCCTGTTATGTCACGTTGTTAGTTCTTCTAATTAGGAAATTTTTGCTATGACAATTGTCAACAGTATTGTGAAATTTCTCACTGTTGCAGCAATGTGAGTTTGGTATTTATTCCCCTTCCACATTCTCCAACCTGTGTAATCATGTTATATTTTTAAAAGCCATGCTAATAAAAAATTTAAAAAATAAATAAAAAACAATGCCTGGTGTGGTGGCACAAGTCTTTAATCTCAGCCCTTGGGAGGCAGAGGCAGGCGGGTCTCTGTGAGATCCAAGCCAACATGGTCTATATGGTGACTTCCAGGCTGGCTGGGACTAGGGAGACCCTGTCAAATACAAAATAAAACAAAAATAAATAAATAAATAAATAAATAATAAGGAAATAAATAAATAAAAACCTAGAAATAAAAATTGTAATTATAGCCAGATGGGGTGGCATACAGTTTTAGTTGCAGCACTCATGAGGCAGAGGCAGGCAGATCTCTGTAAGTTTGAGTCCAGCCTGGTCTACATATTGAGAGCCTTTCTTAGAAAAAACATTGTAATTTGAAAGACAGACATTACTTATTAGGAAGCTCAAGGGTAATTAAAAGTAGTATTTGACAAGGAAAAATTCTGATCTTCTATCACCTGGCAGCAAAGTTTATAAGGTCATGCTTATTTGGAAATGAACCTTAAAGGATAATTCTCTTGTGAAGATTCAGGAATCAGCCATATATTTAGGCCTCTGAGAAGTTTTCTCAGAATGGCACAGAGCTCTATATGCCTGGCTGAATTTGTAGTGCTGCTATTCATGGACAAGATAATGAACATTTACTTGGATTTTCTGTGCCTCAGATTCATCATGAAGAAATAGGGCAGTAAATAGATTTGGTCTCACAAGGAGACTATGAGAACTGAATGGTATATTAAACTTTGAACTTGATCCATACACTTACTTTGAAAATGCTTGATAAATGTTAACCAGCAGTAGTAGTAATACTTCACAGACTTATTTGATCATGAAAATCAGTATTGAAACTTATTGGACAACAGATAGATTTAATGAAGAGAAATTATGTAGTCACATTTTTGGCCTATTTGAGGCTGGGTCTTGAATATACCACTCAGTCTCTTGCTCTGAATTGAGGGCGTTGATGAGATAGATTTCTGGAAAATCCAACATGATTTGCTTCTCCAAAAAGCAATTTTTAATATCAATGGAAACAAAAGTTTTTCACAATGTTCTTGATAAAGATTGGCAGTCTCAGGTGGTCAGCCCTACTTTTGCATTAAGTAGGGTTGCTGTATGGAAAGAATAAGCAAACACACATGACTTCTAAGTAGAAGAAATGGATACAAGGAAATTAGGAGAGAAAATCCAACTGTTATAGTCATGGACAGATGCTGCTACTAGCTACTGAGGAATCAGGTAGGAAAACATCTATCAGAATTCATTGACATGTTGTCTGAGTTTGTTCTTCATTGCTGTGACAAAACATTCTGACCAGTACCAACTTTGGGAGGAAAGGGTTTATTTGTCTTACATCTCCCAGGTCGCAGATCATCAGGGAGCCCAAGGTAGGAACTCAGGGCAGGAACCTGGAGGCAGGAGCTGGAGCACAGGCCATGGAGGAACGCTGCTTACTGGCTTGCTCTCCTGGCCCCTGCTCAGCCTGCTTTCTTATGCAACACAGGCCCACCTGCCCAGGGGTGGCACCACCCACAGTGGGCTGGGCCCTCCCACATCACTCA
>NW_008331125.1:1917054-1942169 GCF_000622305.1 Nannospalax galili | reverse complement strand
CTTTCTTATGCAACACAGGCCCACCTGCCCAGGGGTGGCACCACCCACAGTGGGCTGGGCCCTCCCACATCACTCATCAAGAAGATGCCCTTCAGACATGGCCACAGGCCAGTCCAATAGAGGCAATTTCCCGATTGAGGCTCCCTCAACCCAGGTGTGTCAAGTTGACACTAAAGCTATCCAGCACACATGTCAATCCATTGGTAACAGACAAGTGAATTTAAATTTCTTTCCTGCCTTCTTTGTGCATTACTGCCAGGTGGGAAAAAAAAAAGGGAAATGAGAGGTTGGAGGAAGGATGAGATGGCGCTAATTATGAGGGAAATGTAACAGAAACAATGGTAGGATAAGATTAAACTTACTTTAAAGCTTTACATTTTTATCAGATCCAAACTCCTGCCAGAGCAAATGTCCTCTCTGGAGTGCATCCTGGCAGATGTTTACTCAGTCTTTAACATATTTTCAACAGTAAACATTACTGCTAGTCCAGAGAGCTGCCCACTGCTAATTTTCTGAGTTTCTTTTTAAGCTTAACTCAGCAGCCACCTGCCAACATTGACAGTGGTTCTGCCCTGTGATGCAAAACAAAGTAAGTCTAATCCTTCTCTCAGTCACCTATCTTTCTTCACAACTTTATTGGTGTTTTTGCTTTGGTTTAAATGCATCCAGGTCACCCAGAAGTCACATGAGACTGAACTCTGGGTAATTCACCAGCCTGGATTTCTTCTAGTTCTGCATTATCTTCCACAATATATTGAGGATGAATAAAACATTGTGAAGGCTTACTCTTTTTCTTGTATACTCTGTGTTCCAGTAAATTCCAAGTCTATCTTCAGGTAATGATGGCAGAAATTGATGTGCTAGGAGTTCCTCCAAGGACATGAGTCAACAAAGAAGCTGCACATTGTTCTTAGAACTCACGTTCTATGATGGAGATCTGGTAAATTTTAGACATACACTATTGGATCACTTAATGGGAAATTAGATTTTTGCCTGGTTGTGCTCAGTGTATATGACATGAAGTTTAAATTAAAAGTAGTTTGCCTACAACTAACATAGAGATTTTTCAAATTTACATCATGGAGAGTGTTGAATTTGGACTTGATTGTGAAAACTGCAATAATTTCAAGGACAAGATAATTTGAATGCCGAAGAACAAAAAAAAAGAAACCAAATCAATTTATTCTCTATGCAACACACATGACATCATGCTTGGTGCTTAAATGTGCCTTGATTTAAGGAAGATAAGGAAAGGCATAGAGTGCTGCCTTACTTCTCATTACACAGTTTCCTAGAACCTGGTTCCTTATGTTTCAATAAATAAATATCAAAAGAAAGAAGAACAAGAGTCTTCATCTTGAAAAGCAAGTGTTCATCTTGACTGTACCTTCAAAAGATTTTCTCACTGGAGAGGAAAACCACTTTATGATTCAAGAAATCTATTAGTCATGTAATTAGTAAATGGTAGATGAATACTGTGAATTTTAGGCTTTTGTAGAAACTCATTTTTCTTGTTTTCAAATTGAAGTTTCAAAAATAGCAATGATGTATTTGTATGTAGATCTCTTCAATACTAGGTATATAAACAGAAAATTCACTGATCACAAGAGAATAAAAGTAAAAGCATCACATTTCCATATATGTGTGTGTCTGTGTGAGTATACGCCATGTGAGGGTGAGAGGGTGCTGGCAGAAGTCAGAAGAGACCATCAGATCCCCTGCACCTAGAGTTATAGGCAGTTCTGGGCTGCCCAATATAGGGGCTGGAAATGGAACTCAAATCCTCTGGAAGAAGAGCAAGTGCTCTCAACCACTGAGCCAACTATCCAATCCTTATGTTAAAGTACTTTACAGATTTGAGTCAGAATGTGTCTTCCACAGTTGCATTGAATAGTTGTCCTGCAGAAAGGAAACTGGTGAGTCCGTCGTAAGAATCAGGCTTAGTCAAGGATTCTGTCTCTCTGCAGGATTTGAAAAACAGCCGCTTTTCATCTCTCAGGCTGCACTCAAGCTAAGTACATTTCAAAGCACTGCAAAGTACCTCACAATAGCTGAGAGACATAAAGTGGACTAATAAAATGACCTTATTTAACTTGGATATCTTAGTTTTATGCTCCTATCAAAAGTAAAGGAAATTAAATTTTAAGAACACATTTGAAAATGACCTGAAAGTTCATTGTTGAATCTCAACAAAGGAAATTACAACGAGGCTGAAGTTCGCAATGTACTAGCTTAGACTCTTATTTTATTGACAGGCTAAAGTTTCTCATAAGATTAAAAAAATTAATGAAAACTAAAGGGAGTACAAGAAACTAATATCAAAAATTCTAGGTAAACATGTGTTCAAAGTGAACAGCATGGAAGGCTATGGTTGGTTTACTTAAAAAGACTTAAAGAGAGGGAGTTACAGATGAGACAAAGAAAACATTTATGATATAGCATAAAAATATGGCCATAAGAAATAAGAGCAATCATGAAAAAGAGGCTTACCTACTTACAGAGGACTTACAGTTACTTTTAGTAAATATGGCATTTTTTGATAAATTCTATACTTCTCTAAAATTGCTAAGTCAAACAGTTTTGAACTTTCTCTTAAACTTGCCAAAGGTTAGGGTTTCCTATACACTGAAGCTATAAACAGAATTGTTGAGAGACCCTTGTGCTCCCCGCTTTTTGCCTTTGAATGAACATATGGCTCCAAATGTGGCTTGGCAACCTGAACAGAGATTCACACAGGGAAGTGTTTGCTTGACTAGAACTGAAGATTATTTTTTTAAATGTCTGTCTTGATTGGTGATTTAAGTCTGTAAAAGGATTCTAGACCAACAGCTGTATTCCCCCATAAGGAGCTTCACAGGAAAGCCTTACAACTTGCTTCTGTTATGGTCCATATCCTTGACAAAACAAATTTGGAACTTAGTACAGCTGTGTGTAAAACTGCCATTCTTCAGTGACTTGCAATGCTGCTAACTTCATAAGGGACTTTCTTTTCTTGCAATGAGTTTAAATGAGTAGTAACAGGCCTTGTTGACCACTGTCTTCTATATTACTTTGTAGAAAGCATGTTTTCTTGGTATGCTTTTCTAATAGTGCTACAAGGTCATAAGAACTAAAGTAACTATAACTACAGTATAGTTCGTAAGAACTACATTAACTACTCAGTAGAAAATCAAAGTCGATGAAAAGAATAAAGTTCTGAAACTGGGTGACTGACCTGACAAGAAGTATTGAATGTATATTTTTACCTACCCCAGTGTAAAAACTATGGAAAGAATGTTGTAAGAAAGCTTTAGAGACAAAATTTTTTCAACTTTTAGAGTTGTGGAAAGTTTTTCCATTCAGGTCTTATAAACTAAAGGAAACTTTGTAATGTCTGAAAAACTGAATGAAAGATATTAAAGAAATATGAATCTAAAAATGTTTACTAAAAATTCAATTTCATATATAAAAATCTCTTTTTATATTAATTTATATTTCCTGATGACTCATGATAGTAACACATTTTGGCATGAATATGAATATTGAATATGAATATGAATATTCATTTGTATGTCTATTCCATTATACAACATTGTTGAACAGAAGTCATTACATAAAATGTATCATCCTTGCCTTGCTTTTAACTTTATGTGAAGCTCATTCATTATCATCATTAAGTGTGATGTTACTATAAGTGTGTTTTTGCTTTGATGAATTATCAGTTGTCAAACCTATAGAGAAGAGGGAAACTACCTCTCCCTGGGTTCTCAAGAAGACATTAAGTATTATTAACATCTATCAAATCACAATTAGTGTTAATGATAAGTTCCTCAAGTTATTTTGCATATGATTCCTTTAATATTAAATTACCTGTAAATAAACAAAGATGGGGTGCAATTTGGCTCCCTAACTGGCAGATGCAGCACTCTATCTCACTGCACTGCCTGCCTTGAGTAAAAGCCTCAAACAGTCAAGCAGACTACACTTAAGCCATCACTAGTCACTGAAGGACTCAGTGGGCACCTTGAGAAACTGCACAGTGATTGTAGTTGATCACCTTGGCTCCTGGAGGTGCAGATTCACCTAGGACTGGTTGAAATAATTTGTGCCATACTTTTTCTTATTGGAATTCTCAGGGAGCTCAGTAACTATTTCTACTCAGACCGGGGGTGGGGTGGAAGTGGGGGATGGGGACGCTCTCACTAGTGGCCTGGCAGATGGGTTCCTGTGACTGGTTCTAAAGAGGCAATGGTTGTCTTTGCCCTAAATACCCCATTTCTGTCTCTATAAGCTGGTTGGCTAGTCTCATTTAGTGTGTGAACTGAGAAGAACTTCTCTGTGCTGCTTCCCCTGGTGCTGTAAAACTAGCACAGTTTTCTCTTGAGTACTCTTGTCTTTGTTTCTTTTCAGAAATATGGGGTGAGCAAAGAAATATGGAGCAAAGACATCAGGTCAGTGGTGATGGCAGAGGCAACAGGGTGGTAGTGACAGCTAAGCACTAGGCAGGCTAAGCCCCGAAAGCAGCAGTTATCTTACTCAATAAGTCCGTATAACCTAAATTTTGTTCAAATTGTCTGTTCATATCAACCCAAAGTGAATTAAAATGTCTCTTTTCTGTAACTTGAATACACATTTGATATTTCATTCAGTGTAATAAAATGTTTTCTCTCATTTAATATATATATATTAAAGTTAGATCTTTCTTATGTCATAGTTCATCAGAAATTTCTATGTCTTTAATTTTTTTAATATAGACCCTATCACACTTGCTACGTACTGGACACAGACTGATTATGTGGATAAAATGATGAACAAGAGACACAGTCCAGGAAGCTATAAACTATTTGAAAGCAGATAGCCACAAAACAGGTCCACAAGGTATAGATCTAAAACCATGATACAAAGTACTCTAAAACTACAAGTAGGACACAACCTTCTTCCTAGAAGACTTTAGAATTACTCAAAGATGTCTTCCAACCATGTGTCTATTGCAGTATTCATTTTATGTCACTTCTACTTTACTTTATTGGTCATTGTTTAATATTGTTTTGCTTCTATAAAATTGATTTTTATGGCACAAAATAAACTCCCAAAGATTAAACCAAATGCCTAACTGTAATGTCTAGTCTTGGATGTCTACCTGACTAGATCTGGAATCAATTATAAATACACTCCGGGGGCACTCCTGTGAAGGACTTTTGTGATTTTATTGTTTAAAGTGGGAAGACCCACCCTAAATGTGGCCAACACCTTCAGGTGGCAGCCATATCAAAGCAGATGGAAGAAAGATGCTTTGCTTTTGTGTGCTTACCTTCACTATTACTGACAGGTTTGTTGATCCTGTTGTTGCAACATTCCATTGCTGATATTATAGCCTAGCTCTTCAGCATTACAATATGGACTATAGACCAGTGGCTCTTGAGGAATCTTCTAGGCTCAGACTGATATTGTTGGAAGTACAAAACCTTGAGCAAGTTCCCAGTTCTTCGCCTTTCCAGTTTGCGGCAGCCATAGATGGACTACATAGACTGTATCATATAAGTCAATCTAATAAGCCATCCTTTAACATACATTCATTCTATTGCTTCTGTTTCTCTAGAGAATTCTGATTAGTACACTAACTGATTCTACCACTGAACTGTTCCTAGCACTGTGTCCTTCTGAGAGAAGGTCTATAGAATTGCAGAACACTGACAGCAAAGTACGACTCTGACCCATTCAACTCCTGCTGATTCCTGCCACATCTACTTGTGTCATAAGTACATTCTTCATGATTTTATGTGTGTGTGTGTGTGTGTGTGTGTGTTGGCAACAGCCATGATATGTTGTGTGTTAACTGCCATATTATGTGTGTGATTTAAATATCTAACGGAAGTCTAGCAATTTGAAGTAAGTGTTATTAGCTAGTTCATTAGCAACTTTTTTTGTACTGCCATAGTATTGCTAGAATACCTAATCACCAGGTGAGTGGCACCTCACAGTCTTCCCCATTTGGTGTTAAGCACTAAAGCATATAGGACTGGCAGGTTTGTTAGTTAGAGTCATGTCAATATCTATTAAATATTATTATACATATTTACTAATAACAAAAGGTCATATATGTGAGACAACAGCAGAAAAGAAACATCAAACTGAAAAATTATGAGCTAAACAAAATTAATATTGTTTGACACCAGCAACAATAAGATAGCAATTAAGAATAACTAGCGGCTAATCTGGGTGTGATGTCATATCCCTTTAATTCCAGCACTCCTGAGGCAGAGACATATAGATCTCTGTGAATTCAAGGCCAGCCTGGTCTGCATAGCAAGTTCCACCTGCATAGCAAGTTCCAAGCCAGTGGGCCTAAAGAGAGACTCTGTCTCAAAAAGACCCAAAAAAGGAGTACTTAGAGGCTGAGTGAGTTGTTGCATGCCAGCACAGAGAAGCAGGTGGATCATTGAGAGGTGGAGGTCAGTCTGGGATTGTCTACATATGGAGTTCTAGGCCAACTGGGCTACATAGTAAGACTCTGTCTCAAAATAAACAAACAAAAGAATAATTAGGGTCTTAATGTAGCCTAAAAGGATGACACATGCAACTTGCTATGTATAGCTACTGTTATTTTATAAATGCTGACTCACTGCAAATTAACAGGGTCTAGCATATCAAATTTGCAATAGAAATAGGTTGAATCTACAAGATAATTTATCCTCTGTATTAAAATTCACCATGACATTTAACTATTTTATGAAGACTTCTTAAAACACAAAATAGGTCAATTTGAAAAAATTTGACTATTTGGTTTAGTTAACACTATCATAAACAGTGCTTTGCCACTAATAACTCCTTTCTCTATTGATGAGGCACTATCCCAGGGAAAGTTTCAAAGACTCCAACCCCTTGTAATAAGTCTAGGGGTTACCAAACATGTCATTTCTGTTGTGAGTAGAATTGTAAAATGGCTTTTCAAATTATTCTCCCCATAAGTCAAACTTCTTCATTCCAGGCTTGCTGCTCTGTTTTTTCTTCTCAATGACAGTTTGTCCAATCATTGTTTAGATGGACATGGCTGTGGTTGGTCACTCTCGCCCTCTTCTAATGTGATGGCTGTGTATTTTCAGCCCTTATCTTCTTTAATAGCTAATCAAGATAATTTCTTCCAAACTTCAACAGATTGAGTTTCAATGATTCTGATAGGTTTAGACCCTCTTGGTTCCCATAATTCCTTTATGATTGTTTTTAATTTTGCTTTGTGATTCTGACCCTTAATTCCTTAACCTTCTAGTATGATTGGCATGTTCCAGATCACAGGCCATCAAATTCCTGATGGTCTTATCCCAGGAATAGCAACAATCATCCTTGACATTGGCACCTGCCACCTATTACCCAGCATCCGAAGTGGTGTACCATTGTGCATCCACACAGCAATGAATGAAGGTTCCTGTTACTTAAATTATTACCAGAATTAGTGTGTCAGTGTCCTAAAATTTACCCATACTACTAATATGTATATAACGACATCTCATTACTGGTTTAAGGTGCATTTCTGATAATGTATGAGGTAGAACATCTTTTCCTGTTCCAGCTTTCCACTTATCTTTGCCTTAGGTGTGATATCTATTAATGACTGCTATGATTTGGACATTGTTTGTCCCCAGAGACTGGGGTTGCTGAGGACTTAGTCCTCAGGGTGGTAATATGGGAATTCATAGGATTTTTAAAGGTAGGGTGAAAGGAGGGCATTCCTCAAAGGAAATTATGGGACTGTTGACTCTCCAGCTTCTTGTTCAGAGGCAGGACTTCTTTCCTCTCATGTGCACTGCTACCATTTGCCGTGGTGCCCTCACCAGAGCCTACTCTTGCTTTTGGGATTTCAGGCTCAAAATTAAACAAACAAGTTTTCTTTATAAAATTTGCCTGCCTCAAATATTTTATATTACAGAAAATATTAATGCAATTATCTGTGATCCATTTTCTAAGTAGAGGTGTTATTTTTTTATTATTGATTTTAAGAATTTATTTATGTACTTTGGAAAATAGCCTTTTATCCAATCTTTTGCTTCTTTTTTCTTCTAGTCTATGGCATGTCTTTCCATTCTCTTGAAAATGTCTTTTGCAGTATGCCTTTTTATTTATAATGACTCCAGCTTATCAATGATTTCTTTCATTGATGTCTGGTACATTGGCATCTGATATTGTATCTAAAAAGTCCTCACCACACCCAAGGTCATCTACACTTCATTCTCTGTTATCTTCAAGGTTATTTATATGCTTCCATTTTAGAATTAATCCTGTGATCTATTTCAAAATAAATTCATTTAAAGACTACATTTTTTAAAGGTTTACGTGAATTTCAGAAGCCTTTCTCCGCTGATCTGTCTGCCTCACAAGTATGCTTTTACCTAGCCTTGGAAAACTGCATCACAGATGAAGTATAATGGCTCCTAGATGGGCTTTCCTTAGAGGTCCATCCCTGGTGATGCTTCTGAACACTGAATAGAGGGTATGTGTCATACTGAAGTCATCAAAAGCAGCTCTCCAGCTGATTCCCAGGAGTTCTCATTACTTAACTTCCCACCTTCAGTCTCTGCCTCTATGCCTCCCAGGTTCAGAAAGCCACATTTTGTGGTACTTTGAGAGTATTCCACCAGAAGACTCTTCTAAACACTTTGCAAATATTAGATAGCCTAATCCTTAAGTGGCCTTGAGAAGACAGCACCAAAGACACAACAGCTGTCATTTTTATAACATCCCAGACCTTAAAAGTGACAGAGCCAGGATTTAATTTAATCTTCCTGCTACTCATGAAGTGTGAGCGATGAAGAATCACTTTCCACATTCCCTGGGAACTTGCTAGAAGTACAGGTCTACCCAGAACTTTTGGATCAAGATTTTATTTGGAAAAATTCCCCATGGAATCTATATATGCATGAAGATTTTAGAAATAGCAGCCTAAATCCCAGCAGTAAGTCAACTCTCAAAGAATTAAATTATTTAAACTTCAGAATAAAGAACTGCATAAGGCACCAAAATATTCATATTAGATATGGTAAATATGATGTAAAAGTTAATTGCCCAAGGTCTCCAGTGAGGGACCATAAGGGAAGCAATTCAAACACAGGTCAGCTGAGTCCAGGAACTTTTAATAAACCAAAGCACTTTGTGATTCTACTCTGGTGCAACTTTCAAATTAATGGCTTATAGTACAGGCATTATCTCAAAATGATGCTTGCTCTTTTGCCTGTTTTGCTTTGGGAACATGATCAGTTCTATGACAGGTTTTGAATAAGTCCTTCAAGATATTTGGATAATATTTCATAAATTCTTTACCTGAAAAAAAGTCTCAGTGTCAGAAAGAAAGTCTAAATGCCCATGAAATGAGTAATCACCTTCATTTTCAAGATGCCGTAGAGAATATTATTTGAAAAGAAAAAAAAAAGTAAAGCAAATTTCTCTTACTTTTTACTTGCTTTTACCTTGATAATGGGATAAACAAAGATTATTTAGCAGAAAGATTGTACAAAATGCTATTCTGAGGATTATCATGAGGCCTCTTCACCCTTCCATATATGCCTTGGAAAATAGTCTTGTGCCAGAGATCTTAACTTTTTATTGCCTTACCTAAAGGAGAAGTCACAAATGTTGGGAAATCTAAGGCAAGTGGAAGTTAAACATTTTGTTTTTTAAAAGACACTCTAGTCCTATAAGGCAACAATTTCCTTCATGCCACTTTCTGTACATTATCTAATTTAATCCTCACAAATATTCTGTAAGGCAGACTTTCTTACTGAAAGTGGTTAATAAGCAAAGAAGCCAAAATTCAAAACTACCTGCTCTTTTAGGAGTCCATGTGCTCAGTCTCCACACTGAATTGCAGCTGTAAGTTCACGAACTTCATAACTTTGCTAAGAACAAGAATCAAATTCCATTTGTTCACATAGAAATTTTTTGGTTGTATGTTCAGAAGAAACAAGCTGGCCTTAACAGGAAAATTAATTTGATTTCATCTATCGGATAGTTCATGTATGAGAGTCATAGCTACTTAGTTCAATATGACAACTGACAATCTATTGAATTACAAAAATTGTTTTCATAGCCCCACCTAGAACTAAAACTAATATGGAAATACATTTGGAGAGAATCCTTTTTCACTTTCAATATAAATAATACATTCTAAACTAAGAAATAAAACTGTACTCTAGAACTCAACTTCTTACATTGTAGGTAGTGACCACATATTGGGTTGCATAACTGAATCTGGGGGTGTGAGAAACTTGGAAAAAATAAAAGGTTTCTGAATGTTCAACAACCAAAAGTTAGTTCAAAATCAGAAGTTTGTCCAAGGTGTCTCTTAGCAGTGTTTGCCCATGTGACATCACACCACCATCTCACTGCAACTTTGTTTCTGAACATACAACAGGAGCATATTGCACTCAGTTTGCTGCCTTACCACATAATACCAATTCACAATGCCTGAAACAGGCTATGAATTGGGGCTACTGAATGCTATTAATACTCTACAAAGTTGGCTGCTTTTATAGGAGATAATTATTTAAATACAGTAAACACAGAGGTTATATTTTCCTACTTTAATTCCTCAGCATGTACTGTCCAATAGCATGTAATCAAATACACTTGGATTATCTTTTGTTAGAATGTTTGATTTAAATATTAACTGTTTGAAATCCAATATGGTGGTGCATTCCTGTAATCTAGCATATGGAAGGCAGGGGCTAGGACAATCAGAAGTTCAAGGTCATCCTTGACTATATCATAGTTTTGAGGCTATCCTGAGCTGCATGGGTTTCTTTCTCAATGTCAAACAAACAAACGAATTGCCATTTATCTTTCTGAGTTGATTTTCATAAAAAAATCATTAATTTAATTTTGCATTTGCATTGATACAGCATTTTAAACAATTCCTAAAATAGCACTGAGCATACTTGTGGCATTTGTATTACATATTTATACAAAGTGGCATTCTCATCATTGATGCACGTAAAATCAAAATTTCAAACTGTTTATGGTGGCATGCACATTTATTTATTTTTATTTTTTAATAATTTATTGGGAATTTCATACATGCATATAAGGTGTTTTGATCAAATCTATGCCCACTCCCTCCCCTCCAAATCCTCCCATATCTTCCCATCACTTTTTTCAGATAACTTCATGTACTCTTTCTTCTTTTGTTTTTATGGGGCTTTTTGGCACCCTAACATTCCCCCCTCTGAAGAGGTAACCCTAAAATCTTTTAAGGATTAGATAAAAGCTCCCAAATACTTTTAATATTTTTGGCCTTTGGAACAGAGTATGTTGCTAAGAGGCCCAAGGACATTGCAGCTTTTATCTAAGAAACTGGGTACTTTTATTTAGAGTCTTTTAGCCCTAACTGCCTAGCCAATTTCTACCTTCTATTCTTATCATACCATCCTCTGACGAGGTTACCCAGCTTGCGGATAGAGAATCAAGTCCCAAACCACTCTGGCTTCTTCCATGCTGAACAGGGATTCAGGGTCTATCTAAATAGACTCAGGGTCTATCTAAAAGACTCTCAAATTGCATAACTCTTATCTTTAGGGGGAAAAGAAGGTCCTTGAATCATGAGTAGGAGATGTGAAGGAGAAGCAAAGGCAAGAGTAATTAGCATTACAGGTTCTAGACAGAGAACTAGAAAGAAGTCAGAACAGGGCAAATTTCTTTTTTTTAATTATTTATTTAATAACCACATGATTAGAAGAAGCATTTCATTACAGCATTAACACATTCAATAACAATTTCCAGAGCAATGATGCATCTCTTTCCAAAGTGGCTGTAATTTTTAGGTTCACAGTTGAATTAATACAGTTATATAATACTGAACTCAATATAAACCTTATAAGACATAAAATTGAATGAGATTTTTAACCTTTAAATGAGATATCCATTTCATTTTAAAATACACTGTTTCATACAGAAAAACTCTTTTTCAATGCAATTGACATTGGATGTTTGCACATGCATTTCTAATCTCTAAATATCTGATTATTACTAGTCACATCTGATTAATACTAGTCACAGTTGGTTACTTTCTGAGCTCCTTGGCACCTGAGTGTGGGTATAAAGTCATCAGATAGATTTCAATGGTAATGTTTATCACCTCTACTATTTAACATGGAGCAAATTTTTATGTTTCTTCCTCAAATATAACTCATTTTTTAAAATTTGTGGATTTTTGTGCAGGTTTCATACAGAACATACCAAACAATCTTATTCATCTATATACCCACATCCCAAATGGCACCCTCCCATAGTCCCCCCACCCCCAACTGGAGCCCATGTACTCTGTAATCCCTGTTATTGTCCTCTGTGTTGTTAGCACCCCTAGCCATTCTCCAGTGCTTGTACATCTGCTGAATCTAGTCAGCCTTTCTAGATTTCCTTAGAACAGGGCAAATTTCAAATGTTCATATGTGAGGCCATTGGAATTTCTTGACAAGCATTTCCAAAGTCATCCCTCTATTGGGTTCCTCCTCATTTTTCATTTGTCTGCCAAGGCTGGACTCGAGAGTGATAGATTCAGGATTTGCTTTCAGGCATTTTAATAGCTATTGGAATGGTTAGAATCAGTGTCAGTTCCCTCCCAACAGTTTCTAGATAGGGGGAGAAAACAAATTTAGCCATTATTTTAGAACAATAGGGGGTTGTCTCCCTTAGCTACAGGTGAGCACTACAGTATTGCAGACCAAGATTTGAAGTCTTACAACTGAGTAGCACTTTCTGATTAGGAACAAAATCATCAGTGAGATAATTGTCTAAATAACTTTTTATATGGACTTAAACCTAATATCTGGGAAGTACAATTCCTTGAACTCTTAAAGAAATATACTGATGACTATACTCTTCGGTTATACTTTCCTTCTGGGAGTTTAAGACCATACAGTTGGCCCAAATAAATCAATTTATTTTTACACTTAAGGTTATTTGAGGATCTGTTCCTCAGGGGTCACCAGGGCTTGGGAGGAACCCCTGACTCCCTTCTTTTACCAGTTCCATCTATGTGAAGATAAGTCAAAGGTCCTACTTGACCATGTCTGCCTTTGCTTGGAAGCATGGAGGAAATGTTTCCTCTGAGTTGACCCTCCTCTTTGTAGGCTGGACACTGGTTCAAGTCTATCTGGTGTGGTCTCCATGGCCTCCCTGAACAAGAGGACAGGTGACTCACAATGGTGGCATACATATTTAAACTTAGCATTGAAAGTGGAAGCAGGAGATAGGGCCAGCCTCAGAAACAGTGAATTTGAAGAGAGGTTGGGTTTAAGACTCCAGCTCAAAAAACAAAAACATAAACAAAATTAACTGAATGGTTAACTAACATATAAAAAGAACAGTCAACTTTGAAAACTGTTGAATATGCCCTACATCCCACAACAACACATATTAAACCAAGATTTAAACTTTATGTAAAAATAAACAAAAACTTCCATCTCATTGATTTGCAAATAAGATTTCATCTTTAGTAGATTATTAAAGATTATATGTATACCAAATATTTGTTTTAAAACAAATCTTTGTGGTATATTAGCTGGGATGTTTGATTGTATACTTATTTTTATAGCGCTATATTCTTGGAGTTTTACGAAAAATTTCTCAGATAAAAAGTGATCATGAGACAAAAGTTCAAATAGTTACACCCCAAAGAACTGGTTACTCTATTTAAACATGCATGCTGGTTTCTGGGACTAGGTAGCTCTTCTCCACTTAAAGTGAGCTATAGTTTTCAGGATATCTTACATAAATAGTCATTTGAAATCATGTCACTTGGTAATTAAAATGTTATTTGTGCTTTTACATAGAAACAAATATCACATATAAGAAAGCCATCTGGACATTGGGAGCCTTACTTGGGCCTTGTGTAGTTCCCTGTATAAAGCCAGGGAGAAAAACATACTCATTTCTGTTCTCTGAACTATTTATGTCTTCTTCCTGGTCAGTGCTTCTTTTTATTCTTTTTTCTTCTTTTTTGTCTTCATATTTGAATATGTGACTAAAATAACTGTTAATCTTTGTTTTTCTTTATCCATACTTAAAAACAGTTTGCAGCACATTATGTATCATCTTTCCTCCCTCCCTCCCTCCCTTCCTTCCTTCCTTCTCATTTGACACAGCCTCTGTGAAGAGAAGCCTCAATTAAGGAATTTTCTAGATGAGTAGTCTTTTGAATACATTTCCCTCTTGTTTTTCACACCAGCTAAGCATTATTTATTTCTCCTCTCTTTCCTCATCTAGCCCTCCCTCCTCCTTCCCCAGTTAAAGTACCCCCATTCCTCCCTCCCTCCCTTCCTTCCTTCCTTCTCATTTGACACAGCCTCTGTGAAGAGAAGCCTCAATTAAGGAATTTTCTAGATGAGTAGTCTTTTGAATACATTTCCCTCTTGTTTTTCACACCAGCTAAGCATTATTTATTTCTCCTCTCTTTCCTCATCTAGCCCTCCCTCCTCCTTCCCCAGTTAAAGTACCCCCATTTTTCCTTTTTCACCCTTGATAATACCTGTCTCCTATGGTCACCCCCTCCCTTGAGCTTCTTCTTCCCTCTTACCCCCATGGTTCCTTGTATAGCCCTCCCTATTACCCTCCCATTTAAATGCCCTCATTTTACCCATTTCCTGCTTGGTAACACCTGTCTCCTACTGTTCTTCTCTCTCAGTCTCCTTTCCCTTTACTTCCCTGGTTCCTTTTCATTTTCCTGGTTCCTGCAGTTACATCAGGATATATACTCACATATAAGGATTTGGTGAGAAGATCCACAAATGAAGGAGAACATAAGTCATTTGCTTTTCTGATCTGTGTTACTTCACTTATGGATTGTGAGCATGTCTGTGGATGGTTGTCTTGTTAATTGATGTAGGAGGGCCAAGGCCACTATGGGCAGCACACCATTCCTAGGCAGTACACTTAGGATTTATATGAGCTTGTTAGCAGACCAGCATGCACCATTCCTCCACTGTTTCTGGTGAATGTTTTTACTTGAGTTCCTGCTTTGTAAGCTCAGTGATGAACTATAACCTGCAAACTGGAATAGAACCTTTCTTCTCCTAAGTTGCTTTTGCTCAGAGTTTGGCTATTGCGGATGCAAAATGAGAAGAGGGAATGAGTAGCAATAACTCTTTTAGACATTTAGAAGCATGTACCTCTTGTCACAGCTATTCACCTTTGTCCTTATTATACTAAATCAATCATAAATAACACATGTGGGGGCCGGAAATATGACTCAGGCTGCAGAGAACCCAGGATCAAATCCTAGAACCAACATGGCAGTTAAGAACTCCAGTTCCAGGGGATCCAACGCCCTCTTTTGTCTTCCATGGGCATTGCATGACATGGGTGCATTTACATACATGTAGGCATAGCACTCATACACATAAATATAAATAAAAATAAATGAATAAACAAATAGGCAGCTCTCTGCTTTTGGCCTGTGTGTCATAAGATGCCAAATCAATGGCTTTGGAGAAAACATTCATTTTTAACCATTTTTAGCTTTTTTCAATTATTCCAACTGCCATGTATTTCTAGTTTATAAAATAACTGGTGACAAGCAAGTTATAGATGTGATTTTCACTATACATCACCTGTAAATATATATGATTTCATGAGAGTGTAGTTGCCTGTTGTGCTGGATAGTTTTAGTGTCAACTTGACACACCTGGGTTGAGGGAGCCTCAATTGGGGAATTGCCTCTATTGGACTGGCCTGTGGCCATGTCTGAGGGGCATCTTCTTGGTGAGTGATGTGGGAGGGCCCAGCCCACTGTGGGTGGTGCCACCCCTGGGCAGGTAGGCCTGTGTTGCATAAGAAAGCAGGCTGAGCAGGAGCCCAGGGAGCAAGCCTGCAAGCAGCATTCCTCCATGGCCTGTGCTCCAGCTCCTGCCTCCAGGTTCCTGCCCTGAGTTCCTACCTTGGGCTCCGTGATGAACTGCGACCTGGGAGATGTAAGACAAATTAAACCCTTTCCTTCCCAAGTTGGTATTGGTCAGAGTATTTTGTCACAGCAATGAAGAACAAACTAGGACACCTGTCTCCTATGATATCTGCGTCCTCACCACAGTAGAGGATTAGTTTCAGTGTCCACTTTGAAATAGACTATAACTAACCACTCCTCATTCATTTGTGTCAGAAACAAGACATTTTGAAACAGAAACAAATTGCTTCAATCAGATCTCTTTCTATCCCAAAGCAAACAAGCTTCTTAAAATAGCAAACTGATTGCATTTCTAAGATCCAAATAAGGTCATTTATTTCATATTTTGGTAAGAAAAGATTAAACAACTACCATGCTTTCATTTTATTCCTTTTCAGATAACAGGATCATGAAGATTTGGGTCCTTTTAAAAATGATTTTTATCCTTAGAAGTTTTAATTTAGCCTCAGAAAACAGAGGTATGCAAAAGATATAACATGTTACCCAGAACCTGACTGCTTGGGAGCTACATAGAACTTATGGGGCAAAAATATTCAAGAAATTTCTACCCAAAGCAAATTTCATCATAGAATGGCTTTCATTTTTAAGTACAGAAAATCAGAGAGACTTAGCATGAGTTCTCTTGCTAATTGCAATCATTCAGTACAAATCAAAATGAGTGAACTTTCCCCAAATAAATCTCTATTTGATCATGTATTTTTTCTGCTTATTTATTCATTCTTCCCTAATTGATGTTGAAAAAAATTGTTTTCCCTATATATAATTATCTCCAGATATTTTTCTGTTTCCAAAAGCAACCACATATAACAAAAAATAATTTGGACAAGGAAGTTCAGTCTATATTAGATCTAGAGCAAGCACTGCTAATGAGCAAGGTTTAAAAGATTTTTATTGAATTTTTGAAAGTTTCATACAACTTATTTAGATCTTATTTAGATTCTCTCCCCTGTCTGCACCCCCTTATTATTCACTTCCAAATTCCATGTACTTTTCTACTGAGCTTTTTAAAATTTTATACATTTCCTACTCAAATCCAGAAACCCTCCCCCATCTATGCCTCCACCTATCCCCTCACCAAACCCTATGCACTCTGCCATACATGTTGAGTCCTATTCATTCAGGCGTTTGTACCCAAATGTCCTTCAGTGTAAATGCTCCCACTGGAGTCTAGTTAGCCCATCTAGTGGTTGTCTGTAAGTCATACTCTCCCTCACCAGCAGTAATCAGTCTCAAATAGTTCTCAATCTAGTGCTGTTTCTCACCTCCCCTTTGGGCCCTTCTTTAATTTGGGCCCTTGAGCTGACATGGGTCCCACATTGATGCCACCACGTTCACAATTCCCTTTGTTGCCCCCAATTTAATGTAGTCATACACACACACACACACACACATATATATATATATATATATCCTATAGAGTCACAACTGTTTTCCCAAATGCTTTTGCATCAAAGTGAAAGTCTAGTGTCAGGGATGAACTCCCTCTTTTGAAGCTGTTGACCTGGTCCCATAGACCCTCAAACAGTACTGGGGCCATTGCCCTAGTTCTTGTTTACTCACCAGAACTCGATGGAAAAATCCTGCTGCTGAAGACACTACATACATGTGCTATAGAACAAACAAAGAGAAATCAAGCTGATACTGATTTCAAAGCTTCATCTCTACTGCCTAGCTTTGATAGTGCTGGAAGATGTGATACATGCTACAAAAAGAGAAAATAACCATTAACTTTACCCACTGTGAATCCTGTAAGCTACAACTGGCTTTGCAAATCATACCCACTGGTACAACAGTGGCATGAATATTAGTGGGAGAAATCAACCACTTTCTAATTGGATTTAAGGTCCATTTCATAAGGTGGTGCCCATACCTGACATTGATATCAAACCTAGGAACATGTAGCCAGACAGATCACAGACCATACAAGGAACCTAACATTTTTATTCTGCTAAATAGGTACACTATTGAACTGACTCCTAATGACTTATAGTTATACCATAGATCAATGCATCTCTTAACTTTCACCAGAAAAGCTTCCTTATGCAGTAGATGGTGATTAACACAGAGAGGCACAAATGATCATCATGTATAGAATATGAGGCTCAGAGTGTTTGTCCCTGAATAGGACACCCATCTCAAAACTCTGCTTCCCAAGGTTCAGGTATCATTGAGAAAGAGGGGTCCAAAAAATTTTCAGAGTCAGAGGTGGTAGATGACCAGAAGGAAAAAGCATTTTCAAGACAGCTGGGCAATTACTCATATAAATTCACAGCAATGGTGACAGCATGCACATGTTCAACATAAGTTCAATTCAGATAAAATCCCAGCATAGATGTTGGAGACGGGTAAGAAACCCCATTACCTGAAGAACTATTCACAACAGATAGCTGCTGAGATGGGGAGAGTCAATCTCATATAAGAGTAAGACCCTTGGTAGGTTGACCAGGCTCCACTAGATGGACCCACATAAAAGGATATTTGAGGATACAAGTTTGACTCTACAGAGTATTTGAAATTAGTTGGGGGAGTTGTACAGAGGTGCAGATGGAAAAGGGGATCTAAATTCAATCAAAATATATTGTATGAAATTTGCAAAAATTTACAAAAATAAAACGAAATGGAAAAAATAAGATAATTGTCAGCTGGACACAGGTACTGTGAAGCAGCCCTCGTGTATCATCTCATACCTTCTTCCCTTCCATCAGGGTGCTAAACTAGAAGATGAGAAGCAAGAGAGACTAAGCAACTTCAAACAATCTGCTAGGAGGTAGCAAAGACAAGATTTATTCCCCAATGAAAGCTTTTGAGCACTTAAACTACTCCTCTAATGGCCAAATGAATACTTTGTCCCAACTGTTAAGCTTACTCTCTAACCCACAACTCCCCTCTCTGTCTCTCCCCTTTTAAATCATTGATTGGTGACTATATAACATAGTGCCTCTTAGCATGTAAACTTGGCTAGAGAATGGAGCAAGTCACTTATATCATCTTCAAAGGGAATTTAAAAAGCATGGAGAATTCTAAGAATAAACATTATCTTTGTGTCAGTTTGCATTGTCTGTTTCTTTGTAATATTTCTTAGATTCTACTTGGAAACATGAGGTGTCTTATAATCAAGGACAATTAAAAAGGAACACCCCCCCTTGAATTTCTTGCCTATTTCTTTTAGCAGTGATCTTTTGTCATTTCTTAAGTCCTTGATGCTTAGAACAGTGCGTTTCCTATATTTTAGAAGGGTCTCCATGAATCTTTTTAGTGAATGCATTTTTTTAGTAAAGGAGCTGAATGTTCATTTGTTAGCATTTACCAGCAATGATTCTCTACATGAATTTTCCTTTCTTTTGAGTTTTCGTTCTCCTTCAGTTAAACCTGCCTTCAAGGATGGGAATGGTAGAAGTGTATGCAGAAATTACTATATATAACCATCCAATTAGACTATATTATAATCATCTTGTTGGGGTAAAAGTTGGTGCTGGGCAGGATATTTTTTACCTTAAGACTTGGTTGCACTTCAAGAATGGTTTTATTTCTATTAGTGGCAACTTGGGATGTTGTAGGTTATTTAAGAGTGCTTAAACTCTCCCAAGCCTTCCATAACCACTACCAACAGCTGTTGCAATATTTTTCCTGCTGATCAAATGTCTGTACAATTTTTTAAAATATAAATTATTTATTTATTTTTATGTGTATGAGTGTTTTGACTACATTTAAGTGCACCACATACATGTAATACCCACAGAGACCAGAAAAGGACATTGAATTGCCTGGAACTGGTGTTACAGAGGATTGTGAGTTACTATGTGGGTGCTGAGAACCAAATCCGGATCCTCTGCAAGTGCAGCCAGTGTTCCTAACCACTGAGCAATCTCTCCAAACCTCTCTTTTAACTTTTGAGTTTCAGAGTCACCAGAATATGTTAAGAAGTGGTTACTTGTTTTGCTTCATTCCATTTTTGAAATCACCATCTGTTTTGTACAAATAATATCTTTGTTTGGTTTAGGGCTCCCTGTCAGGAGGTCAGCCACTAGGGGGATAAAAAGAGGAGACTTTATTTTTTCTTTTCTGTACCTATGATCTTCTCTCATTGTTTGAATATAAATGACCTTTTTATCTGAGTTATTGTGAAGGTTTTTCTCTATATCAGTAATTAATTTTTCTTATAGCAGCATATCTTTTCTTTGCCTTCATAGTAGTCTATTTTTAAATTATTATTATTTTATGTATGTGAGTGTATTACCTGAATAAAAGTAGGTGCATTTGTGTTCTCCAATACCCTCAGAGGTCAGAAATGCAGGTAGGATCCCCTGGAACTGGAGCTACAGACAGCTACCAGCTGCCATGTGGGTGCTGAGAATCAAACCTGGGTCCTCTACAAGAGCAGCTAGTGCTCTAAAGCAATAAGCCATCTCCAGTCCCATCACAGTGGGTTTTAACTTACGAGGGTTGATTTTAATATTTATCAGCCACAGTTAATTATTTAGTGTGGTTCATGGATGTGTACCTGCGCATGCATGCATATGTTCACATGTGTGAATGCAGGCATGCATTTTCCATGGCACATGTGTGGAGGTCAGAGGACAACTTTCTGGAGTTGGCTCTTGCCTTTCACCTTTTTGAGGCAGGGTCTCTCTTGCTTCTGTTGTTGTCCTGTGTACTCCAGGCTAGTTGGCCTGCAAGTGTATGACTGATCCTCCTGTTTCTGCTGCCAATGTTCCATAGAGCACTGGGATTATACAAGCTCACCACAACATATGGCTTTTTACATAGATTCTGGAGATGAAAATCAGGTCATCAGATTTGCATAGGTAGCACTTCTACCAATGGAGTCATCTCCATTGCTCTAGCCACAATATTTAAAATTTTATCCTAATGAGATTTATTCCTTTCTGATCAAACTCCAATATTCTACTCTTTATTTTTTAAGATTTATTTGCCTGAATGTATGTAGATGCACCTTGAACATACCTGGTCCCCCAGAGTCCAGAAGAATCCATGGGATTGCTGGAACTGGAGTCACAGATGGTTGAGTTGCCACCAGTGCTCTTATCTGCTGAACTATCTCTCCAGCCTTCTATTCTGATCTGTCATAAAGCTATACTTTTTTATATAAAGAGATGATTGTCAAACATCCCATAGATGACAGATAATGATTTTCAGAAGAATGTTCCTTCAAAATATTGCTCTCCCTTAATTTGAAGTTATTAAAAATATTTTCCTCTTTAAAAATTCATGCTTGTTCTCAACAGTGTACCTACATTGCCTTGAATTCTGCTCTCAGCCTACTCTGATATGGACTAATCTTAAATATCATGAAAAGGGTACATATATTCAAAACTGGTATAGTTTTCAATATCTGGAAGATTTTGGTTCAGTTGCCTCCTCTACATGTGGGTAATTTCATCTCCCTAGACTCCTGAGAATAATTTTCATGGTCATATCACTGTTTCCAGCATTCTACATATATTCATACAGTCTAATTTTAACTATCTTAATATGTACTTACTATTGATTTCTATCATCCATTTTTAAATTTTTCCTGCACTAGATTAAAATCCTTTTATGCACTCTATCCCCAACCTTGTAGCCTTGGGCCTATGCCCACTCTCACTCTTCCATCCTCACATCTCTGGAGTATCTTCATAACCCAGACCCAGATACTGTGTCCTGATCCCCTACACTCAGAATACCTGCATTCTCCAACTTAGTTTGTTAGACCATTCGCAGGTTGTTCCCAGCCCCACCTTGCCTTTGCCTGCCACAGACATGCCTCCTGCCCTGGTAAATCAGATCCCACCCACAACACTTTGATTCTCCTGCACCCTGAGAAGCTCTCCTCTCTCCTCTCACTTTGTCACCCTTCTAGCCTTGAGCCTAGGCCTGCTCCTACTCATCAACCTTGGATCTCTGGACTAGATTACAGAAATGCAAAGTAGGACCATGAACACAAACAAATTAAAATGACAGTAGAAAATACACATCTTTTAATAATAACTTTAAATATCAATGGCCTCAACTCCCTAGTCAAATGACACAGGTTAGTGGAATGGATTAAGAAACAAAATTTAGGGGCTGGAGAGATGGCTCAGTCATTAAAAGCATTGGCAGTTCTAGCAGAGGACCTGTATTCAATTTCCAGAACACACATGGCAGCTAACAACCATCTGTAACTCTACTTCCTGGGAATCCAACACCCTTTTGTGACTTCTGAGGGTGTTGTGCAACACAGGTTCACTTACACACATGCAGGCAATATACTCATACACACAAAATTAAAAAAATAATAATAAATAAAATATAAAAAAGAAGCAAAATTTATCTTTTTGTTGTATGCAAGCAACTCATCTCACCTTCAAAGATAGGCAATACCTTAGGGAGAAAGTATTGGAAAAGTATTATAAGCAAATGGCATTAAGAAGAAAGCAGGTGTTGCAATTCTAATAGCTGACAAAATAAACTTCAAATTAAAACTAATCAGAAGAGATAAAGAAAGTCACTTCATTCTAATCAAAGGAATAATTGACCAAGAAGATATTCAATCATGAACATACATGCACCAAACTCTGATGCACCCAATTTCAAAAAAAAAAAAAAAGTACTACAGAACTATAAAACAGGTTAGCCACAACTCAGGAGCAGTAGGTAATTAGAGGTAAACAGTAGGTGAATAGTAGGTAAGGTAGGTAATTAGATAAATGTAAATCAAAACCAATTTAAGATATTAACTTACCCCAGTCAGACAAAGATCAAGAGAACAAAAGACTCCAAATGCTGGAGAAGTTATAGAGAGGGAGGAGCATTCATTCACTGCTGGTAAGAATGTGAACTCATACAAGCACTATGGAAAGAAGTGTGGATAAAATGAGAAAACTAAAAATTAATTTTCCATATGATCTAGTTACACTACTCTTCTGTACATACCCAAATGACTCATCCTACTACAGAGACACTTGTACATCCATTTTTGTTGCTGCTCTTTTCACAATAGCTAAGAAATGGAAACAATCTAAATGTCCCTCAACTGACAAAAGGATAGTGAAAAATGTGATACATTTACACAATGGATTTCTGCTTAGCAGTAAGGAAATATGAAATCATGAAGTTTGCAGGTAAATGGAGGGAACTAGAAATTGTTATACTAAGTGAAGTAACAGACTTTGGAAAAAAACAAACAAACTATGTTCTCCTTCATTTGTGGATCTTAGCATGAATCCCTTATAAGTGAATATATATCCTAATGTAACAGCAGGAGCCAGGAAAATGGAAAGGAACCATAGAAGTAATGGGAATGAAAGAGTCCGAGAGAGGGGGATAGTAGGAAACTAATGTTACCAAAGGGAAATTGTGGAAAATGGGGGTATTCAACTGGGAAGAGAGGATGGAAGGGCATACCTGAAACTATGGAGATAAAAGAGAAGAAAAAACTCAAGAGAGTGGGGATAATAGGAGACAGGTATAATCAAGGGGAAAATGGGGCTACTCTAACTGGAGAGGGAGGAGGGAGGTTACACATGGAGAAAGAGAGAGAAAGAGAGAGAGTGTGTGTGAGAGAGAGGACAGATAAAGTTAGGTGGTTCAAAAATCCAGGGAAAAATGTATTAATTCAAAGTCCCCTGAATAACAGACCTACAATATCTGAACATGAATACTTGTGTATATCTGAAGACTATATAACAAGAAACACAGTGCCAGTCAAGAGGAAACCTCCCTTTGGGTTGTTGGTCATAGTAGTCTTCAACCCCCCAAAATAACACAGGCTATTGACACAGCCCTTGATTACTTCCCAGAACATGCAGGTAAGACTCTATTGCTGAAGACGGGACATATTTTGGATGCAAGACTTGGAGTAATGGAGCTGGAACTGACCAGGTAGTATCTTCCCTGAATACTAGTTCTTGTAGTTCTAGAGGATACTATGCAAGTTGCTAAGGGAAAAAATCAGTCAGTTGTCCAACCCACTTATAAATCCTAAAAATCACAATGACTGGCACTGCAAACTATATTGGTACAGTAGTGGCATTTTTACATACTGAGTAATCAATAGCTAGCTGAATTTAAAACCATCTAAATTGGAGGGAATTCATGGGTGCATTGTAAACCTAGCCAAACACACATAGATCCTGGAGAAAAAATATCTCGGGCATATCTCCAGAAAAATGAAATCACTGTATGTAAAATATGAATATTTATATTTACAGACAAGTATACTGTGTGCTGTTGTGGTGGTTTGAATGAAAATGTCCCCCATAGACTCCAACTATTTGGACATTTTTTCCCCAAATGGTGGTGCTGTTTTTGGAGGTCTTAGAAGGTGTGGCTATCCTGGGGGAAGCATGTGACTTGGGTGGGCTAAAGAGCTCTTAAGTCTTGCAGGATATCCAGTTGCTCTCTTGCTTCCTGTGCCTGCTTGAAGATGTAGAGCGTAGCTTCTGCTCCTCCTCCAGCCATCTATACCACCATGCCCTCCTGCCAAAAGGATCTGTAACTCCCTGGAACTCAAATAAATTCTTCCTTTCATAAATTGCTTTGGTCAGTGTTTATGTCACAGCAACAGAAAAGTGACTAGTACATCTGTTCACCAAAGAAGCTTCTTTTCCCAACAGATGGAAGTTATTACAGAGATCTACAATTGGTCACACACAGAATATATATGTCTAAGAGATGCCCAGCTCTAACTGACATATCTACAGTGGAAGCTCTACATGTAAGTCTCATGGAACATAGCAGAACATAGTGCAGAGAGAATACTAATAATTCCCTCAAGTCTTATCAAAGAAGTTTTCTCAAACAACAAAGTGTGATGCACATAGAAGGGCACAAATGGCCAAGGTGAAGAGAATAAAAGACTACACATAAGGGAATATTTTAAAAACCCATATGCTACTAAATATGAAAACATACTAGAAATGGATGGATATATAAAGGCATGGGAATCACCAAAACTAAACCAAGAAGAGATTAACAGCTTAAACAGACCCATAACACAAAAAGAAATTGAAACAGTAATACAAAACCTCCTGACTAACCAAAGCCCAGGACCAGTTGGATTTACAGCAGAATTCTATCAGACATTGAAAGAAGATTTAAATCCAATACTACTTAATTTATTAAAAAAGATAGAAATGGAGGGAGAACTTCCAAATTCCTTCTATGAAGCCAGCATCACTCTAATACCAAAGCCAGGTAAAGATACAAC
>NW_008331125.1:1914296-1916962 GCF_000622305.1 Nannospalax galili | reverse complement strand
CACACATCAAAAAGATCATCCACCATGATCAAGTCGGCTTTATCCCAGAGATGCAGGGATGGTTCAATATACGTAAGTCAATAAACATCAGAAATCATATAAATGGGCTCAAAGACAAGAACCATATGGTCATCTCAATACATGCAGAGAAGGATTTGACAAAATTCAACGGGAATTTATGTTCAAAGTCCTAGAGGGAATTGGACTGGAGGGAACATACCTCAACATAATTAAAGCCATATATAACAAACCCACATCCAACATCATTCTAAATGGAGAAAAACTGCAAGCATTCCCATTGAAATCAGGAACCAGACAAGGCTATCCACTATCTCTACTTCTCTTTAACATAGTGCTTGAAACTCCTGCAAGAGCAATAAGACAAGAGCAGGAAATTAAAGGAGTAATAAATGGAAAAGAAGAGATCAAATTAACCCTTTGTGCAAAGATGAGATGATATTATATCTAAGAGACACCAAAATATCCACCAGAAAACTCCTAGAAATTAACACGTTCATTAAAGCAGCAGTTTACAAAATTAACCTACAAAAGTCTGTAGCCTTTCTATAACCAATAACAAGCAATCAGAGAAAGAGTACATGGAAACACTCCCCTTCACAATAGCTGAAAAAAAAATATCTCGGAATAAACCTGACCAAAGAAATTAAAGACCTCTACAATGAAAATTGTAAATCTTTAAAGAAAGAGATTGAGGAAGACATCAGAAGATGGAAGGACCTCCCATGCTCATGGATTAGAAGAATGGATATTGTAAAAATCACCATCCTACCAAAAGCCATTTATAAATCCAATGCAATGACAATCAAAATCCCCATGACATTTTTTGCAGAATTGGAAAAAAAAATCCTAAGATTCATATGGAAGCACAAAAGACCTTGGATAGCCAAAGCAACTCTGAGGACTAAGAGCAATACCAGGGGGATTACTATACCAGATTTTAAGCTGTATTACAGAGCTATAGTCATGAAAACAACATGGTACTGGCACAAAAATAGACCCATAGATCAATGGAACAAAACTGAAGACCCAAATATGAGTAATTGCAATTTTAGCCACCTGATATTTGACAAAGGGGCCAAGAACATTCACTGGAGGAAAGACAGCATGTTCAGCAAATGGTGCTGGCAAAACTGGATCTCCACCTGTAGAAGAATGAAACTAAACCCCTATCTTTCACCCTGCACAAAAGTCAATTTCAAATGGATCAAAGACCTCAATGTAAAGTCTGAAACTTTGAAACTGTTAGGAGAAAACATTGGGAAAGGACGTTGTAGAGTGAACTCCATTCACACAAGAATTAAGGGCCAATAATTGACAAATGGGACCTCATTAAACTAAATATGTTCTGTAGAGAAAAAAATCAATCAGGGAAGTGAAGAGAAAACCACAGAATGGGAGAAAATCTTCACCAGCGACACACCTGATAGAGGTTTAATATCCAGAATATATATATATAACGAACTCAAAAAACAGAGAATCAAGAGAAGAAGTAACCAAATTAAAAGATGGGTTAAGGAGCTGAACAGAGAGTTCTCAAAAGAAGAAGGAAAGATGCCTATGAAATATTTTTAAAGATGTTCACTATCACTAACAGTCAGGGAAATACAAATTAAAACTACTTTAAGATTTCATCTTACCCCAGTCAGACTGGATAAGATCAAGAGAACAAATGATACCAAATGTTGGAGGGGATGTGGGGAAAGGGGAACACTCATCCACTGCTGGTGGGGCTGCAAACTTGTTCAACCCCTATGGAAAGTAGTGTGGAGAACTCAAAAAACTACAAATGAACCTAACATTTGACTCAGTTATACCACTCTTTGGCATATACCCAAAGAGCTCATCCTAAGGCAGAGATACTTGTACTTCCATGTTTGCTGCTGCTCTTTTCACAATAGCTAAGAGATGGAAGCAACCTAAGTGTCCCTCAATTGATGAGTGGATAATAAAATTGTGGTTCATTTATATGATGGAGTTTTACTCAGCAGTAAAGAAAATGAAATCATGAAATTTGCAGGTATATGGATGGAACTAGAAACTGTTATACTAAGTGAAGTATCACAGACTCAGAAAAAAAAAATCGATGTATGTTCTCCCTCATTTGTGGATTCTAGAACCAAATCCTGATAAGTGAGTATCGATCCAAACATAACTACAGGAACCAGGATAATAGAAAGGAACCACTAGGTAAAGGAAAAGAAAGAACTTGAAATAGAAGAACAGTAGGAAACAAGTGTTAATACGGGAGATATGGATAAAAATTGGGTTAGTTCAAGGGAGGGGGGAGGGAAGGATATACAAGGAACCTAAGGGATAAAAGGAAAGAAGGAGCTCATGAGAGGTTGGACCATAGGAGAAGGGTATTATTAAGGGAGAAAGGGGGAAAATGGGGGGCACCTTAATTGGGAAAACCATGATGGAGGGGTTAGACAATGCAAGAGATAAATAATGCCTAGCTAGTTTGAAAATCCAGAGGGAACCATATTAGTCCAACAACCTACTGACAAATTATACATACCAGATCAAGAAATATATGTCTAGGTAAGGTTTATCTGAGAACAATTGGTCTTTTCCCAAGATTTATCTAAATGACACACAGTAATTAAAAGTAACAGACTGGTGGAACTAACCTTCTTCGTTGTTTA
>NW_008331125.1:1906903-1914262 GCF_000622305.1 Nannospalax galili | reverse complement strand
AGGGACATAAAGGACAGTTTTTGCTCCTTGCCCTCCTAGGTCGACTAGTTTATCTGGTCCAACTGTATGACCTTAAACACCCTCAAGGAAAGTATAGCCAAAGACTAAGGGGGCTAATATAATTTTTTAAGAGTCCATATGTATAGCTAAAGGCTACATAACAAGCAACAATGCCAGATAGGAGATACCTTCTTTTGAGTTGTTGTCCAGGGTGGCCAAAGGGACTCCCAGATAGTAGTAACACAGCATAAAACTGGGAAAATGAACAGCAGGCCCCAATCTTATCTAAAGGAATATTGACAATTGATTGCTGCTAGATGAGGAATAGCTGTCCTTCCTAAAAAAAAGACCTCTTGATAGGCTGACTAGATTAACCAGATGGACAAGTAGTGGGGAATGGCTGGGGGTGCCGACAAAACAGTGGACAGTAGCAGGGATATCAGAGTATAATGGCTTTAGTTGGGGGAGGGAAGCTATGGGAGGGTGCTATCTGGGAAGTGGGTGTATAGTCAAATGAGATGGTTTGAGATGTTCTGTGTGATATACACACACAGAAAAAAATCAACAAAATTTTTTAAATGCATTATATTTGAAGAAAAAGCATAAAGTTTATGCCATGTTAATTAGTAGAGGTGGTGAACATTACCATTGAAATCTACCCAATGACTTTACAGACATACACAGGTGCCAAGTGCAAACTATTATGACTAGTAATATAATTAGATATACACAGATTAGAGACGCATGTGCCAACATCTCAATGCTAGTAGCAAAAACAATGAGTCTTTCTGTAAGAAACAGTATATTTTAGAATGAAATGGAGATCTTTTTTGACAGTTAAAATCTCACTCAATTTTATGTCTTACAGGGCTTATACTGAGTTCAATATTGTATAACTGCACTGATTCAACAGTGAACCTAGAAATTTTATAGCCACTTTTGAAGGAGCTGTGTCTTTGCTCTGGAAACTGTTATGGGCATGTTAAAGCTGTAATGCTATGCTTCTTCTCAAAAAAAATATTTAAAAAATGTAGGAAACAGCATATCTTGAAATGGAGATCTTTAAAGGATAAAAACTCATTAAATTTTATATCTTACAGGGTTTATACTGAGTTCAATATTGTATAACTGTATTAATTCAATTGTGAACCTGAAAATTTACAGCCACTTTTGAAAGAGATGTATTCTTGCTGTGGAGTGTGTTACCGAATATGTTAAAGCTGTAATGACATGCTTCTTCTAATCATGTGGTTATTAAATTAAAAATAATTAATAATTCTTTAAAGCATAAAAATTTGCTCCTTAAAAATTAGTAGATGTGAAAAACACTACCATTGAAATCTACCTGGTGACTTTATATCCATGCTCAGATGCCAAGGAGCTCAGAAAGTAACTGACTGTGACTAGTAATAATCAGATATATAGAGATTAGAAATGCAAGTGCAAACATTTTAGTGTCGATTGCATTAAAATTTAATTTTATGTCTTATAGGGTTTATACAGAGTACAATATTGTATAACTGTATTAATTCAACTGTAAACCTAAAAAATTACAGCCAATTTTGACACAGATGCATCTTAGCTCTGGAAATTGTTATTGAATATGTCAATGCTGTTGTCATGAAATGCTCCTTCTAGTTATGTGGTTATTAAATAAATAATTTAGAAAAAAGACTATACAGAGTATGTCCCTACATAGGAATCTTGTATTAAACCTCACCCACCCATGGCTTAGGGACCATTGTGGAAAAAGTGGGTAGATTGATTGCAAGAGCCAGGGGTGATACATGAACGTAAGAAAACAGAGACTTTCAAGTCTCTGGGAACTTGCCTATATGAACTTGCAACAATGGTGACAGCATGCACAAGACCCATGCTGACTCAGACAAAAACCCAACATAGAACTGGGGAAATGGGAGGCAGGCCCCCACCTTAGCCAAAGAACTTTTGGCAACTCATTACTGTGGAGTAAGAGAGAGTTGGTCTTTTTTAAGGGCGTGACTCTAGATAGGCTGACTAGACTCCAGTCAATAAATTTGCACTAAGGGACAAATGCTTGACTGAATACAACTTAAGATATATGACAGAATTCATGAACTCCAATGAGAGGGGACATGGGGTTTTTAGAGTGGGAAGAGGGTCTAAATTGGATTAAGCTATATTACATGAAATGCACAATGACTCAATAAAAATATACATAAAAAATCTTTGCATGCAGTTAGAAAGAAGTGAGAGGGGAAAAGAAGGAAACAGGACTTAGTCTATTTCAGAGAGAATTAAGACCCATGAAGGTACACACACTTCTTTGCCTAATTTGCATGCTAGGTCCATTAGTTATTCAATTTAAGTACTTTCTGGGTTGCTGCTGATGTTGTTGCTACTGGAAAATCAAGAGAATGATAGCACAGTATCAGAAAAAAAAAATGTTCATGAAATGTCTGTGGCCTGAATAAAGGACATTACTTCTTAATACCTTCATAAGTAGAAATAAATAAAAACAAAGTATTTGAGAATGGTGGCAGAAAAAAAAGTTATATAGTTAGAACCAGGCCTTACCATCTCAAAAGAATCAATTAAAACACTTTTGAAAATTATGGAAGTTTGCTGCTAAAAGTCACCATTATTTAAAAATATATGATTTCATAATCAAGGCAGAACTACTAAAATCAAAAGTAATAAATAATAAAAAAATCTTAATGATTATATTACATCTTATGCTAACTGTGCTTTTGTTGTTAATCCCATCTGGGTTGCTGTATGGTGTACAGAATATGAAGTCATTGGGCTACAATACTTCTCTTTCCATTTCACATTCACAATATCATCTTGGTACATTGAAATTAGCTATGCTAGAGTTTTACACCATGGGGATTTGTAAACACTACAGATCAAGGTTTGATCGATTGTTTTGTCAATTGTCTGGACAAAATATTGGGAATCCTTTGCCTGTTTTATAAACAAATATTTACTGGAATACAGTAAATGGTCATATTTTCTATAGCTCCGTACAAAGGCAAAGTTGAATTTCTGTAGCAGAGGTTATATGATTCGTAAGTCTAATATAGTTACTACACAGGTCCTACAGAAAAAGTTTTTCAACGCAGTGCCTAGACTTAAGGAAACAATGAGAACATATATTAATGATTCTGATTAGTGTTAATGCAAATATATGTCATAATATCCACTTCATGTGAACAACACAAACAAAACCTGAGAAAATACCCTCCTGGTATTTATTACTACTGACCAATTTCACAAAATCATCGACACCCTTGAAAAATGAGCGTATTACTGACACATCCTCATTGTAGTGCTTTCATCCCACCCATTAACTAAGATAAAAATATCAGCCAACATTCATATTGCTTAGAATTCCTGCTGTAACTATATTCATTTACAACTATTGGTTAGTTACAATGATACAATTTCAGAAATAAAAATCTGTGCAAATCAGCTGGCTATGTTGACTTTATAGCAAAGAGAATCATATATAATTATTTGTAAATGGTGTGCTTCACATTATTTGTAGCAGTAAAAGGTGTTTTTAAATGTGTCCTCCCTCCCTGCAACCAACACACTTCATTTTAGCTTAGCAAGTTAGTAAACATTTGCTAACACAAAGTTTAGTGATATGATATTAGGGAAGTAGGAAGTTCATCTATAATTGAATAGGATTTCTAGAATGCACCATGACTTTATTGCTGTAAATCATCAGTACAAAGATGTAAGACTCATTTAACAAGACACAGAGGAAGTATAGAAATATATGAGGTTAAGAAAAAAAAACAGGACTTTGTAATGGAGGTGGCATAGTGAGTTATCACTGAATTGGGAGACAAAGATGACTTTGACCAGTCATGACCTTCAAAAGAGGGTCTTCCAAAGAAAATTCTGACAGATAATTTTGGTGTGCCTAGAGCACCAAGAACTCTGCCAGTAATCTGACTACAATATCAGGAAGGCGGTGCTCAGCCATTCTTAACTAAGCCCTGGTAAATAACTGACATGATCTCCAACAGTTACACGGAGGGACAGTTCAGAAGATGTTCAGTGCTTGCCAGAGCTAAGGGGAGCTTCTGAGCCTGGTGGATAGGAAATGCTCCAGTCTGTGACTGCAGGATTCTAGGTTCTGTTACCATCTCACCCAGCCTATTTCACGTTCTGTTTCTCTATATTCCAAGTCTTATCGACAAAGGATTGCAGCACTCCTCCTCCTGTGTCCTAAAGCACTCTAGAGCCTAAATGAGAGAATATGTAAGAATGGTGCAAGGCACTTAGATCATCAGCACAAGGGTAATTCAAAGCACTGCAGTCAGAATAGTATTCAGCATCTTTGCCAGAAAATAAAATACAGGGAGTCTTTAAACTAAAGCTCAATTTCCTATATTTAATAGCAGGGAGTTAGTGTACCATTTCTTGACCCAATATTAAGATTTAGAGGAATAAAAACAATCTAGCTGATATACTTTTCTTATATAAAAAAGTAAGTATATTTTATTTTTCAGTATTGAGAATTGTAGACTAGATTTATTGAACTTTTTACAACTGGTGAAAGCCTTATTGCTCTTGGCATGCTGCGAGTGTAGTATTTGGATTTTCCTGTGAAGTTTAGGGATGCAAACTTTTGCAATAGGATAAAATACTTAATCAAAGCCTGATCTGTCCAACTGCAGAATTATGCTACAAATGTTCCATCTGTCATTATTTTCAGTTGCTGCTGGCATAAGCTTCCTAATTACATTATCTAATTATCTTAAGACGCAAGAAAGGTATTCTCAAAGGAGGGGGTAATTAGCAAAAGCACCAATAGATATTTATTAAAATGTAAACTCAAATAATAATCACAGAGATGCCTACAGAGAGCTTTAAGAAGATAATCAAGATGCAGAAGACACAGTATATCAGTTTTACAGACAAATATTCGAATGTTGATAAAAGGCAATAAGCTATAGGGAAACAAGATATCTAAGTTGCATAGCATGGGAGACTTAAAATTACCCACCTGTTCTAGTTTGTTTTCAATTGTTGTGACAAAACACTCTGACCAATACTAACTTGTGGAGGAAAGGGTTTATTCAACTTACATCTCCTGGGTCAGAATGCATCACTGAGGGAGCCTAAGGCAGGAATTTAGGGCAGGAACCTGGAGGCAGGAGCTGAAGCACAGGCCATGGAGGAACACTAGTTACTGGCTTGCTCCCCGGGCCTGTGCTCAACCTGTTTTCTTATACAATACACTACCACCTGCCCAGGGGCAATACCACCCACAGTGAGCTGGGCCAACCCACATCACTCAACAATTAAGAAGATGTCCCACAGACATGTCCACAGGCCAGTCCAATGTAGGAAATTTCCCAGTTGAGACTCCCTCTACCCAGGTGTGTGAAGTTGACAGCTAAAGCTATCCAGTACACCACCTCACCCAGCTGCATCCTCAAAAGACATTTAAAATTTTAACTGAAGTCTTAGATTGCGAACTGGAAATCTTCAAGAACCAAAATATTCCCTTTAAACTTCACATTCGTCTATGTTGATGGGCAGGTGTGTGTGTGTGTGTGTGTGTGTGTATACAGGGAAGATTAAACTAACTGATAAAAGCTTTCAACTGTGAGACTAAGCCATGTCATTCTTGCATCAAGCTGCCTCTCTCTGGAGAATAGAGCTAATAACACTTGTTTACTCTTGCCACAAAGATCAGATTCTTTGATTAGCTTGAAAATGTCATTACAAATCAGTAAGAAGAGAGGATGAAAAAAGAGAAACACGCTTTTTGGCCTGTCAAACAGCAGAACCTGCAATAGGCAAAATGGTGTTCTGTCTAGTTATTGTTTTGTCCTCCACGTTTTAAACAAAGTCATGATACTCAGAGTCATTAAAAAGAATTAAATAAGCAACTTTGTCCATGTGTTTTCTGTTTACCTAAAGGTTGTGTTCTATAGAAAACAATGTTGGGGATAGGAATTAAGTATACAAGTCCCTACCTGCCTGCTATGTATCAGAGTTCCTTAGAGCCTAAGTCATGTGAAGTGGCTTTTTTCTTCATAACCCTCTTTATAAGGACAAATGAAACTCAGAAATAGAAAGCCAACCTAATTAAAGTTAAGGCTGTAACTCCACAGACAGGTGCATGGGTCTACAAATGCAGGAAGAAGTAGAGACATTTCTCAGCACACCTCACCTTAGCTCCATCTTCGTCCTTTCATTATCAGGAAAGGTATTACAAATATCTTGGAATGTTTCACCAAAACCATCTTTTTTATATGCTGAGTTACCATATTTTCAATTGGATTTTTGTGCATTTCATGTACTATATCTTGATCATAGTTAGACTCCCTACCCTATCTGCATCCCCTACTACCCCTTCTCCCCAAGGTTTCATGTATTCCATCATCTATGTTAAGGCCTATCAAGTCAAGTTTGCAACCCAAGATGTCTCTTGGTGTGAGTTCATCCACTGGAGCCTGGTCAGCCTATCACTCCCTTAAAGAATACAAACTCTCTTTCACCCAGCATTGATCAGTTGCCAATAGTTCCTCAGCTAAGGTTGGGGTTTCTTACCCATTTTCCAGCTGTATGCTCGAGTTTTATCTGGTTTGAGTTTGCATAGGTCTTGTGCATGCTGTCACCATTGCTGTTTGTTCATATGAGCAAGTTCCCAGTAATTTGGAAAACTGTTTTTCTTGTGGTCATCCACCACCACTATTTCTTACAGTCTGTCTGCCCTCTCTTCTGCAATGGTCCTGGAGTCCCAGGTAAAAGAAGTTTAATATGGGAGTCCTATCCAGAAACACATACTCTGTAGTCTCTTATTCTCTACATTTTGGTCTGTTGTGGCTTTCTCTGTTAATCAGCACCTGCTTCACGAGGAAGTTCACTGGCGAGAGCTGAGAGATGCATTAATATTCTCTCTGCCCCCTGGTCTATGTTCCCTGAGCCTTAGGTATAGAGGTTACATCATAGACATGTTACTTAGCGGTAAGTATCTCACAGATACTTATTCTCTGTGTTTGATCAGTTCTGGAATGCTGTAGTAGTCACTATCCGTCATAAAATGATGCTTCTTTGGTGAGTGGTAACAGGTATATTTGTCTATAAATATAAGGATACATATTTATCACATAGCAAAAAATTATGTGACACCTGTCCTCTTGATCAAGGAGGCCAAGGAGACCCCACCAGATGGACTTGAACCAGTGTCCAGTCTACAAAGAGGAGGGTCAACACACAGGAATCACTTCCTCCAAGCTTCCAAGCGAAGCCAAACATGTTGAGCACGACCATTGACTTGTCTTCACATAGGTGGAACTGGTAAAAGAAAGGAGCCAGGGGCTCCTCCCAAGCCCATGTGACCCCTGAGGA
>NW_008331125.1:1888476-1906787 GCF_000622305.1 Nannospalax galili | reverse complement strand
CATAGCTAAAGGCTACATAACAAGCAACAATGCCAAATAGGAGATACCTTCTTTTGAGTTATTGGCCAGGGTGAACAAAGGGACTCCCAAATAGTTACCCAGCATAGAACTGGGAAAATGAACAGCACACCCTAATCTTATCTAAAGGAGTATTGACAACTGATTACTGCTAGAAGAGGAACAGCTGACCCTTGTAAAACAAAGACCTCTAGGCTGACTAGATTCAACAGAAGGGCAAGTAGTGGGGATTGGCTGGGGTCCTGACAACACAGCAGACAGTAGCAGGGATATCAGAATATAAGGGCTCTAGTTGGGGGAGGGAGGCTATGGGAGGGTGCCAACTGGGAAGTGGGTACATAGCCGAATAAGATAGTTTGGGATGTTCTGTGTGATAAACACACACACACACACACACACACACACACACACAAATAATCAAATTTTTTAAACATGTATTATATTTGAGGAGGAAGCATGGAAATTTACATCATGCTAATTTGTTGAGGTGATAAACATTACCATTGAAATCCACCTGGTGACTTCATAGACTTACACAGGTGCCAAGGGTCCAAGTGCAACCGATTATGACTAGTAATAACCAGATACATACAGATTAGAGATGCATGTGTCAACATCTCAGTGTTAGTAGCAAAAGCAATGAGACTTTCTGTAAGAAACAGTATATTTTAAAATGAAATGGAGATATTTTTTAGTTAAGATATATAGGGATTAGAAATGCATGTGTAAACACCTTAGTGTTAATTGCATTAAAAATGAATTTTTCTGTATGATTAGCTCAACTGTGAACCTAGAAACTTGCACCCACTTGTGAAAGTGATGTACTCTTGCTCTGGAGTATATTACTGAATATGTTAAATCTGTAGTGAAATTCTTCCTCTAATCATGTAGTTATTAAACATTTTTTAAAAATAATGATTAAAAATAAGAATGATTAGTAGATGTGATAAACATTACCATTGAAATCTACCTGATGACTTTATATCCATGCTCAGGTGCCAAGGAGCTCAGAAAGTAACCGACTGTGACTAGTAATAATCAGATATATAGAGATTAGAAACGCATGTGCAAACATCTTAATGTCAGTTGCATTAAAAATGAATTTTTCTGTATGAAACTTTATTTTAATAATGAAATGGAGATCTTTTTTAAAGGTTAAAACCTCATTTAATTTTATGTCTTATAGGGTTTATAGAGAGTACAACATTGTATAACTGTAACAATTCAACTGTAAACCTAAAACTTAACAGCCAATTTTGAAAAAGATGCATCTTAGCTCAGAAAATTGTTATTGAATATGTCAATGATGTTGTAATGAAATGCTTCTTCTAAGTATGTGGTTATTAAATAATTAACTGGAAGAAAAAGAATAAATAAAATATTTTTAAAAAGAAAAAAAATTATGTGACAAAAAGGTTTTCTCTAGGATCTGTGAACTCTCCAGCCATGTGTATTTGGCATATTTACAGTACCACAGGTGAATTTTTGCCAATTGAGCAGGCTTTAAGTCCAATTAGATAGCTGTTGTGTACTCCCAAGGTAAAGGTGCCACTACTGCATTAACAGACAGTTTGCTGTGCCAGTCATTATGTGGTTATTTGACTTTACAGCTGGGTAGGACGATTGATTGGTTTTCTCCCTTAGCAGCTTGCATAGTATCCTCTAGAACTATGATAGCTAGTCTCCATGGAAGAGGCTAGCAGGTCAGTTTCAGCTCCAGTGCTCCAAGTCCTGTGTTTGAAGTATGTCCTATAACAACCAAAACAATAAAACCATCTTCCAAGAAGTTTATATAAAGTCATTATCACTGAATGGCCTTTTAGGACACATGTTCTCAAGCCATTGTAGCATAAATTTCCTAAGCATAAGACCTCAGTGAACTTCCTGCAGCTTCTCATCACAATGAAGATCATGGCCATGCCTCTTGTGGTGAGAATATTCCTCAGTATGGGTCCTCTGTGTAGGCATCAAACTCTACAGCCAGCCTGTACTGTTCTCTAGCACAGTTGCCTGTCAACCCTCGATAACAGGAAGGACAAAACTGAATTTTGAAGTTCTTCAATGAGTCTAACTCATAGAATTAACAACAGCATCTTTTCCAGAAAGATCTGAGCAGATGAGTCAGCCTATCACAATACATGCACAATAATAACGTCCATATACTAATGTTTGAATTCTATTTCTTAACTTGCAGATAAAGATATTTATCTTGGAAAGCACAAGTAGCCTCCATGTTTCCTAAGGTAACTTGCTTATAGAAAACTTACTGTAAAAATAATTGTATTAGACACAGGTACCAAATCATTCCATAACACTGCAGATTACCTACTTTCTGTGTATACCATCTGATGTTCACAGGCAGCAGTACATATGAGAACATTTTTAACAGGACTTGGGCAGCCAGTACAGATTTATTTTGTTTTCCTACAAAAACACATACTCTCAATTTGATGGCTCTGAGCCCACTGAGCATGTGGGCTGAATGCTCTCAGTTTGGATATGGCACTCCATTAGCATTTCATGTAAAAGTTCCAATACTGGAATATTTTTCTTTGGAGGGACTCCTTAAATTGTCGCATTAGAAATACAGACTAGATATCACACACATTTACCTCCAATGCCACAGAAACATCCTAGATGTGACTTTAATAAGTAACCAATAGTTTGTCACCTGCACAGCAACCAGTTTCCTGGGAAATGAGCCAGCCACAGCAGTTACTAAGGAAGAAGTAACTATATCTAGTATGTTGACATAATAGTAGCATTCTGAGTCTAATTTGGGAAACACTCCTTTTCATGACAGTAATAAATGAAAAAAACTTTTGTAAAGAGTGTTCTGATTTTTAAAATGAATTTGGCTTGAGCCAAAGTAAAGTTGAAAGACCCTGGGTAGGCCTGAACAAGACACACTTTGTATCTCCACTCTCATACCATCCAAGTAATTCAGTTACTGAACACTAACACTCCCTGCATGAAAAAGTATAGCATCAAATATTGTGCCTTTACCTATGATTCACTTTCCAGCAACAATTCTTTCATCATGACTAACTATGAAATGCATTCATAGACACTTATAAAGACATCATAAATATAGATGCTTAATGTAGCAGTAGCTCTAACACTATAAATAGATAGGTTCTATGGTATGGTAGAAAATTCCACGTGTCATCTTGTTTAAACTATGACACCAAGTTGGTCAATGTTAATCTAGATGTTACCGTGAAAGTAGTTGTGAATACCACCAACGGTTATAATCAAAGGGTTCTGAGTAAAGGAAGTGATCATTCAGTGTGAGTGGGCCTCATAAAATCACATTAAGACTGATATTTCCCAAAAAAGTAGCAATTCCTCTTGAAACTTGTAACATAAAACCACTGCCTGGCCTCCAATTACTCTTTCACCTGAAGATTTTAGACCCATAACTGAATTACCAATTCTTTCTGAATGTCAAGTCTTCCAGAAAACTCTATAAATTGTACACTTGTCAGCCCTCTCAGGTACATGGCTAATTCCTTGAAACTTTTTGTATGTGGGTAGGCAGACATATGGACAGTTACACCATTGATTCTGTTTCTCTGGAGAGCTCTTACTGGTATACATGAGATTATGGCAATCTTGGGGATTTTCCACAGACCTCTCATAATAGAATGATATTTCCTGATGTATTATATAGTGCTGAAGCAGTATGTGATTTGACACCTGTTTACTTAATTAAAACAGCTTCTCTACAAAGAAAGAGATTCAAAGAGTTCAAGTAGCTTTCTTAAGAATATTCCATTTATGACCTAGATCTAAGCTTCCTACGCTTTTGCTCTTTTTATATAGTTAATTGAATTTTTGTGTATTTCACATACAGAATATTAATCATGTTTATACCCCCTTCTCAATCCGTACCTTCCCCATACCCCCCATTGGATTTAATGCATTATGTCATTTATGTTAAGGCCTATCAAGGCAAGTTATTGTCCCCAGACATCCCTCAGTACAATTTCATCCACTGGGATCCAATCAGCTTTTCTGCTCTTAAAAAAACATCATACTGCTCTAAACTTTAACATCTCTTTAGTGTCAATGAACCAAATTTATACTTAAAAAGTAATAGGAATGTTAAGCCTGTAGAGATGTGATCAAGAGAAAATGATTAGTGAACATAAGCCACCTTGATATATGCTGCAGGGAGGAAAGAATCCATACAAACTAGTGATCCCATCTCACTGCAATACAAGTTTGGCACAGTATCTGTTGTATACTAAAGCATGCTTTCTTTTGATGTAACAGATTTACACTTAAAGTTGCAGATCATTGGTGTCAGCATTCCTTTCGATTCTGTTCAGTTATAATTAAATCAGATTAGCAGCTTTTAATTAAAAATAAGTCAAGTGAAAGTTAGTACTCATACAAATGCTATCATGTAGGCTAAGAGGTTACCAATATCGCCAAACATTTCTTTCCAAGACAAAGTTTGTTATATAGACATTTTTCTGTCAATTCAAATGCCAAGAGTGCCCTGGAATGTGGCTTCTCCACCTTCACTGTCTCTGAGCTATTTCTGTAGTAATGTGGCCAGTGTAGCTTAGAGGTTGAAAGCGTGACAGAAGCACAGCTACAGGTTGGCTATGTGACTTGGGGAACAGTTGTTTCATTACAGTTTTCTACCTGATAAAATTGAAATAAAGCATGTGAAAACGTCTCAATGTCAAGAGCCCTGAAATGAATTTTTCTGTATGAAACTGTGTGTTTTGACAACGCAGTGGAGATCTTTTTTAAACGTTGGAACCTCATTTAATTTTATGTCTTATAGAGTTTATAATGAGTAAAAGATTATATAAGCATAATAATTCATCTGTAAACCTATAAATGTACAGCCAATTTTGAAAGAGATGTACCCTAGCTCAGAAAAATGTTATTGAATAGGTTAATGCTGTTGTAATGAAATGCTTCTTTTAATTAAAATAAAAAAAATTGAAATAGAGTAGCCCATAGCTAAAGACACTGTAGTAAAAATTAATGTGACAATATCTTTAAATTACTACATTCAGTGTCTGACATAGGAAAACATCGACAATATCTTACTATCTCAATTGCCGACACCTTCTCAGCCCCCACTATCTATAAAGCAATGATGGAGCAGCTTACACCTGTATATTAACTCAATTCTTATCAAATATTTCTGAGTTTTGTGACATTATTATTCCCATTTTACTGATGGCAAAATTTAGTACATAAAGGTTAATACCAAGGTCATGGAGCCAATGAGTAGTAAGTAAATGAAGGGTGACGATCAAATTAGCACCAGAATTCCACTGTCTTCTGACTCCAAGCATTACTTTTTTTCTCTTTATTTCAGAACACACATCTATGATCCTTATGGAAAATCAAGTTTTCTTTGCACAATTTATGCCTTTTCAGCTTCAGGATAGGCAAACTACTTTCCTAAAGCAAACCACAATGTCTATTGTAACAATAACATCTAAAGAAAACTTCAGAACTTGTGGCATAAAAAAAAATATATTTGTAACAACAGGAGGCATAGGAAAACATGCCTTCAGCAGAAAATCCAAGACATGAGTCACCAAATCTGGAGATAAGTCACTAGACTTCCCCACAGACAGAGCCCCCACAAGCACACTCTCCAGCCCTGATTCTTGACAAGAGCATAAAAGGCAAATGATTTAGCTACAAAGTGTCAGATTGTCACAGGGAGCTAGGATGACTCTAATTACATTTTCTTTTTTATTTAAAAGCAATGGAAATAAGGGTCACTGATCATGTTAAAGGAAGATGGTTTAGAAGGAACAATTAACCCCAGATTCTGCCCTTTGAACCAAATATTTTTCTTCACTTAAAAAAAAAAATGTGTTCTGTTCTTAATATCAAACTTACGTGAATTGTAGATCTCAATTTTCTACTTCATATGATAGATACCATAATATACACTTTGGCTGTTTTATAAGATGATCTTAAGGATTAAAAGTTTAAAAATAAATAGCATTTTGCAAACTTTTAAGTGTTCTAAATTGTGAGCTTTGTAATTAGAGTGGGCGCAGGTGGGATGCACTACTAAACTGAAATTATAATTTTTCAGATCATAATATGCCAAACCACCTTGCTCCAATACTTTCACTAATGCAAATAATAGGGCTTACAGGTTAGGCTTAAAGTTAGTAACAGAATTGCTACTAGAATAATTCTATGAGGCCATGTGTCCCACTCATTTGAATTTTTTTTTTTTTTGGTCTTTTTGAGACAGGGTCTCCCTGAAGCCCCAGCTGTCCTGGAACTCACATAGATCCACCTGCCTCTGCCTCCCAATTGCTGGGGTTAAAGGCATGCACCACCATGCCCTGCTGACTCTATATTCTTATGTATCTGGCACTCCATGTCAAGGAAACCTTTTTAATAAAGGTGATCATGCAAATGGTATGTAGAAAGCCTGAGTGGAACCATAGGTGACTTTGGGCAAATAGGGCAGTATTAGATAGTGAGACCCCAAGAGAAAAATTCACCTGTAGATACCCTTAAACACAATGGAAGGAACAGAGACTTAAGAATCTAGTGTAGACAGGCATAGTGGTACAAACCTATAATCTAGCATGTGGGAGGAAGAGGCAGAAAGATAAGGAATTCAAGGTCACCTTCAGCTACAAAGTGATTTTGAGGCTAGTCTAGACTACATGAAATCCTGCCTCAAAACAAAACAAAAACATAAACAAAAACCTAAACAAAAAAAAATAAAATAAAGCAAAGAAACTGTTGCAACAAGTTTCGTAAATCAAGAAAGCAAATCCAAGTGCCACAGCATCTCTGAAAGCGTAAGAAGAAAAAAAAGTGTTGATTAAAAAAAAAAAAAAGGCAATCCAACATAATTCAAATTATGTCAATCACACTGGAAGAAGATGCAGATAGAAAGGAAATTTTTGATGTTGGGACAGAAATGTTACCAGTAATTTTCATACCAGAAAGCATTTCAGTGAAATTCATTCATTGCTATGCCTAAAACACCATAAGACCCATCAGACACAAAAATTATAAATATGCAGCTCATTCATCACAGTCACAAGTGAAAATGAAGTACTAAGAATTAGAGCTTAGTGTCTTAAGGCGTATATTATGACATAGCAATCTGAAGCACAAAATCATAAAATGGTTTTTAACCCCATTGATAATGTTCCCAAGGGTATTAAAGGAACTACAGTTACTGAGATAAAAATATTTGCTTTCAAATACCTTCAAAGCTTTATTCTGAAAATTTGCAGGAAGATCAATGAGTAAGTTTAAAGGAATACTGATACACTGCTAAAGCTTATGGACCTGTTTTTGTCTCCAGCCTCATCACAAAGTGTGGGCACCAGGAGCGATGACTAAAATTTGCACCTCTTCAAAATAGCCCCTGATGTCTATTCTCTTCCTTCTAACTTCCAAAAATTAGAATATAAGCCATGCATATAAACTATGATTAAATATCATTAAAATAGCAATACCATGTAAAGTATCCAAAATATGGAATGGTCTTATAGGCATGATAAACTCATTGGAGAAACACTCTTTTTGTATATTTTTTATTGAATTTTTGTGTATTTCATATAAAAATCCTAATCAACTTTATACTCTCTCCTCCATTGACACCTTCCCATAAACCCCCTCACTGGAACTCATGCATTCTGTCATTTATGTTAAGGCCTTTCGAGTCAAGTTAGTGTCCCCAGATATCCCTTAGAACAAGTCTGACCATTGGGGTTTAGTCAGTCTATCTTAGAGTCCCTCCTTTTAAGAAGATCAGCTCTTCCTCACCCCGCAGTTATCAGCTGCCCAATAGTTCTTTGGCTAAGACTGGGGCCTGCTGCCCATTTCCACAGTTCTATGCTGGGTTTTTGCCTGCTTGAGTTTGCATGGGTCTTGTGCAAACTGTCACCGTTGCTGTAGGTTCAGAGGAACAAGGACCCAGGTGCCTGTAAGACTATTTCCATATGGTCATACACCTCCCTCCCTGATTCTTACAATCTTTCTACTCCCCTTCTGCAATGGTTCCGAGTCCTGGGTAGGTAAAGTTTAATATAGAAGCCTGTCCAATAACCCACACTCTGCAGAATCTTATTCTAAAGACTTTGATCATTTGTAATCTTGTTTACATTGACCTTTCCAACCTCAGGTACTACCCAAATACCAGAAATAGATTAAGGCTACTCTCATTTGCAACACTGGGCATTTCTAAACGTCTACATAGTCATTGTTAATCCAGTGTCTATGCTATGTTTGTGTCAGGCACCACGAGTGAAGAAAATAATGGAACCTTGCCTTACTAAGCTGATAAGTGAGTGGGAGGTTCTTTACACATCATGAAACAACATAAAACAATGTAGGTAACACGTGACGGTGTGCTTTAAAGCTAGTAGTATGTATCAGGGGGAAGAAAGTCAGCAAAGACTATATAAACCAAAGAATGAAACATATAGCTCAAATGCTTGGATCCATATCAAGGAAGGAGAAACAAAGAAATAAAGATAAACTAAACTTCTTTCATAATTCTTAGTCAACCTAAAAGAGGACTGTTTATAGCATGGTAGCAGCCATGCATTGGTTGATCATAGCCTAAGGAAAAAGTGAACGGAGACTGTGGCATTGTGAGAAAAGAGACTACGGCATTGAGAACACTAAATTTCTTCTATTTATGAGTAGAATAGTAATATTCAAAAGTAGATTTAAACTATATATTATAAATTAGAGACTACCAGAATTTATTTTAAGAGCATTAATGGTAAGTTGAAAAAATAAAGTATGCCAAATATTCAAAGTAGAAAAGATATGAAAACAAGGAAAAAATAGGGCAAGTGAACAGAATAATGAAAAGGATCCAGGGATTAAAGGGAAAGAAAGAGCCTGAGAGATAAGAACAATAGGAGACAGGTGTTACTAGGGGAGAAATGGACAAAAGTGGAGCAATTTAAATATGAGGGGGAGCAGGGTTATACAAGGAAACTTGTGGTTAAAGGGAAAGAAGGAGCTCAAGAGATGTGGGACCAGAGGAGACTGGCATTATCATGGGAGAAATGGGGGAAAACAGGGGCACTTTAAATGGGAAACCATGGTGGAAGGGTTAGACAGGGAGAGAGGAGAGATAAATAATGCCTCACTAGTTTTATAAAACCAGAGGGAACAATATCAGTCCAACAACGTAGTGACAAATTACACATATATTATCACTACATGAGTCCATGTGTATAACTGGAGGCTACATAACAAGAAACAGTGTCAGACAGGAGAAAACTTCCTTTGAGTTGTTGGCAGGGCAGTCTAAGAGACTCCCAAAATTACACAGGCTATTATTGCCAAAGCCCTTGATGGCCTCCCAGAACGTGAAGGTGAGACCCTACTGCTGAAGACAGAACATAGCTGGCCTCCCTTTTTAAAATTAATTCATGGAATCGTAAGTGTTTCATGTGCTTTACATGTCTTTTTTTAAAATTCTGTTCTCTACAGAAGACCTGTGAAGTCTTCTTTGGTTCAAAGTGGAAGATACTCATGATGGGGTGAGTGAAATGAACCTCCTGTCCAAAGGTGTGTGTGCATGTGTGTGTGCATGTGTGTGTGCGTGTGTGTGTGTGTGTGTGTGTGTTAAATGTTTTAGATTAAAAGAAAACTTGAGCTTGGGGTATGGGGTTTCTATAAGATTTTCCACAAAGACAGGCTTTGGGCACAAGTGTTGACAACAGTAGCAGATACCAGCCTGTAGTTATTTGGGCCAATTGATGCAAATCATTGCAGATGCTGGTACAGCTATAGCAACATTGCTGAAATGACTAAGCCCGGCTTGAGGTCACAAGAAAGGAAAATGAAGAATGCAAAATAAGTTGAATTGAGTCACCTGTTTTAAAGATACTAAAAAATAGAAAAATTGAAAAAAATCTTTCAAATATGAAAATTCAATATTTGTATGGGGAAAACATGATTTATTTTCTCTTATCACAAAACAGCAAGCTGTTTGCTCCATGAATTTAGTTAATAATCATTTCAATCAGGTTTGTAAACAAATGGAACTTTGTTTAAAATATGTAAATGAGAGCATATCTTAGAGATGATTAATGATGTTTGCAAGAGGGAAAGTCCCAATGTTTCAAGCCTATAATATTTTTACCATAGCTTTTATTACCTAAATAATACCAGTTACCAGGAATAGCCCTTAAGACCTCAAACTATAAAATAGTGCAAGTACTTCATGTTCTGGGAGATGTTATGGCTTGAATGTGAAACGTCTGTTTCAGACTTGCATGTTCAAGAACTTGATCACCACCTGATGTGATCATGCTTTGGGAACCTTGCACCTCAAGTTGTGGAACCTTGAGCAGTTGGACACTACCTGGAAGAGGAGAGTCACTGAGGAACAGGCCCTGAAGTTTATAGATGGGCTCTGATTCCAATATGCTGTCTGTCTCTTGGTCCATAGAGATGTAAGCCATGATGGGCTATCTCCTCTCAAATGATGACCCAAAATAACTTCTTTCATTAAAATTACTTCTTGTCAGGTATTTTGCTTCAGCAATGAGGAAAGTAAATACTGAAGAGAAGAATGAATTTTAATTTTTTCATTTAGCCTCAAGAGTGAAATCAAGATGAAGACTTGAAAAGAGCAAATCAGTTTATATTCATGACTTTCAAAAATAATACCTTTGTTCATACGAGAATAATACTATTTTAAAGTGAAAATATTCTTATTTATTTATTTATTTTAGCTTTTTGTTGTACTTTTGTTTTTTGACAGGGTCCCCCTAATCCATGCCTACCTTGAAGTCACTAATGGACCAGGCTGACCTCAATCTCATAGAGATCTGCTTGCCTCTGCCTCCTGGGGGCTGGGATTAAAGGCACATGCAAACATGCTCAGTTATTTTTATTTATTTTTAATTTTTTTATTTATTATATTTTATTATTTTTATGTCATGAGTATGAGTGTATTACATGCATATGTATAAGTGCACCCATATCATGCAATACCCACAGAGGTTAGAAGAAGGACTCAGATCTTCTGGAACTAGATTTGTGGACAGTTGTTTGTCACTATGTAGGTGCTGGGTCCTCTGCAAGAACATTTGCTCCTAACTGCTGAGCTGTCTCTCTAGTTCCTTATTTTTAATTCTTAAATGAGAATTATTTATTTATGTGCATATGTGTGGACATGTGCACGTGTGTGTTTCTCTCTGTGTGTATGTGCTTGTGTGTGTGTATGTGTGTGTGTATGCATGCATGCACACACACCTCCACATATGCCACAATATGCATGTGGAGACCAGAAGGCAGTTTGTTGGAGTCAGTTCTTGTTTTTTGTCATTTGGTTTCTGGAGATCTATCTCAGGTCATCAGACTGGGCTGCAAACACCTTTCCTTCCTAAGCCATCTTGTTGGCCTGAAAATGTTTTCAAAGCATCGTTCTTTTCCAGTCTTTGACCACTATTATCATGCACAATACATATTGTGTGTGTGTGTGCACATGTGTGTGTGTGCGTGCACATGTGCAAATATGAATTAGACTGACTGGTTTAGAGGAAAGGGAGTTTTTCAAGTTCTTTCATAATACAAATTCAAAAAATCTTATATTGATCATGAAGCAATATTAAATCCATTGAGATAATTACTTTATCAAACTTACTCAAATATAAGGACATAATTTTTTTGGTCTTTTTGAGACAGGGTCTCCCTGTAGCCCCAGCTGTCCTGGAACTCACTATGTAGACCAGGCTGGCCTTGAACTCACAGAGATCTGCCTGCCTCTGCCTCCCAAGTGCTGGGATTAAAGGCCTGTGCCACCACGCCTAGCAAGGACATATATTTTTATATTCCAAGTTATTTTATTAAGAAAATTTACCAGAAAGATAAAAACTTCAGTATTCATAGCAGACTATAAAGCCAACCCTCAAGATTTGGCCCCAAGAAATATATTTTCCACCTATCATTTTTTTTCTGATTTTAAGTATGGAAAATTATTGCCAATCAAAGTATAAAGATAAACCAATGATAGAACCATTATAGAATATTTTTTCTAACTATGTCTTGAGGGAAAAGGTAAAATGTTCTGAATTATCATTCTTCACTTTCATGTAGGATACCAACCCCAAATTATTCATAAATGGCAAACTATGCAAGTCACTCAGAATTAATGGAATTTTGTGGTACAGTATTCTTTTTTATCTCATTTTTTATTTATTGATTTTTTTGTGTGTATTTCATACAGAACATCCCAAACAACCTAATGCATCTTTATATTCACATCCCAAATGGCATCATCCCATACCCCACCCCCCACTGTAACCCATATTCTCTGTCATCCCTGTTACTATCCACTGTGTTATTAGTGCTCCCAGCCATTACCCAGTGCTAGTCCATCCACTAAGTCTAGTCAGCCTATCTAGAGTTCCTTGTTTAGCTCTTCTTCATCCAGCAGCAATCAGTTGCAAACATTTCCCAGTTCTATGCTAGGTTATTGTCTGGGAGTCTCTTGGGCCACCCTGGCCAACAATTCAAAGATATCTCCTACAATACCATTTTTATAATCAAGTTTCTCTCTACTAAGGAAGATATCTGAGCATATGTTATGATCTTTGACAAAATCAACTATGTTGAAGTGGGGGAGAGTGCAAATGTGCTTAACTACCTAGTTTTGATTATCATATTTTAAAAAAACCTTTAAAGAATCACATTTTTCACTGGAACACAGCTCAATGATGGAGCACTTGCCTAGTGTCCACAAGACCATGGGTTCATTGTTAGCACCACTGCAACGTTTTTCTTTTGCAATCTACAAAACATGGCAGACCTTTTAAACTATGCTAGAGCCTTCCAGTGTTTTGATGATTCTTGAAACAAGATATCTGCATTAGTGCAGTGCCTACATATGAACGTGAAAACTCCACATTTTGACAGTACCTTGCATACTGTACACTACTCCAAGGCTTCTAAATAATTCTGGTTTCTATTCTCTTCACCAATACCAACACATATTTTATATGCATTAACATATAAAAGGGAAAGAAACAAGCCATGAAGAACCATCCAACATTCTAATGGAATTTTCAGGAGTGCTACATATTAAGTGGAGTATGACTAGATGGTAGAAAAGAAATTAAACTCTACTTTGATCTAACCGTATTATCTCTTTTTATCTTGTCTTTGAAAAGATAAAAAAAGAGTGCTAAAGTAAATAAGTAGCTTAGTAATATAAAGTTGGATTTCCTTTAGTCAAATTTCTGTGTAAAATATATATTTTATCAAGGAATTACTTTGTATACAATGTTATCACTCTTGTTTTTGATAAGCAAAATGATCATGTCTCTCATAACAGAGCTGATGAGAACTAGAAGGAATCCTAACTAAACAGAACCAGGTAAGGTATTGAATCTGATGCCAACCTATCTATGGTGGCACTTGGAGTAGAGCCAGAGCATTTGCCATTGGATATTACAATGGTTCTTACCTCAGAAAGGTGCAAAGCCAGTGCATAGAGTCCTTCCCATAAGAAGGACTTCACATGTTTTTAATTTTTATTCTTTGAGAATTTCATACATGCATACGTGTTTTGATCCAATCCCTCTCCTCTAATTCCTTCCCTATTCTCCCCATCACTTTTCCCTCCCAGATTCTCTCTCTCTCTCTCTCTCTCTCTCTCTCTCTCTCTCTCTCCCCCTCTCCCTCTCCCTCTCCCTCTCCCTCCCTCCCTCTCCCTCCTTCCCTCCCTCCCTTCCTCTCTCCTTCCCCCTCCTCTCTGTTTCTCTCTTTTCCTTCTTCCCTCCCACTGAGTCTACTTAAATGCTGCCTTTATTTGTGGGAGGTGCTCATAAAGTCCCAACAACCGAGAAGCTATTGGTAATTGACTGCTAAGGCTACAAGAGTAAGGGTTTCCTTTTCTTCTGGGCGTGGCCTCTGAAAGGTTACCCATGGCCCAGTAGTATGGCCTACCATCAAACTTCATATTTTATTGCCTATTACCAAGCCAATTAACAAACCTCCTGATTCTACAAAGTTTCAGCACAATTCTCTGAGTCACTTTGACAAATTTTCATATTTAAAATCAGACACTGATTTATTTCAGCCATCAGCAGCATTCTAAATTTATTGGTTCAAGGATGAATAGTTGTCTTAATTCAAGCTAATAAGATAAAGGGCTAGAAGCTCCACTTAATTGTTGCAGGGAGAGCAAGTCCAGGATCACTTAAATACAGATATCAGCAGTGAACTCTGAAACCACTATAAACATCTCTGTGACAAGAGAAACACGTTCAATACGTTCAATAACAAACTCAGTGGATTCCACTGTTGGGACAGTCAACTAATAGAATTGGGTTCTGCCAATTTGTGAGGCGAGTTCTTCTTTTGCATAACTCAGTCATATTCCTGATTTTTTCAAATATTTAAGACAAAAATCTTTTGACTTAAGCTATTTGGGGTTGAGTTTCCTGCTGCTTTCCATTAAAACCTTCTTTTGAGGGCTGGAGAGAGAGCTCAGTGGTGAACAGCATGTATTGCTTTTCCCCAGGGCCTAAGTTCAAGTTTCCAAAACCTATATCAGATAGCTCATATCGGATGCAGCTATAATTCCAGCTGCAGGGGGATTCAATTTCTCTGACCTCTGTGAGTACCTACATATACCCCCTCCCCCACACACAGAGACACATATACACATGATAAAAAATTATGAAAAATAAATCTTTAAAATAAACCTTTCTTACAGATACCAAACTATCAAAGTAGCTAAATTGATACATGCAAGAGGTTAAGAAATTGTTAAATGAAATTTGGTTGGTTCGTCTGGTAAACTAAAATACCAGATTATTTTCTAAGAGTAAGAGGAAAGTACTTAAGAAATTGTGTGGGTTTCTAACAGGCAATTACTGAAACATGGCTCAGACACAGGACCATGAATTTGTAGTGATAGATATCTGTAGTTATTCAATTTTATCTGTTGACATTACAATACTACAATATAGAAACACAGAAATGTATTGTTTTAGGGCTCAAATTTTACAGTGCATAAGGGAAAAGAAAAAATTAAAAGATCAGAAAATTTAGGCTAGATTTAATTTAGGTATGGAGGGAATAATCCTAAGAAGACTAGGATAATAATGTCCCAGTAGGAAACATTGAATTCTCACAAAGGGGTAATTACAGAAGTGTTTAATAAAGCAACTATTCACAAATATGCATACAAGGACAGGATTATGGAAACCATGAGGAAAATATAGTTCACAGGGGATAGTAGCACCTAGTTACTTTTATCCTATTCTGTGTGAAGTGGTTGGTGGAAGAAATAGGCACCTTATCCAAGAGAGAATTCCTGTGCTGGTAGGATCCCCAGATAATCTACAGAAATCCTGCACAGAGGGGAGGGAGAATGCAGTGGTTTTATTTTTTCCATCTTTCTCTGATCATCTGGTGAGTCTCCAATCCCTGAATCCAATGGAAAACCAGAAGGTAAAATAACACATTGGGGTAGGTCACACTTCTGGGAAATAGAGATTTGTACAAAAGAGTGAGAGATGGCTATGAAGGAGCACACAGAAGATTTTAAGCAAATAGAGGTAAGTTCTGAAGGACTGAAAGTTTCTACATGTACTTTGGGATAGAAAACCATACAGAGACAAAGGAAATACCAATACAATTATTGAAGCCTGGGAACTCTTCTATTAAGGGAGGTAGTGATACCCAGATAGAGAAGAAGCACTGAGAAAATTTCAAAGCAGTTTCGGAAGATGGGTATCGAATCAGAAGTCGGCATGAACTGGGAAGAGGACAAGGGATTATTTTGTATAATGAATTAATGAGGACCAATGGGGCTCGTAAGGAAAATGGACACTCTCTCTTCTACCTGCCCGTGAAAGAAGAATGGGAGAAGGTTTAAGCAATAGCAGAATGAGTTCAGAGTTGTATATTTTGTTTTATTTTACCACGAAACAAAAATAGCTAATATCCATTCTATTATAGCACAAGAGTACAATCAGGTTGAAACAAACTCTATTCCCAAAGCTACTATGCAGAAAGAAAATATATAGAGGTAGATAGCAAGAAAAGGAAAGGAACATGGTATTTCTAAGAAATTGTCTGGAGACAGACTCTGAATTCAAACAATTCTCCATAATGATGGAGAGATGAAATAATGGTTTCTTTAAAAGAAAAAAAACTTAGATAATGACCATGCAAAAGCAGCCTGTGTCAACCATTTTCTGTTGCTTAGTCAGATGAAAAGGCACAAAATTAATCAATATTCATTTTCTGAACAACTACTCTGAATAAATGGCTTTCAAAGATGATAGTGACTGCAATTTTCTAAAACTAATACACATGGAAGAAACAGAAGACGCTTTTTGTTTTCTTTATGATATTCAAGGTCAGGGCAATGATCTATTTATCACCATGAAAAAATATATGTCATATGCATAGTGTATAGTTAGCAAACACTAATAAGATAATTTAACATCAGAAAAGAAAGAGATCGTTGTGAATTGGAAGAAGATAGCATGAAATTCAAGGCCTTCTCAACTGTGGGTGCATAGTTACCTCTATTTGTAAAAGCGAAACGACTACAATGCAAGAAAGATGTGCTTTGTGTAAGGAAGAGAAAGAGAGAGAAGAGAGTTTTTTTTCTTGAAATTCAATTATTTTTGAGCAATGAGCTGAAACGGCAAACATACTCTACATTTCCATTTTTCCCCTTTCGTTTCTCACCAAACTGCTGTTATGCTTTCCCCAGGTGCCAATATACGGATGGAGTGAATAACTCATAAAAGAGATTAGTAAATTAGATGAGGCCACTTAGAGACAGGGCAAGATGTTACCACGTCTGATGGTAAGCAGAAAGAATGTAAGTCTTGGGCTCTCAATCACAACCAACCTCTATCTTACCTGTAGATCAGATAATAGAAAATGTTTGCCAACTTGAGGAAAGTCTCATGAGAAGCTAGGAATGTTAAAAGCGCTAGAGAAGAAATAAAATATATAGTGGTTGCTCATGAAACAAAACATAACCTTCCCAGGAAGCACAGTCTAATGCCTCACTTTCTAAAGCTCTGAGTGTTTAACCTCAGCCAAAACTCCTCCTAATTAATTCTAATTAGTCTGTGCTTTTATTCTTTACATTGGTGTCAGTTATGTATGTCATCTCTTTTCAATTCTCACGAGATTTATTTTTTATATTTTATTTTGGTTTTTTCTTCATATATTTTGTTTAAATTTGTGAGTTTCATACCACATATTTTGATCATATTTTGATCCCATGGCTTATCTTCACCCCTCAAATAGCTCCCCTTCTGAGTTTCACATATTCTTTCACAAATATTAAGGTCTATTGAATCAAATTTATGTCCCCAAAACTCCTTTGGTGTACATCCATTTACTGGAGCCCAGTTAACCTATTTGATGACACACCCTTAAAGAAAAACAAGTATCCCTAGTCATTATTGGTTGTCACTAGTTCCTAAGCTAAAGTTAGGGCTTCTTCCCTACTTCCCCACTTCTATTCTGGGACTTTATCTGGCTTGAGCTTGCATGGGTCTTGTGCATGCGTTACCATTGCTGTAAGTTCATAAGAGAAATGTCCCACATGTCTGGAAATCACTGGTTCTTTGTGGACATTGATCACCTCTGGCTTTTAAAATCTTTCTGCCCCCTCCCAGAGCTTTGGGTGAAGGAGATTTGATGTAGGTGTCCTATCCAGGAACAAACACTCTGCAGTCTCTTATTCTCTGCACTTAGGCCAGTTGTGGCTTTCTGGGTTAATTATGAGGAAACTTTGCTGATGAGAATTGAGAGACACATTAATATTCTTTATGCCCCTGTGCTGCTGTGTTCCCTGAGCCTTAGGTGTAGAAGTTGCACTGTAGAAGGATCAATTAGGGTTGGGCACCATACATTCTCTGTATTTTACCAGTTGTGGAACTAATTTTCAGGTAAATGGATAGAACTAGAAAGTGTTATACTAAGTGAAGTAACACAGACTTAGAAAAACAAGTGATACATTTTCTCTCTCATTTATGGAGCCTAGCTCCAAATCCTTAGATGTGAGTATATATCCTGATGTAACTGCAGGGGCCAGGAAAGTATAATGAAATACGGGGTAAAGGAAAGAAGGAGATCAAGAAAGTGGCAAAGTAGAAGACAGGTATTATTCAGAGAAAAATGGGGAAAATGGGGGATACAATAACTGGGGAGGGAGAAGAGAAGTGAAGGATATATGGGGTAAAGAGGAGACAGACAAATAACACTTTGGTGGTATGAAAACCCAGATGATGGATATGTATTAGTTCAAAAGCCTA
>NW_008331125.1:1872236-1888458 GCF_000622305.1 Nannospalax galili | reverse complement strand
TATATGAGTGCATGTGAACAACTGAAGACTACCTATCCCAAAACCACAGTGCCAGGTGGGGAGATGTGCCTCAAGTTATTGGTTAAGGAAGTCCAAGAGACTCCCAAAAAGAATTTAGCTTATTTCCCAAACCCTTGATTTTCTCTCAGAAATTGTAGGTCAGAACCTACTGCTGAAGACAGGATATACTTCAGACACAGAACTTAAGAGCAATCAAGCCAGAAGTGTACTGGAAGCACCCTCCTTGAAGGCTGGCTCCCATAGTTTCAGCAGATACTATGCAAAAGACCAGGCAAAAAAAATGAATCAGTGGTCCTAACCAGCTGCAAAGCCTGAGAACCACAACAATGATTAACCAGAAAACTATCAATATTGATTCAATATTGGCACTTCTATCTTGGGGGTAATCAACAACTGTCTAATTGGACTTAAAACCCACTTAATGGGAAGAAACTCATTTGTGTAACTGTAAAGATAGTCAAATACACATGGCTGGGGAGATCACAGATATTAGAGAAAAAAACTATTTTTGTCACATCCTTAGACCAATGTAATTTCTTATTATATTCTAAATATGTATCCTTATTTTACAGACAAGTGTATTTCTCACGATTCATCAAAGAAGCTTCTTTGTGCAATAGATTTAATTTTTAATCTCTTTCTAATTAGATCTCTTATTGTTTTGGGTCCCAGAGTTTGACACTGCAGTACCACTTTGGATAACCTTGGAGTTTTTACATTAGGTTCATTATGTTAGTCCACTCAGTTCTCCTCCTTACTGAATGTTCTCATTTGACTGATGCCACATATTTAACAACACATTCAACTAAAGGAAAGACAGTTTTAGCCAAGTTCATTACAATTGAAAATTTTTTATGATAACTGAAATCCTTAGGTAAGAAACCCCAAGATGTTTTAAAAGACAAATCAACAGACCCTTGATCTCCACACTTCAGTCATTTGAGCCCTCTGAGCTGCATGAGGGAGCTTCATTATTGAGAACTGAGAAATTTGTTAGTATCCTCTTCTTTACCCTTGTTCTATGTTCCATGAGCCTTAGGTGTAGAGGTTGCATTGTAGATGCATCCCTTAGGCCTGGGAAATTCATAGATAATGTCAGTGTGACCAGCTGTGGTACTTGGCAATAGTCTCTGACTGGTGCAAAATGAGCTTCTTTGATGAGTAGTGACTGGGATATTTGTCTGTAAATATAGGGATACATATTTTGCACATAGTAAGAAATCGCATTAGTCTAGAAAAGTGACAGTCTTGGGGTTTTCTCTAAGATCTTGAACCATTCAAGCCATGTCTATTAGGTTATGTTTACAGTACCACACTTGAGTTTCCTCCCATTTAATAGAGATCAAGGGTCTGCTGAATGCTGGTCCTTGGACAGGACTCCTTTATTAATCTCCACTCACCCAAGATTTAGGGACTGTCTTAGTTTGTTCTTCATTGCTGTGACAAAACACTCTGACCAGTACCAACTTGGGGAGGAAAGGGTTTATTTGTCTTACATCTCCCAGGTCACATGCAGTTCATCAGGGAGCCCAAGGTAGGAACTCAGGGCAGGAACCTGGAGGCAGGAGCTGGAGCACAGGCCATGGAGGAATGCTGCTTACTGGCTTGCTCCCCCAACCCCTGCTCAGCCTGCTTTCTTATGCAACACAGGCCCACCTGCCCAGGGGTGGCACCACCCACAGTGGGCTGGGCCCTTCCACATCACTCATCAAGAAGATGCCCTTCAGACATGGCCACAGGCCAGTCCAATAGAGGCAATTTCCCGATTGAGGCTCCCTCAACCCAGGTGTGTCAAGTTGACACTAAAGCTATCCAGCACAGGGACCATAGCAGAAGAGGGGGCAGAAAGATTGTAAGAGCCAGGGAGGAGGTACATGACCATACGGAAACAGAGTCCTACAAGCTCCTGGGAACCTGCTCATATGATTCTATGGCAATGGTGTCAGCATACACAAGTCCCATACAAACTCAGGCAGACAGTAACCCTGCATAGAACTGTGAAAATGAACTGTACACCTCTACCTTATCTGAAGTAATGTTTGCAACTAGATGAAGAAGAGCTCATCTTCCTAAAACAAGGAACTCTAGATACTAGATAGGCTGGCTAGACTCAGTGGATGGACTTGCTCTGGGGAATGACTGGGGACACTGACAACAAAGTGGGCCTTAACAGGGATGACATAGTATATGGGATCCAGTTGAGGGGGGTATGAGAGGGTGCCAGTGGGGATGGTGGAATAAAGATGATTAAGATTGTTTGAGATAATCTGTATGAAATACACAAAAAAATTCAATAAAAACATGTTTTTTAAAAAGGCAAATCAAGAAAAGAGAAAACACAAATATGACAAAAGAAGCTAAGAGAGGACCGGAGAGATGGCACAGCAGTCAAGAGCACTGACTGCTCTTGCAGAGGAGCTGGGTTCAATTCCCAGAACCCACATGGAGGCTAGCAATCATCTATAACTCCAATTCCAGGGTATCCAACACCCTTTTCTGACCTCCAAGAACATTACACAATACAGGTGCACTTACACACATGCAGGCAATATACTCATGCACATAAAGTAAAAGAATAATTAAATATTTTTTTAAAAGAAGAGAAATAAGCATGAAAATTACACATGAGTTGCCCTTATAAACATGCAAATTACACATGAGTTGTCCTTGCCCCACACTCCTTTGGAGAAATAAATATTAGAAATATTCCTTAAATGATTCTGTCTAGGTGATTGATGACTTTGGTGGAATTATGGAATAACCTGCATCAAAAGACAAAACTACTAAAAATTTAAAGTTCAGACTTTGTTTTTATTGCTTATTATTTTTATTTTATGTGTATTTATGTAGTGCCTGCGTGTAGGTAAGTGCACCCATGTCGTGCAATGATCGTGGAGGACAGAAGAGGCCTTCAGATCCCCTGGAACTAGAGTTACAGACAGTTGTTAGCTGCTATGTAGGTACTGGGATTTGAACCTGGGTCTTTTGCAAGAACAACCAGTGTTCTTAACCGCGGAGCCATCACTCCAGCCCCCATACTTATTTTTTATATAATGGGCGTGAGATCAGAAAGCTCTTAGAAACAACAGGTTCAACCACCTCCAGGCCTGTAACATGGTGAGGCAACATTTAGAGACAGAAAACAGGAGTGATTTACAAACATAGCTTAACTTGCTAAGGTCCTTGTTTTGTCTCATTCAAGTCAGCTGTCTGCCTGTGATTAATGATAACAGTCATGATTGACTAAGACAGCCCTTTGTTATAGGAAGACTGTACTAAATGGTATTTCAGATTACTAAATTTCTGACTTAAATAGAAGTTGCTTTAGTATGTTTTAGCTAACTATTCCTTTTGAAAAATTTTGCCACCACCTCCTCCCTGCTCCCCCTAGTGCCACCCTTCCCATCTCCCTCCCTACTTCATGTTCTCTTTATGACTGTTTCTTTATACATATTTAGACAGATACATAAATGTTATTTCAAGAAACAAAAGGATGTTGGCTTTGAAGTTCAAATTCAGTCCCTATCTCATAATCTAAAACTGAATAGGAAAATAATATTCATTTTTCTATTAAGGCATACATATTCTAGTATAAAAGAATTTGAAGCTTAAAAAGTGAAGCTAAATATTCTATTTTCATTTTTGTTGAGCAAACTAGCAAAATGGCTGTTATAAGTTATATTGCTATAGCATAATAATTAAGCTTTTCTTTCATGGGTAATGTTTTTTTAGTGTTCCAAGTTCACGTTATATATCAAAATTGCACATCTCTATGATAGCCTCAGAGAATTTAAAGCTCAAACCCTTCGGGTTCAGGGAAGGGCCTAGAACAGCTTACAGGGTCAGGCTGAACTTACAGAATGAACCTAATTACAGAATGATTCAGGTAACAGAATCTCAGTGCAAACCTTTCTTCTGATTGGGGTTCTAGCGCTCAGAGATACTGAAGATGTCAGAGGATAATAGTACAAGAACAAAAGTGTAATTCTAAGCCCAGAATTCTTTGAATAATACAATGTCATGTATTTCTATCTGTATTCACCCTACATCTATTCTGGCAAATTTTCTTTCAACCAGCCACTTTTACTAAGCTGACATTTTTCAACAAAAGAAAAATATATTGGGGCTGGAGAGTTGGCTCAGTGGTTAAGAACACTGGCTGTTCTTGCAGAAGACCTGGGTTCAAATCCCAGCACCCACATGGCAGCTAACTATCCATAACTCCAGTTCCAGGGAATCCAACAGCCTCTTCTGTCCTCCACCGGCATTGCATGACATGGATGCACTTACCTACATGCAGGCAATATGCGCATACACATAAAATAAAAGTAATAAAATATAAAAAAAGAAAAATATATTGTGAATTTTTCCCCTGAATTTTCTACTCTCTTATAATATCAAATTTCCTACAATGTGCAGTTCTTCCTTAAAATAAAGAAGAAGTTGAGGTATGAACAGTGGAGGTGGCCTTAAACAAAGAAAATTGTTTTCAATGGAACAGGATGCATTTCAATTAAATCAGTTCAGTGGATTAGCAGGGTTTATGGATCTAGTTTTGATCTCCATGATTTTCTTTGGAATCTCAAGCAGAGCAGCAGGACTATTGGTCTGGAGGGAAAAAAGGGGAAAGAGCTCACCACTTAACATTGTCATCAACCACAGCAACCCTAAGTACCAGGAAGCACTGAGAAAGTTTGCAGCAGGACTCTGAAACATGATAAAGGCCTACTACAGAGTCACCTGTGGGATTCAGTCAAATCAAGTGTTTAGGGCTTGTCCCACTTCTCCTCAGGAGGAGAAAATAAGCAAAGAGCAAATTTCTGGTTCTGTGCAGGAAGGAAACACACGATACCTGTCCTTCTGTGTTTCACTTGTTCCACTTGGCTCAATGTCTGATGTCATTCCATTTTCCTATAGATAATGTGATTTTGTTCTTTGTGCCTGTCTCTGATAATGGACACCTTGACGGGTTGTATGACTAGATTTTGGGAAAAGAGACACAATGGATACATCTGTGCAGGTGTCTATTTGAAAGAAAATGTATTTAGAGGTAGAGAGATGGTTCAGGAGTTAAGAGCATTGGCTGCTCTTGCAGAGGACCTGGGTTTGATTCCCAGCACCTACATGACAGCACTGCATGATGCAGGTGCACTTACACACATGTAGACAGTACACTCACACACATAAAATAAAAATAATACATTAAATATTTTTTAAAAGTTAAAAAGAAAATTCTAATTGGAGTGTGAATGTTAAGACACTTATATACAAAATACCCAAGTATTACTTATTTTACTGTATGATAGAAGTAATCAGTTTGGGGGCTGGAGAGATGGCTCAGCGGTCAAGAACACTGGCTGTTCTTGCAGAAGACCCGGGTTCTAATCCCAGCACCCACATGGCAGCTAACAATTGTCGGTAACTCCAGTTCCAGGGGATCCAACAGCCTTTCTGTCCTCAGCCAGCATTGCACGATATGGGTGCACTTACCTACATGAAGGCAATACAAGCATACACATAAAGTAAAAATAATAAATAAAATATTTTTTAAAAAGAAATAATCAGTTCAAAATACAATGAAATAAAACATGACAACAGCAATAAATTATAGAAGACACTGACCAATAGCATAAAGAAAATGATGCTACTTTTGAAAATAAGAAATAAATAAATAAATTGCTTAAACAGACTTGTTAATGTTTCTCAAACACACAATTAAATGCAGAATTATCAAATACTATAAGTTGAACTAAATTCATATGAAAATTCTAATGAGATTTTTTTTCTTTGAGTCTGAAAACCAGTTTTACTAGAATATACATAAAAGTATATTTTGAAATTATAAATGCAAATAAAAATAAGCCTTGTCCTACTAACATATGTCAAAATATGATGATTAAATAATAAAGAACAACTATAGCATACAACCAGTAAAACAGAATATGTCTCTTAAACATAGTGCCTTTTACTGTTCCTCACAATGAAGCGTTCGCAAGAATCACCTGGGAAGTTGAGAAACACTGAAACGGCTGAGGCTCCACTCTACAATCTCTAAATCAAGACTTCCAGATGGTCCCAGTCCCACACTCCTACATAAACTCAAACCTCCTGGACAGTATGGAAATAGCAGATAAAATAAATTATTCTGTCAACTGTCTTAATGGCTCCAATCCCAGACCAACCCCTACAAGGAGATGTACAAAAAAGATATAAATCATACAAAGAAGAACAAGGACAGTGAGTAGCTTCTTATTTTAAGAAACTGGATCCAAAGTCTCTTGAAACAGTAGAGGAGACATTGCAAATATGCATCCATGTTCGTGGTTCATAAGCTACACTAACTTGACTATAGCATCTATAGATCTACGCAACTTCAGAGAAGAGCAGATATATATATATATATATATATTGAATCTATGTGTCTGTACAAACTCACATGTTTTTTGTATCTTCTATCCTTTTATTCTGTTCACTGAGACATTAAAAGGAGGGGTGTTTTAAGATCTCACTATCTATAGCTCCAAGCATTCCTGTTAATTATCATTTGTTTTACCTCAGGAGCTTTGTGATTTCACCAACTATAATGCCAAGGCTTCCTTTACTTTAATTATCAAGTCATTTATGATATTAGCTGAACATTATGGACTACTGTAATAGACCTGAATAAAGTACTTCCCTAATAACAAATCCATCTCTGGTTAGCTTTCATTCAGTGTGCATAAACCATTTATGCACTTACAATCATAACTGACAAAGATTAGAGTTTGTTTGCTACTTATTTAAGCCAGTTAATCTAAGTTTCTCAATAATTTGAACTATAATACATTAATATTCATTTTTAAATACTTTATTTTATTATTTTTATTTTGTGTGTATGAATGTATTGCCTGCATGTATGTTAGTGCACCTGTGCCGTGCAATGCCTGTGGATGACAGAAGAGACTGTCGGATCCCCTGGAACTGGAGTTACAGACAGTTGTTACCTACCATGTTGGTGCTGGGATTTGAAACTAGGTCTTCTGTAAGAATAGTCAGTGTTCTTAATTGCTGATCCATCTCTCCAGCCCCCAAGACACTGAAATTTTATATAGATTAAAGTAAAATTCAAGAAGTCCATGCGAGAATACAGAACATGTTTGAGTATCATAAGACTTCTTGATAGTAAATACAGAATTTTAATAATGATTAATGCAATAAAGACTTTGAGAAGAAGCAAGTAAAAGACTGAACATTGAAGTATGAATAAAATAATAATTTTAAATTATGCTAAATAAAACTTTACTTGAAATTTTTATCAGAAAATCATTATTAATATATAAAAAATCTTACCTAATCAAAAAGCAGTTTTTTGTTAGTTTCCTTTGGGGGGAGGAGAGGGAGCGTGAGCTCTTCCCTGCAAAAAAGGAAATATGTCAATATTATCAAGAAAGATTAAAATACTACTATTCCCTCATTTCTAGCCTCATAAATTAACTTTCAAAAATAAGGAAGGTGATATGCATACCATAAATATTTTCAAACATCCATTATCAGCAAATATCACCCTATTGCCAACAATGAATAGTGTTCAAAGTGCTCTGGGCAGTTAACAGGCTATGGAGCTAGGGAGTATGAGGAGGATAGCTGAAAGGACAGTACTTGGGAAATGAAATGAAATCAAGAACCAAGCAATCAATACGATGGAAGCATCCAGTAAAGGACATCATCTGCATCACTGTGCAGGCATTCATTGCTCTGTTCTACGTGCAGCAGCATGAGCTTGACCTCATGGGTCAGCACTACCAGTTACACAGTCTCCTTGCTGTCAGCATAACAGTGAGGTATGAAGAAGTGAGATGGGCTGAGGAGATGGTTCAGCAGGTAAAATGCTTCCTGCTTAAACGTGAGGACCTGAGTGAGGATTCCCAGCACCCAAACAGAAAACCTGGTCCAAAGTCCAGCATTGTGAGGGACAGAAACAGGAGAATCACTGAGGTTTGCTGGTCAGCAGCCTAGCTCCAAGTATGAGAGACCTTGTCTCAAATGAATAAGATGGAGAATGATAGAGCAGGACACTCAAGATCCTCCTCCAGCCTCTGAATGCATGAGTACATGCACTTGTGCACACACATGCACATGCACAAACATCAACCACACACACACACACACACACACACACACACACACACTCACACAAATGGAATGGATACATGAGGCAGCAAGTAGAATCTCAGGCACAGGGCTTTCTATGGGCCTCTGCGGCTTCAAAGAAAAGGGGTTAAAGCCTAAAAAGACACTGAGCTGCAGAGGAGGAAAGTGGAAGGGTATTATTTCTAGTTGATGAGACTAGGGAAGTTTCATTTTTTTCTTTATATTTTCAAAAACTGAAAAAGAAATATAGAAATATCTTTTATATTTTATAATCAGAATAAGTCAAAATACATCTAAAAATTCTTCCTTTACATTAAATTTGAAAACACTTGACATTTTCTTTTTCTATCTCTATTTTTACTTGAATTTTTATGATTTTCATACAATGTAGCTAATGGTATTTAGACCCCTTCCTCTATCTGCATTGCCCCCTCCCAATTTAATAAACTCTTTTATATATCATATGATCTATAGAGTCTGATTTGTGTCCCCAGATGTCCTTCAGTATGGGTCCATCCACTGGGACCAAACAAGAGTACCATCCCTGTCTTTCCCCCTCTAAGCAGCCCCCAGTTGTCAAAAGATCCTTAGATGGGGTTGGGATTTCTTACCCACTTCCCCAAATCTATGCTGGGATTTTATCTTGTTTGAGTTCGCACAGAGAGACTTGTGCATGCTATCACCATTGCTTTGAGTTTTAATACTGCCTTGGTATTCAATAGGAGAAAAGAATAAAGTCAAATAATGCTTTTTTAAGGTTAAGTATTTATATTGTGAAAGGACAATGATTGCAGAAAGATGGAAAGTTGTCTCTTTTCATCAATGTCTATGATACTAAAAGTGTTACAAGAACACTTTACAGCAAGTCTAGGTCCCGTTCACATGAGCTCTATTTTATTTTTATTTTCCTAGGATAACATTTGAGAGGGTGATAATAGAAGCAATAGAGCAAATGAATATTTTCAATAGGATTGTAAGCAATATTTTTCCAGTCAATTAAAGCAAAAGCAAGTTCCAAGTCATCAAAGCAGTACACTGTATGAAATGCGATAAATTAGCAATGAGCTTTCCATTTAGCGCCCCATTGTATCACACAGTTGATTAAAAAATTCTGAAGTCCTGAAAAAATGAGGCATTATATGCTTTATAATCTTTTGGAGCTAGTGTGATATATTTTCTGTACATCTACTTGGAAAATTGTAAATATTGAAAAGTCTGTAAATAATTTAACAATGTTTCTTTTTATGTTATTATTTTTAGAGAATTTCATATATAAGTACTATGTTTGCTTATTTCCAACCCTTTGTTACCTATTTCCAAACCATCTTTTCCCCTTCCAACCCTTCCCATATTTCCCTTTCTACTGCCCTTTAATTTCATGACCTCTTCTTTATATTGTTACACACACACACACACACACACACAACCTACTGATGCTTTAGTGATGCTCATGAATGTGCATGTGTTTAGGGATGACCACATAGGACTGGATAACCTACTGAGAGCTTGTTTCTGATTCTCCCTCTCTTGGCATCCATTGATTGCTTGAAGCCCTTCATCTAGAGGTGAGAACTTGTGAATTTTCCCCCATCTACATTGTTGTTATCATTATGCAAGTCTTATTTAGGAGCCCATATTGTTGAGATTTCATGGGTACAACTTCCTGACATATCCTAGAAGGCACTATCTAAGAGCAGCTGTCCTGGTCCTTCCTTTATTACAGTCTTCCTAGATGCCCTTTCTGTGATGTTCTCTGAGCATGGGTGTAGGGCTTCCATTGTAGTTGTAGCAATTAGGGTTGGGCACCCCGTAGTAGCTTATTCTCTGCATTTTAGCCAGATGTGGACCTCTGTAATAGTTTCCATCTATTGCAAAAGGAAAGTTTTTGGATGAGTAGTGAGAGCTATGCTGATCTCTGAATATAAGGATAGATATGTAGAATATAGTTAGAAATTATATTGGTTTAGGAAAGTGACAGTAGTAGATTCTCCTCTAGGGTCTATGACCTCTCCAGCCACTAGTAGTTGGTTAGATTTTCAGTACCAACACAGATTCCCTCCTTTTAAATGAGCCTTAAGTCCAAATAGACAGCTGTTCATAATACACAAGATAAGAAAAGCTAATGTGAAAGAAAATTTACTGAGTTACTGAAATATGAATGTAGATAATTATATTGAACAAGATAAGAAAGAAAAAAATAAAGATGACTGGCCATGGATAATTTTGTAACTGTTTTAAGAAGACCCAGATATAAAATCCAGCTTTTTTCCCCTTAGGTAATGAACTGTAGTGGTCAGTCCATCTCTTTCAGGTCCAGTGGTTATGTAATCATTCCTCATCATGTGTAAAATATTCACTCTAATGATATGCATTATACCTATTATCAAATGGATGTGAAACATTTAAAGTAAGGGGAGATTAAATATGTCAGTATATCATTACACTGGAGTAAATTTAAAGCTACCTCTTTCTTTTGGAAATAGACTGTTTCTGTGTTTCATTGGGGAGATGGCTCAGTGGATAATAGCACTTTCTGTGCAAGCATAAGTGTTGGGGACCACTGCTGTGAAGTCGTAGTCTCTCCATGTCCGGGTGGCCCACGGGCTCGGTTTCATATGCAGATGACTCCTTTCAGCAGAGTACCTGGCATCTTCCTGACTTACCTTTGAAGTAGCTGCCATAGAAAACATGGCCTCTGGCTCTGGAAATGCCATGCTTTCCTGTGTGATTTTTCAAGCAGCCTGACAGTTTAGCAGCCTGGCGGGAGCCCATTTCCACATGCAAATGAGGCATCCCCAAAATACCTATCAGCTATAGCTTTTACCACTGCCCCTACAGTATAAAAATATCCCAGTCTTCTCTCAATATAGAGAGCTGGATCACTAGGAGCTAGGAGCTGAACACTTAATAAAGCTGTAACACGGACTAAGCAGAGTCCTGCGTCTTACTACTGATCCAGCCTCTCCAGGGGGCAGCATTCCTCCGTCACCGACTCACGGATCCCAGCTTCAGCCACCTTGCACTATTCCCACGTGTTCTAGCAGCCGGTGGAACTCACATATTGAGGAAGGTGCACGGGTGAAAAGGGCAGAAACACGGCTGGACAACGCTCCAGCAGCAGAGACCCACAGAGACATGGAGAAGCCCGCAGGGCCAGAACCGCCATCTTCCAGGGCGCGCGACTGAGACCAGGGGACCGATCCCCGCGCACAACCTGGCGCCCAACGTGAAAGCCTCTGAACCTCGTGCCAGCTAGGAGCTGGTGCCCACGGAAACACAGGATTCGTGAGTATCCCTCCCCCTCAGGAGGGCAACAAAAAATCTGTTCTAAATTTCCTCCTTTTCTTTTCCGGTCTGAAGTTCTCGCGTGGGACCGCTAGGAACAAAGAGACAACTGACACTTTCTGGCCAGGGCTACCCCCTGGTGTTAGCTGAAGGTCTCTCTGATCCCCTAACGGACTCCGACTGCCTGTACAGGTGTGGACGAAAGACTTCTATCTAGATATCTTTTAATATATCAAACCTGGTAACGCATCGGCCAGTTAAAAGCCACAGGGCGGCCACCAGCCCCTCAAATTTGCGGGAAGGTCTCGTGACTGGGAACCACTGGGATCCCCTGAAATTTTAATTTCAGGCACGTCCCCTTGGGAACCATCACTTCACCCCACTTTTCTATCTGAACACTGCTAGAAAAATCCCTAAAGTTCTAAGCTTTAGAGTCAGGCAGATTCCTCTAGTCAGCTCTGTTATCCTGCCCCAAGCAGTCAAGCCACAGCTGAAACCGGTTCAGTGAAAATTTAAATTAACTAACCCCTGCCGAGCACCTGCAGCTCAAAAGCAGAGCTAGGAATTCAGGGTGGTTCGTGGTTAGACAAAAGATTTAAAGTGAAACTTTTTTCCTGTAGCCTAAGGGCCGGTAACCTGCAAAAGCAGCTTTTAGACAAAAGATTTAAAACAGGCAATTTTTTTTTCTACAGTTTAAAACTCCTGCCTGTCAGAGCAGTGCCAAGTTACTGCAAAACATTTAACATCTTCTCTTTACAATGGGAAACTCAGAATCACGTCAAAAGAAAAGACAAATTCGTTCCCTTAAAATCCTACTTAAAACCAGAGGATTAAAAATTTCTAAAGAGGAAAGCTTAAAATTTTGGAATGAGGTGCATGGGTTTGCACCCTGGATCTTATCAGCAGACATATCTGATCCAGAGGTGTGGAACTTTCTTTCACATTTAGCATATAAGAAAGAAAGCCAAGAAAAGCATAATTTTCCTCTCTCCTTCTTCCCAATAATGGCAGCCATCCAGCAGTGTTTAAAAAACCCACCTAAAATTGAGAAAAATTTACAAATGCCAGAGAATAATAAAAGGGAGGTTTTAGATGGTAAAAAAGACCCTAAAAATTGCCCAGTAGCTGATTCAATAAGCCCAGATACTAAAGCCCAAATTTCAAAAGCTACCAAAGATTCTCAGGTAAAATCCCCTCCTCCTCCACCTTGGCTGCCTTCCCCCCCTGTGGAGACACGCCTTACAGACACAGAGCAGCTGTGTAACCTTAGAGACAGTGAAAGCTGCCAGCCTCAAAATTTCCAGCCTCAGCAGTCTCAGGACCCCCAAAACCCACCAGTAGAGGCTTTCCTGTCAATTTACAAATAACCAGGCAGCGTCCCCTAGCTTGGTATCCACTCCCTGCAGCAGAGTTAAACGATTTGAGACAGGCAATACTAACCTCATAACCCCCCAGGACTGGAGAGATATCTGTAGATCTACCCTCCCCAGTCCATTATTTGTACAATGGGAGGCTTTATTTAGAGATGAATGCCTAATGCAGGTTAAAAGAAATGACATATGTAATCAACAACAAGGACCACAACAAGGGCAAGATCCACCACCTGGATTCATAGATTGGAACTATGACCAACTTTTTGGTCAGGGCAACTTCTCCACAGGAATCCAGCAGGCTGCGATCCCTGCTGGTTGTTTTGAGCAAGTCCGCTTATGTGCATTGCAGGCCTGGGACCGCCTAACACCATTGTCCACTGGGCCTGGAGAGACCTCTTCATTAACCTTTTTAAAATAGAAGCCAACTGAGGCTCTTCCAGACTTCATACTAAGAGTGCAGGCAAGCTTAGATAAAAAATTAACAGATCCTGCAGCCAAAACAATACTTTTGAACAGCCTTGTCTGGGAAGGGATGACCCCTGAACACAGACAAGCATGTCAGGGACTGAAGAATGAACATTATGACAAATGGATCGTGGCTACTCAAGATATAGGAACTGCCACGCACCAGGCTTCCTCCCTTGCCCAAGCCCTTGCAGTTGCAACTCAGTCCAACTCAAAATGCTTTAAATGTGGAGAAACTGGACACTGGATAAAAAATTGCCCTCAAAATAACTCAGCTGCCACTAGACCCCCTAAAACCCTCTGTCCTCGCTGTAAAAGAGGTTATCACTGGAAAAAAGATTGTAGATCTAAAAATGACAGGGATGGCAAGCCTTTGCCGCCTTTAAACTTCCTCAGGGGCAGCCCTCAACCCCGCTAACAAGAGAGAAGCCACAAACATTGTGGGTAACCAGTATTACAGAAAGTGCCCATCCAAAATTAACCATAAAAATAGACAACAAGCCTTTCAAATGCCTCCTTGATACTAGAGCTGATACAACCATCTTAAAGCAATCTGAGGTTCCTCCACACTGGCAATTGATACCAGGACCCCAACTAATAGGAGTAGGGGGAGCCTCCCAAGCATTTATCACTAAAAATTCCTATAAATGGGAAGACCCTAATGGAGAAGTTGGAAAAATAAGACCCCTAATTGCAGATATTGCTACAAACCTCCTAGGACGAGATATCTTGGAAGACCTCAATGTAATTCTTACTAGTGGGTCTAAAGAGAAATGCCTTAAAATAGATGATCAGATAGGGTCCCTAAAACAACAGGACCCCCAAATCTCAGGGCCACTGTTGATTACCTTACTCCCGCCTTGATTGGACCAACACAGAGCCAGTCCAGGTGGAACAGTGGCCATTACCCAGGGAGAAATTACTCATTTTACAACAACTTGTGAAAGAACAGCTACAGCTGGGTCACATTAGACCCTCCAGGAGCCCATGGAACACCCCAGTCTTTGTAATAAAGAAAAAGACAGGGACATGGAGACTGTTACAGGACCTTAGAGCCATAAATAAAACAATGAAAATATGGGGATCACCTCAAACAAGCCTACCCATCGTCTCTGCCATCCCCCTTAATACTCCCCTGTCAGTACTAGATATAAAAGACTGCTTTTTCTCCATCCGTTTGCACAAAAATGATTGCCAACATTTTGCCTTCTCAGTTCCAAAAATTAACAATTCTGGTCAAGCTGATCGTTATGAATGGCAAGTTCTGCCACAAGGCATGGCAAATAGCCCTACGATATTCCAGGAGGCTGTTGCTAATGCACTAGCACCCCTCTTAAAAAAGGGGCTGCATGTTTATCATTACATGGATGACCTCTTGGTCTGGCAAGATGAGGATTCCTCTCTAGAAGACCTAGAAGATGCTATGATAAACACCCTAGAGGCAAAAGGTTTTGTAATAGCAACAAATAAAATACAATCAGTCCCCCCCATTACCTTCCTAGGGACTGAAATAACACCCACCACTGTTAGGCTCCTCAAACATGTCCTGGATGTCCCCTATCCACTCACACTTAACTCACTTCAAAGTTTTCTAGGTAATATTAATTGGCTAAGGCCATGGCTTTCCATCCCCACAAGTCAATTACAGCCACTTTTTGATCTCTTAAAGGGAGATAGAACCCCAGCCTCCAGACGGTACCTAAACCCAGATGCAAAAAGGGCTCTCCAAGTAATTAATAGCCACTTCCAAAAGGCATCACTAGCCAGATATGACCCCAAGCTACCTGTCCAACTCTTAATATTTAATTCCTCCCCAACCATGGTAGGAGCAATTTATCAGCCACACGGAGTACTAGAATGGCTTCACACACTAGTAGGTGGCGCTCCTCGCTTCCTTACAGAAGTAGACACTCTTGCATCCATGGTCCAACAAGGGAGAGATAGGGTTATGCAAATTATAGGAAAAGAACCGGATACTCTTTTTATTCCCTTCTCATTATCAGATGTACAATGGCTCTTAAAGCATCACTCCTCTTTTGCAATTAGCTTAATAGGCTTCCCAGGACAAATTGATAATCACGATCCCAAAGATAAATGGGTGTCAGTTATTCCAACATTTCGCTGGCTACCACCTAGACTTTTTTGCCATAAACCAATAAAAAAGACTATTTTTACAGCCTTTAGAGATGGAGGAAAAAAGGGAGCTGCATTGGTCATATATGACTCTCCTGATGATCCACCCATGATATATTTCCAACCTCTATCTGATAAATCCCCACAATTTAAAGAGCTCTTTGCTATCTATATCGCTCTTGATAAGATTAATAAACCCTTCAACCTTTATTCTGACAGCATTTATGCTGCTAATTTACACCCATGGCTAGGTCGTTCCTTTATTAAAATAGATGGTAACCCCATCTCACCTCTGCTAATTAAAATTTCCACAGTATTACAAAAAAGAGTGGCTCCATTATTTGTCCAACATATCAGGTCCCACTCCTCTCTCCCAGGACCTCTTACTGAAGGAAATGCCATAGCAGATAAAGTAGCCACTGCTGGAACCTTCCCTGCCAGTGTCATAGATGCCCAAGACCTTCACCATGCCATTTATATTAATTTACAAGGGCTCCATCGCAGGTTTCCCCACATTCCTCTCAAGCAACTTATGCACATTGTTAGAACCTGCTCTTCTTGTGCATCATTAATACATACTCCTGCTATACAACAACTGGACGTCAACCCTAGAGGATTAAAATTGATGTAACTCATGTTCCCCAATTCGGCAGACAGAAATATGTATTTGTAACTATAGACACTTACTCTCACTTCCTCTGGGCTACTGCTCAGACTGGTGAAGGTTTAAAAAAGCTAATAAATCACATGCTTTCATCCTTTGCCATCATGGGCCTCCCTGCACAACTAAAGACAGACAATGGCCCAGCATTTAC
>NW_008331125.1:1846323-1871024 GCF_000622305.1 Nannospalax galili | reverse complement strand
GCTGAAGACAAGCTGCGACAAGCTGTGACATCAGTGACTGATGGCCTGGAGTTTCTCCAACAGCAAATGAACTTTCTCAGCAGAAGTTATGCTTTACAACAAAAGAACATTGGACTTAATAACTGATGAACATGGGGACTACATGATATTGGGAACGATACTGTTTCTTTGTAAATGAATCAGATGTTGTTGAAACCAATGTTAACACTCTCAAAACTTTGTAATCTATTGGCTTAGCAATCCCTTGTTTGCATGGCTCCTACCCCTTGATAACACTGTGTGTTGTGCTTGCTCACTGTTTTTTAAGATTTCTTTGCTGACAGTTACTGCCATTTGCTAAAAATCACCACGGAAACAGGTCATGGTCAGTTATCAAACTTTAGATTCTCCCGAGATGAAATGAGTTGGCCCTTAGGGCTGGCAATGGCACTTCTTCATATTTAAATCAAAGAGGGGGAGATGTTGGGGACCCCTGCTGTGAAGTCGTAGTCTCTCCATGTCTGGGTGGCCCACGGGCTTGGTTTCATATGCAGATGACTCCTTTCAGCAGTGTACCTGGCATCTTCCTGACTCTCCTTTGAAGTAGCCGCCATAGTAAACATGGCCTCTGGCTCTGGAAATACCATACTTTCCTGTGTGATTTTTCAAGCAGTCTGACAGTCTAGCAGCCTGGCGGGAGCCCATTTCCACATGCAAATGAGGCATCCCCAAAATACCTATCAGTTATAGCTTTTACCACTGCCCCTACAGTATAAAAATATCCCAGTCTTCTCTCAATATAGAGAGCTGGATCACTAGGAGCTAGGAGCTGAACACTTAATAAAGCTGTAACACGGACTAAGCAGAGTCCTGCGTCTTACTACTGATCCAGCCTCTCCGGGGGCCAGCATTCCTCTGTCACCGACTCACGGATCCCAGCTTCAGCCGCCTCGCACTATTCCCGCGTGTTCTAGCGGCCGGTGGAACTCACATATTGAGGAAGGTGCATGGGTGAAATAAGGGCGGAAACACAGCTGGACAACACTCCAGCAGCAGAGACCCACAGAGACATGGAGAAGCCCGCGGGGCCAGACCTGCCATCTTCCAGGGCGCGCAACTGAGACCAGGGGACCGATCCCCGCGGGACCGTGCGCACCATACATGAGGACCTGAGTTTGAATCCCCAGTGCCCATGTAAAACACCAGGCATGGCTAAGTATGCTCTAACACCAAAGCTGGGGATTAAGACAGATGGCTCCCTAGAGTTTACTGGCTAGCCAGACTAGCCAAAACAGTAAGCTTCTTGTTAATGAAAGACCAATCTAAAGGCACAATGTGGAGAGTGATGGATATTCCCTTTGGACCTTCACAAGCACACACATGAACACATACCTCACACACACATCAAAAATATTAAAGAAGTTAAAAAAGGAAACCACTCCTGAGGATGATAAAATTAACCAGCATTTAATAATAGCCTTTTCTAAAACATACAAGAAATGCTTATCCTGGTTTCTTTAAGTACATATTAATTGCACAGAAAATTTACAGTGTAACATTGTGTCAACTTTGCAGATTGACTGTATATGACCTTAACCTTTGTGCAGCCTGAAGGATCAGTGTAGCAATGCCAGACTAGTGCTTCTTAAGTAAACCTTTCTTCTCATCTTCTCCCATAAAGAGACCTTAATATGCATTTTGATTTGTAATCAGAAATGTAACTTGAACTGGAAGTGTCATGTGATGTTTGCATTGCTTTTAATTGCTATGAATAAAGGAAAATGTATCTTTTGACTTCATCAGTTATTTCTCTTGTGCACAGGGAAAGATGCTTTTAAATGTCTAAATTTTTAAATTAAAATTTGAGAAGAATAGACTTTTATAAATTGACATCTTTCTAAATTAGAATGGTCTTCAATTTTTAATTTAAATTTCCTCCAATTTTAGTACTCCTCAGCTGAAGTATATTAAGATAATCTATATATAAGTCAATAAATTATAAAAGCAAAAATTGACATTTTTCTATGATTGGTCAAAGAATCACTTCTTAAGTTTCTCCTTCCATATTTCTCTAAATATTCTGTAAAGAACATTTATAATTATATTTACAACATTATATTCATGGCTGTTTTAAATATTTCTGGATCACTTAAACTTCAAATAAACCTAAACAAATAAAGATTTTATATTATAAATAAGAATATGTACTGATTAGAGTCTCTATTAGACCTCAGGTAATGATAAAGAAAATTTTCCTCTTCTTCAACCAAGACATACCACTTTGAATTTTGTCAAAAGAAAATAGTAATGTCTGGGAAAATGGACTACACTGCTTTCCAGTAATGCACTGCTTTAGTATGCTTAGTTTTCATAACAACCATAGACCACATGCCTCAAACAGTAGAAATTTATTCCCAGAACTCTGAAGTCTGAGAGGTCCAATGTCAAGGTATCTAGAGAATGGGGCTATTGGGCTCACTTCCTGGCTTGTCTTCTCGCCACATCATCACATGGTAGAAAGTACAAGGGAAAAGTTCTCCTGTTATTCTTATAAAAACTGATTTCATTCATAAGGGTTCCATCTTTGTGGCCTAATAGCATCCAAAGATCTTACTTCATAAAACAATCACAATGGTGGTTGAGGATTTTCACAAATAAAAGTACATTTCTCAGCTGTGACACCATTATCAAAGACTGAGTGAGCACTTAAAATGTGTCTACTGGTGTCTTCATTTGTGAAGAAAAATGAAAAATAAATCAAATGTGTTTTTCCCAGAAGGAGGAAGAGAGGGAGAGAAAGAGAATGACATGGGATTAAAAAGAAAGGTAAATGAAGTGGTAGAATACAGTCTATTGTGGGAACTTTTTCTCAACCAGCATAGGACTTGTCTAAAATATTTATATGAGGAAATAGCATCTATAAGTAAGTTGGAGGCAGACAAAAATGAAGGATTTGCCTTCAGGTCAAGGAAAGCTGATAAATATGCTGAAGAAAAATGGGAGGATTGCACCTTGATGTGTGCGTGTGTGAAAAGTACATAAAGTTTATGGAATGGCAAAACTGAGGCTGATGGAACAAACAAAAGCCATGGATTTATAAAAATATTTTTATTATTTTTATTTTAAGAGATTGCGTGTATTGCCTGGATGTAGTTAAGTGCACCAGTGTCATGCAATACCCACGGAGGTCAAAAGAGGCTGTCAGATCCCCTGGAACTGGAGTTACAAACAGTTGTTAGCTGCCATGTGGGTGCTGGGATTTGAATCTGGGTCTTCTGCAAGAACAGCCAGTGTTCTTGACCACTGAGCCATCTCTCCAGCCCAAGCCATGGAATTTTTTTTTATTAATAAGTCATTTCCTTGAGCTTGACTTGACTTCAAAAGTATTGGAAAGTCTGAGAAGGAATTTAAACAGGGGAGTAGGACAATGATTTAATAATACAAATTCTAAGAGGTATAAGTTAATGCTTCTTAGGCTAAATATTTGAGAAATACCAGCTCTTTAATCTTTACCATGACCTAGGACATGGATATTATATTTTCCAGTTTCTGGGCATGGAAAGCAAATCCTGAAGATGTTTATCCTGATTCACACAGGATGTTGCTGGGACACAACTGGAACCTAAATTTTTCTAATTGGGGGAATGTAGCAAGACAGAGGGATCAATATTAGGTTATGTCATATGAAATTACTGAACATGACTATTTCAATGGCTGCATCTAAGATGGCTCATAAAATATCAACACCTCCTGGAGTTTAATTTCAGTTCAAAATTGAATTTCCAGATGCTATTAAAAAATGGAGTTGTCATTTGAGATTCTCAGCCCAGCTTATTTGGGCTGTAGTCTCATACTTTGTAGAATTTAACTCAAAGTTCTCTAGCTTAATTCTTTTTTTTCTTTCTGCCTCTCCCATTCCATATCATTTTTTGCCTGTAATTCTCTACTGGCCAGGAGCCTGCTGACTTTCTCAATGTGTTCCAGGGCCTTCAGTTCCCCTGTCTTTCTGCTGATTTCTGTTCTCTCTTGTTGTATCTCTTTACAGAGAGTTTTAAAAGGAATGACTGCCCAGAATATCTTAGAGACTGTTCTTTAGACTCTGGAGGACCTTTTGAAGATGTCATTGGTGAAAGTTCTCCTCCATTCCATATTCCAGAGTTCTCAAGTGATGATGCTTTCCAGCGCCTGTATCCACTGCAGTGCTCTAGAGACCTCTGAGCCCAAATGGAGATGCTTGGAGACGTGAGTACAAGACAGCTTGATATCAGAACACTTCTTTCCTTTCCAAGCTACTTAGAAGGAACAGAAGTTAATATTCTCTTAGGACTTCAATCTCTGAGACTTATTTGAAATGCCAAGCAAGGATACTTATCTTATTCTGTTCAGTGAGTAGCAAAAGGAATTAGCCAAGCCTTTGGTCTGATAGCAGTTCTTGACAATTACAAGAATCCCATCCTCCTTTTTCTCATTTTTATTCTGTTTTTCTTTGTCCTCTACCTCTGCCAACAATGTCCACCAGCAGTTTAATTGCCAAAAATATTCTTCATGAGTTTTGTAAGTCTTTCTGGCTCAAACAAAGACTTGACTGTGATTATACAATTTATCTGTGCTCATAATAATGTGAAGAAATTAAGAATCATCCAGAAATATAAGGAATAAATTAACAAAATTCAAGTTACAGACAATTATGTAAAAGGATCATAGTTTTATAAATATTTTGATAAAGATTTATAGATCAAAAATGAACAAATACACAAGAAGGTATTACATAGCTTTTTGAATAAGTTATTAACTCAGTAAAGATGTAGGAGGTAGAGAAGCTAAAAATTATTTTATAAAAATCTGTTATCTTACACATGAAACCTTCTAAAGAAATTATTAGATTTAATTTCTGCATTCAGTAGAAAAAATACAAAGGAAACTGAAGAGTGTAGTAAGCTTTAGGTGTATGTTTTTTAAATAATATTTTTATTGCTTCTTTGAGAATTTCATACAAGGTAATTTATCACATACAGACACCCCTCCTCCATCTCCTCTCACATCCACCTTAACTCCCTAACCTTTCCCTCACTTCATGTCCTCTATTTTATTACAGATTATGGATTCTAATTTGTGTTCCCCAAATGCTCTTGGATGTGGTTCCATATCTTGGAGCCTGACCAACCAACTCAGCATCACACCCTTAAAGAAAAGTAACTCTCCCTCTCCAAGAAACTATCAGGACTATCAACAGTTTATCAGCTAAGACTGGGACTTCTTGTCTATCTCCCCTCTCCTTGTTGGGCTTTTGTCTGGCTTGGACTTCTGCAGATCTTGTACATACTCTCACAAGTACTGTAGGTTTCCTTATATAACTGCCCTGTTGTATATAAAAAACAGTTTCCTTGTATTTATCTACCACCTCTCACTCTTATGATCATTCTGCCCCCTCTTCCACAATAATCCATGACCCTTAGGAGGAGTGTGATATAAGTATTCCATTTAGAGCTGTGTACTCTACCAACTCTTATACTCTGTAGGGTAACCAGTTATGAGTCTCTGTGTTAATCACCACCTGTTACAAATAAATGCCTCTCTGGTGAGAGGTGAGAAGTATATCAATCTATGGGTATAACAATAAGACATTAAGAATTCAATTAATTGGATGCACACTTATCAGGATAAGAGAAATAGGATCTCCCCTACATGACGTATCTAACCACAGGTTCTTGGCCTTGATACCAGTGCCAGGTATAGGCTCCATCTTGTGAAGTGGACCTTAAATGCAATCAGAAAGTGCTTGGTCACTCCAGTAATATTTGTGCCACTATTGCACCAGTGAGCATAGCTTGCTAGGCCAGTTATATTATAGCTAGCAGAGTTCAAGCTGGGTAAGGTTGATGATCTTTTATTTTCTCTTTTCTTTTCTTCCAGTAGCATAGCATGCATAACACCTCCCAGTTCTATATGGATGTCAGAGAACAACTTGTGAGAGTTAATTTGTTTCCTTCCATCATAAGAGTCCAAGAGATTAAATTCAGGTCAAGGCTTGGCAGCAAGTACCTTCACTTACTGAGCCATCTCTCCAGTATGTATTTATTTTTTTGAAATAGGGCCTCAAACTGTATCTCAGGCTGGCCTAGAATTTTTATACTCAGTGTTGGTCTTGAATTTGAGGCAATTCTCCTACTTTAGCCTCTTGAATGTTCAGATTATAGGGATATATCATTACACCCTGCTTAAATACATGTTTTTGATTTTTAATATATATTTTCCTTTATCCTCTCTGTATAACAAGAAATAGAGTCAAAGAACAGCATTAAAAGTGTGTAACTATGATTTCTTTTCAATAGCATTATTCAGTTTTAGGCAGAATAATTGACCCTCTGCTTTTAGATATGAGTAAACATCTCAGATATTACTGTGTCTTTCATTCCCACCCCAATATTATTAATGTAACTATAGTACAGTTTATAAGATATATAGTCTGTTCTGTAACTACAATTTTCTCAATCATTCGATGCACATTCTATATTTAAATATGTACAATGAGCGCCAACATATATTTTTACTATACATTTTATAGTCTCTTTGTTAAATAGAAATAACCATTAAATGTCTTTTTTTCAAAAGAGAAAGAAAAAAGACTCACGGTTCCTATATTCTATTAATTTTTAAAAGTTTCTAATGATGACATTCTGTTGCCTTTTGCATTAGAGAGACAACTGAAGGGATCATGTATTAATACCCTTTACTAAACCACACTTTGCTTACTTGAGAAGCAGGGCACATTCTCTGCCAAAACAACCAGGATCCTGTTTCCAGGGCACACACAGGTATACCTTCCTCAAATCTGTCTTCCTAATACTGGACCAAACTCCCACATATAAATCCAAGGGTGTCCTGGGAAAGAATATTGTGTAACTATAAGCAGAACTTAGATGCAAATGAAGCCTCTCATAGTATGGATTACTGACAGAGTCCTGGGTCCAGGATGGCATTTATATAAATATATATAAGCTCGGACCTACTCGTGAAATTTTGAGAGATGGTGACCAGTCTCTGTAGTCTTCCAAGCTTCCATTGATATAAAGTACTAGGATGGCTTCTGAAGCTACTTGCATATTTAATTGACAATTTCAGTCCATTAACATGAGAAATAAGAAAAAAGTTGGTCAGCTCAGTGATTATTTGGGCCTCTCTCTTTCTCAGAACAATGCTATTTGCTGAGAAAAATGTTAAACAATCCTGCTCTTATTTTCTTCATAGAAGGTGACTTTCACTTTGATTATGATGTCTGAGCAACAATGTATTTTTTCTTAAAGATCAAATTAGTCACTTAAGTAAAGTGTTAACTTCTTGGTTATTTTATGACAATTTTTCATTTTATAGTTTATTTTTTATTTTTATTTTTTGAGAATTTCATATGTGAGTATTGTATTTATATTATTTCCATCCCTCAAGTCAGCCTCTAACTTCTCCCATGCCCCCACTCCCTCCCAATGTCTTGTTCTCTCCACTTATTCTTACATATATATATATATATATATATATATATATATAGTGTGTGTGTGTGTGTGTGCGTGTGTGTGTCTATAATGCACTGAGTTCATTTAGTGGTACTTTGGTGTTTGTGTTTATGGTGGTATGCTTGAGGGAGCTACTCCCTGGAGAAAACTGATTTTTGTTTCTCCCTCAACATACATTGATTGCCTATAGCTCTTCAGCCCCATCCACCTTGATATGTCAACTGGTTTTATCATTATGTAGATTGTCTTACGCTACTATACTGTGGAGATTTCATTGGTGTAGCTTCCCTATCATGTCTAGAATGCACTAACAAGCAGGAGATGTCTTGTCCTTCTGGCTCTTACATTCTTTATCTTCCATGATAGTCTCTAAGAGTTAGGTGTAGTGGTTGCATTGAAGAAGCATCACTTAGGACTGTGCATCTCACAGTCACTTGTTCTCTGTTTTAACAGTTGTGGAACTCTGTAATATTCTCCATATATTGCAAAAAATAAAGCATCTTTGGTGAGTGGTAAGAAGTACACTTGTCTATAAATATAAGGATAAGCTTTTAGAATATAGTAAGAATTACATTGGTCTAGGGAAAGAACAGAAGTAGTTTCTTCTGTAGAGTCTATGTCCTCTCCAGCCATGTCTACTTGGCTATGCTTACAGTACTACACGTGAATTATCTCTCATTGAGTAGGCCTTAAGTCCAATTACACAGCTGTTGATTACCCCCAATACAAAAGTCTTATTAGGCCAATAGAGATAATTTACCTGGCCAGTCATTATTGTAGTTCATAGTCTTTACAGTTTGGTAGGATCACTGATAAGTTTTCTCCCTTGGCCGCTTGTATAGTATTTTCTGAAACTGTAAAAGTTACTCTTCAGGAAGGAGACTTCCTAGTCAGTGTCAATATGATGCTGTGTTATTATTATAGGTCTGTAATATTGTTTGAAATCTGGTCTGGCAACCCCTCCAGCATTGTTCCTTTTGCTCAGGATAACTTTGGCTATCCAAAGTCTTTAGTAAGTCCATATGAATACTTGTTTCCTATTCATGTGAAAACTGTCATGGACATTTTGATTGGAATTGCATTGAATCTGTAAATAGCTTTAGGTAAGGATGATCATTTTCACATTATCAATTCTACCAATCTAGAAGCATGAAAGCTCTTTCCATCTTCTAGTGTCTTCCTCAAATTCTTTCTTCAAAAGTTTTATTTTAGAGCTCTTTCATATCTTTGGTGAGTTTTGTTCCTAGATATTTTTTGAGACTGTTGTATTTGGGAGTATTCCTATGAGCTCTTTAACTGCTTATTGTTAATTTATTAAATGGTGCGTGATTTTTGTAATTTGATTTTGTATCCTACCATATTGCTGAAAGTATTGATCATCTCTAGAAGCTTTCTGGTAGAATTTTTGGGAACTCTTATGCACAATAGCATAACATCTCCAAATAGAGATAATTTGACTTCTTCATTTCCAGTTAACATCTCCAAATAGAGATAATTTGACTTCTTCATTTCCAGTTAAGACCCTTTTAACTGCCTTCACTTGTTTTACTGTTTCAGGTAGGGCTTAAGACCAATTTGAAAAGGAATGAAGATAGAAAACAGCCTTGTCTCACTCATGATTTTAATGAGAATATTTATAGTTTTTCCATTTAGAATGATGTTGGCTGTAGGTTTGTTGTATATAGCCTTAATTATGTTGAGGTATTTCCTTCCATTCCAACTCCCTCTAGGTTTTTTATCATGAAGACATATTGGATTTTATCCAAGTCCCTTTCTGTATCTATTGAAATGATCATGTGATTTTTGTCATTAAGTCCATTTATATGATGTATTGATTGACTTATGCATATTGAACCATCCATGGATGTCTAGAACAAAGCCAAATTGATTATAGTGGATAATTTTTGTGATATGTGCCTTTATGAGGCTTATCAGTATTTTACTGATTTTTTACATCTATGTTGATTAGGGACATTGACCTATAGTTTTCTTTTTGTTGTTGTGGCTTTACCTGGTTTTGGTATTTGAGTAACACTGTCTTCATAGAAGTAGTTTGGGAGTTCTCCCTGTTTCTTAAATTTGGAGATATTTTAAGCAGTATTGGTTATAGTTATTTGAAGTTCTGGTGAAATTCTGCTATGAATTTGTCTCAATCTGGCCTTTTGTTAGGTAGGAGGCTTTGGATTTCTGTTTTGATCGCCTTATTTTTATGGGTATGTTTAAGTTGTTGATCTCTTTTTTTTTAGCTTTTAAAAAATTTATTGAGAATTTCATACATGCGCTCATTGGTTTAGTGTTTGTGGTTCAGTAGAAGCTAGAAATTCATCCCTTTCTTTTAGATTATCTAATCTAATGGAGCATTGTATCATTTTAAGTATTTCCTTATAAAGTTCTGTAGTACATTGGTGGTGTCTGTTGTAATGTTTCCCTCTGTATTGCTCTTTATTTTGATTAGCTGGGCTAAGAATATTTCTGTCTTGTATATCTTTAAAAAAAAAACAGGTCTTAGAGTCATTTATTCTTTGTATTGTTTTCTTTGTTTCTATTTCATTGATTTATGTTCTTATTTTTTAATTATTTCTTCTTGTCTACTTGGTTTGAGTTTGGTTTGTTCTTGGTTTTCCAGATTCTTCAATTGTAACATTAAGTCATTTATTTGTGTTATGTCTGGTTTTTTAAAATATGGAAACTTAGCACTATAAACTTCCCTCTTAGGACTCCTTTTAATGTGTTGTAGAGGTTTTATTGTGTTATGTTTTCATTTTCATTTAGTTCCAAGAGTAGTTTTATTTATTTCTTGATTTCTCCTTCATCTGCATTTTTTGTCTGCTCATTCATCAGTTAGCAATATGTTATTCAATCTGAATGAGTTTGTGGAGTTACTAGAGTTTCTTCTGATGTTGATTTTAAGTTCTATTTCACTGTCATACAATAGAATACATGGAATTTCATTATTTATTTATCTATTTATTTGTTGAGGTTTGTTTTGTGCCACAATATGTGGTATTTTTAGACACTTCCATGGGCTGCTGAATATAATGTGTATTCTTTGCTGTATGGATAGAATATTCAACAGATGTCCGTGGGGTCCATTTGAAATATATCATTTAAATCAGACATTTCTCTGCTTATTCTTTCTCCAGATAGCCTGTCTATTGGAGAAAGTGGGGTATGGAACGCACCTACTATTACTGAATTAAGATTAATCTGTATCTTGAAATCCAGTAATATTTTTTAATTGAATGTACCAGGGTTTAGTATATGTAAGTTTATGATTCTAATGTCTTCTTGATTGATTTTCCCCTTGATCAGAATGAAGTGACCTGTTTATCTCTTCTTATTAATTTTAGTTTGAAGTCTGTTTTGTCAGGTATTAGGATAGAAATGCCTGCTTGTTTCTTGGTCCTATTTGGTGAAGAATATTTTTCCATCCTTTAACTACAAGGTGGTGCCTGTCCTTGAAGATAGGTAAGTTTATATATAATTTCATAAGAGTTCTTAATCAAATTTAGACCCCCTCCCCCATCAACACCTCCCCCATCCCCCCATCAGACCTTATATATTCTGCCATACATGTTAAAGCCTACCCGTTCAGGCATTTGTACCCAAATGTCCTTCAGTGTAAATTTGTCTACTCGAGTCTAGTCAGCCCATCTAGAGATTGTATGTAAGGCATACTCTCCCTCACCCAGCAGCAATCAGCCTCCACTGGTTCTCAGTCTAGTACTGGCCCACTACCTATTTCTCTGACCCCATTTGGGCTCTTGTTTAATTGAGTTAGCATGGGTCCTGTGCTCAATGCCACTATTGCCACAAGTTCATATATTCAGGGCTTCAATACCCTGAAAGCCTCTGCTTCCCTATATTCATGAACCAGCCCTGGCTCTTGTAATCTTTCAGCCCCCTCTTCCACCATAGTCCCTGAGCTGTGGGTGGGTGAGAGGTCACATAGGAGTCCTATCCCACATTCTTCAGTCTCTTTTTCTTTAAAACTTGGCCAGTTGTGGGCTTCTGTGTACATTGCATTGTTGTATAACAAAGCTATACTGGTGAAAGTTGAGGGATGCATTAGTTTTCTCTGTATCCTTTGTTCCACTATGTTCCAGAAGCCTTAGTTGTACAGGTTCAACTGCAGATGTGTCACCTATTACTTGGCATCTTTCAGATGTATATTCTCAGTGTCTGAGCAGTTGTAGACATCTGCACCAGCCTCCATCCGCTGCAAAAAGAAGCTTCTTTGATGAGTAGTGTATGGTATACTTGTCTGTAAATATAAGGATAGATATTTAGCATATAGTAAAAAATTTCATTTGTCTAGAGATATGAAAGTGATAGGATTTTTTCTAGGGTCTATGTCTTCTCCTTCCATGTGTATTTGACTGAGCTTACAGTGCCACCCATGAGTTCCTTCCCATTGAGAGGGCTTTAAGTCCAATTAGATAGCTGTTGATAGCCCCACAGATAACAGTGTCACTACTGCACCAATAGAGGTAGTTTGCCATGTGAGTTGTTATGGTTATTAGGCTTTAGGGATGGTTGGACCATTGATTGTTTTTCTCCTTTGGAAGTTTGCATATCATCATCTAGCATTATGATAGCCAAACTTCAGCTAGGCTTCCAGATCAGCTCCTGCTCCATTGTTTCAAGTCCTCTATCCTAAGTATGTCCTGTCTTCGGGAGTAGGGTTTTATCTACTAATTCTGGGAAATAGCCAAGAGGTTTGACAATAGCTTGTGTTATTTTGGGAGTCTCCTGGACCACCTTCATCAACCATTCAAAGGGAAGTCTCTCCCGTCTGGTAATGTTTTCCTTGCCAAGCAACTCCCTCTTATACATATCTACTAATATTTAGACATGGTATGTGCATTTCTCATGGGGTTTAGAGGGCATTACATTTCCCTCTAAGTTTCCCAGTCCCCCAAGATTCATTCATCTCTACTCTTTTTTTCTCCCATCTGGCTTCCCTCCTCCCATCCTTGTCCCAGTGCCCACATTTTCCCTACCTTTCCCCCAATAACACCCACCTACCATCATTCTCTCTCTTCTGAGTTCCCTCCTTTCCCCAACAGGATGGCCCTGTGCATGTCCTTACCTCCTCTCCTCCCTACTGAAAACTCCCAATGTCCCCACCTCCTCCCTGGTAACATCTGTTCCCTACTATGCCATCTTCAGCTTGTTTATTTTTCTTTACATGCATGTGTCCTTTCCCTTTTCCTGGCTGCTGGTGTTACATCAGAATTTATATACCCACATATAAGGGATTGGTGCTACAATCCACAAATGAGGGAAAACATATGTCACTTGCTTTTCTGCATTTGTGTCACTTTACTTAGTATAACACTCTCTAGTTCCATCCATTTACCTGAAAATTTCATAATTTCACCTTTTCTTATTGCTGAATAGAACAGATGTACCATAGTTTCATTATCCATTTGTCAGTAGAGGGGCACTTAGGTTGTTTCCATTTCTTAGCTATTGTGAAGAGAAAAGCAACAAACATGGAAGTACAGGTATCTCACAGTATGGTTAGTCCTTTGGGTATATGGCAAGGTATGATATAACCAGATCATATGGTAGGCTCATTTTGAGTTTTTGAAGGGCTCTCCTCACTGCTTTCCGTAGTAGTTGCAGGAGTTTACCTTCCAACCAGCAGTGGATGAGTGTTCCTCCTCCACATCTTCCCCAGCATTTGGTATCTTTTGTTCTCTTGATCTTAGCTAGTCAGACTGGGGTAAGATGGAATCTTAAAGAGCTTTTTATCAGCATTGTTCTAGCTACTAAGGATGCTGAACACTTTTTAAGGTGCTTCTTAGCCATTTTTATTTCTTCATTTGAGAACTCTGGCTTTAGGTCTATTGCCCATCTTTTTACTGGGTCGTTTATTTTCTTATTTCTTTGTTTTTTGAGTTCTTTGTATATTCTGGATATCAGTCCTCTGTCTGATGTGTGGCTGGTAAAGATTTTCTTCTACTCAGTGTTTCCGCTTCCCTTCCTTGGTTGTTTCTTTTTCTGTACAGAAGCTTTAATGAGGTCCCACTTATTGATTGTTGACCTTAGTGCCTCAGCAGCTGGTATCTGATTCAGAAAGTCCTTTCTTATTCCTATGTCTTTGAGGGTACGGCCTATGTTTTCTTCTAGCAGTTTCTGAGTGTCAGATTTTGTATTGAGGTCTTTGATCCATTTGGAGTTGGGCAGGGTGAAATATAAGGGTCCAGTTTCATTCTTCTGCAGATGGAGATTCAGTTTTGCCAGCATCGTTTGGTGAACATGCTCTTTCCTCTATTGTGTGTCTTTCATCTATTTGACAGCTATAGAATATCAGGTGACTGAAATTGCATCTACTCATATTTGGGTCTTCTAATGTGTTCCATTGATCTATGTGGTATCTATTTTTGTGCCAGTGCCACTCAGTTTTTATGACAATAGCTCTGTAATACAATCTGAGATCTCGTTATGAGGATTCCCCCAGCATTGGTCTTTTTGTCCAAGATATCCAAGGTCTTTCATGATGTCACATAAATTTTAGGATGATTTTTCAAGGATTTTTCAATCCATAAAGAATGTCACAGATGCTTTTATTGGTATTGCATTGAAACCATAAATTACTTTTGTTAAGAGGGTCATTTTCACAATATTGATTTACCAATCCATGAGTATGGTAGGTCTTTCTATCTCCTAGTATCTTCCTCTATCTCTTTCTTTAGAGTTTTGAAATTTTCATTGTAGAGATATTTAATATCTTTGGTTAGGTTTATTCTTAAATTTTATTTTTGAGGCAATTTTGAATGGGAGTGTTTCCTTAAGTGCTTTTCTGATTGCATGTTATTGGTATATAGAAAGGCTATTGATTTTTTTTTTTGTCTTTTTGAGACAGGGTCTCCTTGTAACCCCAGCTGTCCTGGAACTCATTATGTAGACCAGGCTTGCCTCAAACTCACAAAGATCCAACAGCCTCTGCCTCCCAAGTGCTGGGATTAAAGGTGTGCTATTGATTTTTACAAGTTGACTTTCTAACATGCTGCTTTCCTCAAAGTATTAATAACTTCTAAGTTTTCTAGTGGAATTTTTGGGATCTCATGTATATCATATCATCTACAAATAATGATAATTTGACTTCTTCTTTTCCAGTTAGTACTCCTTTAATTTCCTTCTCTTGACTTATTGCTCTTGTAAGAGTTTCAAGCACTATACTGAAAAGGTGTGGAGATAGTGGACAGCCCTGTCAGGCTCCTGATTTTAATGGGAATGTTTCCAGTTTTTTCTCCATTTAAGATGATATTGACTGTGGGTTTGTTGTATATGGTTTTAATTATGTTGAGGCATATGCTCCTGAGACCAATTCCTTCTAGGACTTTTAACATGAATGCATGTTGGATTTTGTCAAAGGCCTTTTCTGCATCTATTGAGATGACCATTGGGTTTTGTCTTTAAGTCCATTTATATGTTATTACATTTATTGACTTACATGTATTGAACCATCTTTGATTCTCTGGAATAAATCCCACTTGATCAGGTAGGACGGTCTTTTTGATGTGTGTCTGTATGTCATTTGCAAGTATTTTGTTAAGTATCTTTGTATCTATGTTCATTAAGGTTATGTGTCTAGTTTTCTTTTTGGTTGTATCTTTATCTGGTTTGGGTATTAGAGTTGGTGTTTCAAGTTCTTGCAGGGGAGTAAAGTGGTCAGAGTCCTGGCTGAGCAGGTTTATTTGCCTGATCTGGAGGCTGGGAATTTGACAGTGGGGGTGGGGATCACCAGGGGAAGGATTTAGGGATCTATGATCAAGTGTTTAGCTAGTCTGGGTTAGGAAGCTAGTCCAGGGATCTGAGGTGAAGGAGTCTGCCTGGGTCCAAGACTGGCAGGAGACAGGGTGAGGGTGGGTGAGAGGAATGGAGTAGAGATGCAGTAGGGGGGATCTGATTTACCAGACCTGGAAGGGGTTTTTTGTTTGTTTGTTTGTTTTTTGTTTTGCTTTTGTTTTTATGAGCTTTTGTAGTTTTATACAACAGTTCTTGATCAAATTTAGCCCTCCTCCCCTACCAATGCCTCTTATTTCCTCCAGTGGATCTCTTGTATTCTGTCATACATGTCAAGTCCTATCTGGTCAAGCACTTGTACCCAGATGTCCTTCAGTATAAATTCATGCACCAGAGTCTAGTCAGCCCATCATATGTAAGGCATACTCTCCCTTGTCCAGCACCAATCAGTGTCCAATAATTCTCAGTCTATGGCTAGCCACCGACCCATTTCTCTCCTCCCCTCTGGGCCCTTGTTTAATTGAGTTGGCATGGGCCCTGTGCTCGATGCCACCATTGCCTCAAGTTCACATGTACAGGCTTCCAGCAGCCTGAAAGCCTCTGCTTCTTTGCATTTGTGAAGCAGCTCTGGCTCTTACAATCCTTCCACTCCCTCTTCCACAATGGCCTCTGAGCCATGGGTGGGTTAGGTTCCATATAGGAGTCCCATTCAAGCATACACACTCTGCAGTTTCTTATTCTTTACGTATTAGCCAGTTGTGGTCTTTTGTATGCATCACATTCTGTTTTATAAGGAAGCTTTACTGGTGAGAGTTGAGGGACGCATTAGTTTTCTTTCTACCCCTTGTTCCTTTATGTTCCATGAGCCTTAGGTGTAGAGGTTCAAGTATGTATGTGTCACTTATTACTTAGCATCTCTCAGATATATATCCTCTGTGTCTGAGTAGTTGTGGACTTCTGCCCCAGCCTCCATCTGTTGCAAAAAGAAGCTTCTTTGATGAGTAGTGTGTGGTATGCTTGTCTGTAAATATAAGGACCCATATTTAGCATATGATAATAAATTTCATTTATCTGGGGATATGAAAAAGATAGTGTTTTTTGTAGGATCTATGTTACCTCCTGCTAGGGATTTTAGATAGACAGTAAAAGATGGATTTGGTTTCTTAATCCATTCAACTAGCCTGTGTCTTTTCAGGTGAAGTTGAGTCCATTGATGTTTAAAGTTATTACTGAAAAATGTGTGTTGGATACTGTCATTTTGTTTTCTGTTTCTGTTCTTAGTTTTATTTTGTGTTTCTGTGATTATACCTTCCTCTATTTTCTCTCTTGGATATAGTTATTTCTTTCTTAAGTCCACTGTATTGCTTCCAGTATTCTTTATAGCGTGAGTTTGGTGGACATAAATTCTTTCAGCCTATTTATCATGGAATATTTTTCTTTCTACTTCAACTATGATAGACAATTTAGTGGGGTCAAGTAATCTAGGTTGGCACCTGTGGTCATTTAGAACTTGGAAACAATTGCTCCAGATTTGGGGGTTTTTGAAGTTTGTATTTAAAAGTTATCTGTTATTCTGCATTTAAAAGTTACCTGTTAATCCTGATAGGTTTTCCTTTATATGTAACTTGTTTCTTTCTTGCCATCTTCAATACCTTCTCTTTGTTCTGTATATTTAGTATTTTTACTGTGATATGCCATGAGGTATTTACTTTCTGATTCTACCTACTTGATGTTCTGTGTGATTTTTGTATCAGTATGGATATATCTTCCCTTAATTTGGGGAAGTTTTCTTCAATAATCCTGTTGAGGATTTGGTCAATACCATTAACCTGAGGTTCTTCTAGTTCTTTGTATAATTAGAAGCTTTGGAATTTTCATGGTATCCCACAGTTCCTGCCTATTCCATTCTTTGTCTATTTTGAATTGTTCATATTCTTTGCTTGAGTGGTCCAGTTCTTCAGCTTTGCCTTCAAGTCTTGACATTCTGCTTCCACTTGACACATTGTCCTGGTAAGACTTTTTCCTGCCTTTTCTAGTTGGTTTATCAAGTTTTTCTAATTCTGCTTCATCGCAGCCAGAGTTTTCTTCAATATTTCTATTTCTTTCATGAATTCACTTTTCAAACTCTGACTTGTCTTTGTCATCCTATTTGCTGTATATTTTTATTTTCTTGAGCTTCAGTCAGGAGTTTATTCTTATTCTTTCTGAGTTTTTTGAGGCGTTTGTGTGTTCTTGAAGGTCTTTTAATCCTTTGATTATGTTTATGATTGCTCTTTAAAGTTCTCTGCCTTGGTGTAGTTCTCATTGTAGAAAACTTCTACAGGACTGGTGGGGTTTTATGGGAACATTTTATCTTTGTTTCACATATTATTTATGTTTATGGGATGTCACCTGGACATATGGTCTTTTTTTGTCAGTTGTGTGCCTGACATGGAATCCCAGCCTGCCTCTTCTGTGTTGAAGTTTCATTCTGTTTTTTTTTTTTTTTTTATGCTATTGTAGTTTGGTTACTATCTGATCAGGTATGAATAATAGTTAGTTGGTCTGTGCTGCAGGTTCTCACTTTTCATTTTTATTAAAGGAACAGAGGTGATTCCATGCTGATTCAGTGTGCAAGATGGGCAGTCACAGCCAGGATTGTGAATGTGGAAATGGAAGCAGGGTAGATAGCTCATTTGTTTGGTCCAGAGCTGGTATATCGCTTCCCAGGTCTAATCCAAGAGGGATGAGATAGTGAATGAGGGTAGGGTTCTGAGGAGCTCACCAGGCTGGTCTAGAGCTCCACAGTACCAGGTTCTAGGCCTAGCAACAATTTTTCTTTTATTGAATGTGCATTTTAGTCTCCAGACTCAGTTGTATAATTAATACAGGGACTAAATGCCAACCCATTTTGTGATACATATTCTTTTATCAATATATATGTATTATTTCTGACATTTTGATAACTTTATCTTTTGCAAATTTGCTAATTTTATTAATCATTTCTTTCTTTAAACTACTCAATTCAATATTAATTCAGCTTGCTTTGTTACTTATTATTTCTAATTCATCTTTTCAGTTCTGTAAAGGTTAATTTTATCTTTTGTTATTTCCTGAACTCTATAAATTTTTCTGCATCTTATTTTGGTGTTATATTTCCTAGAGTTAGGCTCTTCATTACTGACTCTGTCTTTTTTGCTAACTTCTTTCTCCCACAATACAAGATATTAATGTGGAGGGATTTTTAAATTTTGAATATCTTTTCTCTTCAACTGAGAGCTCTGAATTTTCTATGCTGTGTTTTGTTCTTCCAAGAAGCACGTGGGGAATGACTGCTGTGTTACATATTTTTCTATTTCTTCTCCCTCTTCCTTTCACTTTTTCTCTCTCTATTCTTCTCCTGCTTTTCCCTCTGGCCCCTTGCCTCAGGCTGGATGTGCCTTCTAGGTAGTGAGATAGAGCAATCCTCAGGTCAATTAATTTGTTCTGCTTTCCTTGGTGACTACTCTTTTAAACAGCCTGTGAACTGATGTTTGGAAACAATTGTTTCATACATTTTGTACATGTTGGTTGTTTAAGGTGGAAAGGTAAATTTGTAACTTGTTACTTATGTCTGGAATAGAAGTCCTCTTATCACACATTTGAGCTAAATGTTTGAAAGAGTACTTGTTAGATCCATTTATTCTCTAGAAATGGTAGCCATGGGCAAAAGTAGTAGCAACAAGAGATAAGTACCTGGGGCCATCCTTAAGTCATGGTGAAGGGAGGAACTGGGGTACCTCCCAGCAGGATGATCTGTTTTCTGCAAGCTCACTATATCCTCTAATACTCAGTAGTACAGTTTCTTCTCTCCCCATTCATCTTCTTCCTGCCCCTTACTTCCAAAATGCTAAATATAAACTTTACATACCAAACGCATAAGCAAGACTGCCTAGGTTTTGGAATAGAAACTAGAGAAAGTAAAATTCATTATTCCCCCTGCAACTGGTGGCAAAAGACTTAAGTTTTTTGATGCCTCTTTTCAAAATTGAACAGAAAGGCTCTTAAGTCTTTTCTTTATTATCACACAATACAGATTACCTTAATCTGAAAAGTTTAGTTTCTAATTCCTAGATACTCTTGGATCACACAAAATGCCAAGAACATTGCCATCATAATTACACCATCAGTGTAGACATGCTTTGGGAGCCATTTAAAGGATTACAGCGACATCAGAACCTCATTTGAAAAGAATTTACTTTCTAAAGCCATTAGTACCTGGATCACCTCAATTGGTAGTTCCTTAAGAAACTTCTTGGTTTTAACAGAGTCACTTAACTTGGAATGTCTTACAGTAAAGCTTAATATTGACACCTTCCTCTGCATTTCTGATTTGCTGATATTTCTTTAAAAATCCAATAGGATGATTGGCTCTAAAGAAAATAGTACACGTTGAAAATAAACTAGAACACAGCTTGTCTTTTTCTGCTCCATCTGTTCAACTTATCTCATTAAATTCTAGGAACATCACCCACTATGCTTTAAATGCCATGTTGGACTACTGAAATTGAGAATATTATTTCTTTGACTATACTTGTTGACATTTTAACATTAAAACATGAATGTCTAGTTTTAATTACAAAATACTGACTGTACGTGGTACAACGTTTGATATTTGTGCTCTAGTTTGAAATTTCCCTATTTTGAGGGCCTCATAAAACTGACCTTCTGAAGTCAGATTCTAGGTGAATGAAACATGACTTAAAGTGATATCATCCTCTCCAATGCCAAATTTGACATATCCAGAGAACAATCACTTAGGGAAATCCCATCCAATGACATCAGCATCAACATATGGCTGGGTAGAAGATATGGCTCATTAATGAGTTCAACCTGAGCTTGCTTTAGATAAATGTCATAGTGGTTATTGATGTCAGTTTTGTCCCTTGAGTCTAGAATCTAGATAGTGTTTAACCTCCTTTAAAAGATACATACAGAGACATCCTTGGGTTAAGGTGGATGCTATTCGGTTCCAGATCTACATGCCCCTCCAGTCTTTCCAGAGTGAGTCCCCCTACATGATCTTAGCTCTCAGATCAGCTTGGGTCTCTGAGATCCATCCCTGCCCATCTTGCGGTCCAGAGCTCTGTTCCAGCAATTCCCAAATATCCCACCATCTTAATTTTCAGAAAATTATAAGGACTTACTTTAAAAATCTATCCTCCATTAAACTAGAAAAACCTGAAAGAAATTAATAAATTTATAGATATGTAAGTCCTACCAAAATTAAATCAAAATGACATAAATAATTTAAGCAGACTCATAACAAATAACGAGATAGATGCAATATTCAAAAATCTCATAAGGCCTGGAGAAATGGCTCAGCAGTTAAGAGCACTGACTCGTCTTGCAGAGGACCTGGGTTTGGTTCCCAGTACACACATGGTGGTTAACAACCATTCACAACTCAAGTTTGGGGGGGTTCCAACACCCTCTTCTGACCTCTACATGCATTGCAGGCCATGAGTATGCTTACATAAACACAGGCAATACATTTATACACACAAAATAAAAATAATAAATAATGTTTTTAAATGAGAATAAACATCTGTCAACTAAAAAGAACTCAGTATCAGATGGATACAGCACAGAATTATAGCAAACCTTCAAAGAAGAACTAATAGCAATACTCTTCAAATTATTCCATAAAATATGAAATAAATTCTTTCCTTGAAGCCAATATTACTTGTGCCAAAACCAGAGATCTAACAATAAAAAGAAATATTTTTACAAACCAATCTCTCTGATGAATATAGCTCAAAAAAAAAACTCAATAAAAATTTGCAAGAACACATTCAAAAGATTATCCATCATGATTAAGTTGCCTTTATTATAGTGATTCAGGGAGGTTCAGCATAACACATAACACATAAGCAGACTCAAGGACAGAAACAACATTATCATCTCATTAAATGTTGACAAAATCCAACATCCATTCATGATGAAAGTCATGGGGAACCTCTGGATACAAAGAACATATCACAATATAGTAAAGGTAATAGACCATTGGCCCACAGCCAACATCATACTAAATGGAGAAAAACTCAAAGTATTCCCATTAAAATCAGGAACAAGACAAGGATGTCTACAATCTCCATTCCTATTTAATACTTGAAGTATTAGCTACAGTAATAAAACAGAGTAAGGATAAAAGGGGGATAAAAATTGGAAATGAAGAAGTCAAATATCCTTACTTATAGATTATATAATTCTAAATACAAAAGACCTCAAAGACTCCACTAGAAAATTCTTAGCACTGGTAAATACATTTATTACGATGTTAATAAAATTAACACCCCAAAATCCATATCCCTCCTATGTACCAGCAACAAACATACCAAGAAAGAAAGCTAGGAAACAATTTCATTCATGATAGCCTCAAAATCCAGGAGATATCTTGGAATAAATCTCAAAAAAGAAGTGAAGTACTTGTACTCTAAAAACTTCATGACATTGAAGGATGAAACTGAAGAAGACACCAACAGATAGAAAGATCTCCCATAGTCATGGATTTGTAAGATTAATACTGTGAAAATTGCCAAAATATCTATAAATTCAATGCAATACTCATTAAAATTCCACCACAATTCTTCATAGAAAGTGAAAGAAAATAATCTCAAATGTCATATGAAAACACAAAAAAAACAGGATAAGCAAAATAATTCTGAACAATAAAAAATTTGTTGCAGGCATTACCAACCCTGATCTCAAATTATACTACACAGCTATAGTAATAAAAACAGCAAAGCATTGGCATGAAAACAGAATATAGGACTCTGGTCAATAGATTCCTCTTACAATTGTATGCATTCTATTGGTTTGGCTCCTCTGCAGAACCTTGACTTACTGCTCATCTATTCATCTAACAAAGGATTAATGTCTTTTGTATGTAAGGAACTCAAATATTTAACAAAAGTAATTATGTTTTTAAAAAATGGCAAATGAACTAAATTAGTTCACAGAATAAGAAATACAAATGACCAACAAATGTATGGAAGAAATGCTCAGTACCATTAACTATCAGGGAATTATAAATGAAAACTACAGAAGGCTGCTGAAAAGAAAATGTTGGCGAGAATGTGAAGAAAAAAGGACTTCGATAAACAGCCATGGATGTAATTTAGTATAACTATGATGCAAAGCAGGGCGAGGCTCCTCAGAAACTGAAAGTAGTACACCGTGTGACCCAGCCATCACACTTCTCAGTATCTACACAAAGTAAATCAAATTACCATGGCAAAGAGATGCCTACATGAACATGCTCACTGCTGCACTTTTAGCAATGAGAGGGAAGCAAGCTAGGTTCCCATCAATGTGAGATGTGTATATATAGCACCAAAAAGAAGAGTGAACTCCTGTCCTTTGAACACAATTGATGAAACTTTGAACAAGTTATGTGAAACAATCCAGGCATGAGAAGTGAAGCCAAAGTTCTCTACCTGAATGCAGAATTGTATTTATTAAAAGACGAGAAGGGTAATAAAGGAAGGCAGGAAGCAGCTGAAACTGTGAGGTGGAAGGAAGAGATAAGTGGTTGTTATTCACCACAGAATTGATATATTTTATGAAGATCCTAAAGAGAGAAACGACAGACCTCTAGACATAAAGGAAAGATAGGCAAAGGCAAATACTAACTCCTCAGAACTGATCAGGACACACTGTGGAGCTATCACATTGAACACTATTAAAGTATGTATATAATACATGTTAATCAAAAAGTATTTGGAATGAATCTAACAAAGGAAATGAAAGACTGCTATAATAAAAACTTGAAGACATTGAAGAAACAAGTTGAAGATGCCAGATGGAAAATTTTCTCATGCTCATGGATCAGTAGAATGAATAATATGAAATGCCCTTTCTATCAAAAGAAATCTACAAATTCAGTGCAATTCCCAATAAATCCAACACAATTTTTCATAGTAATTGAAAAAATAATCTCAAATTTCATACAGATGCACACACATACAAAAACAGGATAGGCAAAACAAACTTGAAAAAGAGAAAAAGAACTGGAGGCATCACCATTGGTGATTTCAAATTATACAGAGCTAGAGTAATAAATATAGCATGGTACTGGCATAAAAACAGACACATTGATCAGATTTGAATCCACACATTTATAGCCACATGATTTTTCACAAAGGTGCCACAAATACACACAGGATAAAAGACAGCATGTTCAGCAACGGTGCTATTCAAACTGGATAGCAGTATGTAGAAAAATGAAACTAGGGCCCTATTTCTCAACATGCATAAAACTCAGCTCCAAATATATCAAAGACCTCAACATAAGACCTGATAATCTGAATCAGAGGTGACAGTAGGGAATTTACAGGCACAGGAAAGTTCTTTCTCCACAGGACTCCTATAGCACAAGCATTAAGTTCAACTGTAGACAAATGGGACTTCAGGAAACTAAAAGGCTTCTATACATCAAAGAACACCATCATTTAGTGAAGATACAACCTACAAAATGGGAAAATATCTTTACCAGCTTTACTTCTGAGAGTCAGTAGCTAGAATATACAAAAAACTAAATAAAAAACTTAACATCAAAAAACAAACAACCCAATTGAAACATGGAGCAAGGAACTGAATGGGAGTTCTCTAAAGATCAAACATAAATGGCTGAGAAATCTTAAAAATGTTCATTATCCTTAGTCACCAGGGAAATGCAGATTAAAACCACTTTGAGATTTCATCTTACTACAGTCAGAATGGCTAAGATCCAAAAAACAAACAATGACAAATGCTGGTAAGGATGTGGGGAAAGAGGAACTCTTATCCTCTGCTGGTGGGAGTGCTAATTGGTGCAGGCACTATGGAAATCAGGGTGAAGAATTCTCCAAAATATTGAAATTAAACTACTTTATGCTCTAGCAAGACCTCTCTTGGGCAAAATCCCAAAAGACTCTGTACTCTACTACAGAAATACTTGTTCATCTATGTTCATTGCTGCTTTGTTCATAATAGCCAGAAATTGGAAACAACCTAGATATACATACATCAATAAATGGATAATGAAGGTATGGTACATATACACTACGGACTATTATTCCACTCTTAAAAAACCAAAATTATGAAATTTGCATGCAAATGAATGGAACTGGAAGTAATCATCATGAGGTAAGCCAGACCCAGAAAGTTCAAGACAAAGTTGCTAGCATAATGGGTTTTGAGAGAGATTCTACTTCCTGGTTCATAGTAAGAAACTTCCTTGCAGTATCTATACATGACTGGAGGGGAAAGGCAGCTCCCTACACCCTCTTTTAGAAGGGAATAGCCCTTCATGAGAGCCCTGCACTTGTGATTTAATCACTTCTGAAAGCCCCCCCACACACATACTACCATCTATTATACGAATTTTGAAGAACACTAAAATTCAACTGACAGTAATATTTAATAAACATAATTACTCACATTAGTACTATATAT
>NW_008331125.1:1840994-1846282 GCF_000622305.1 Nannospalax galili | reverse complement strand
ATATGAGCTAAGAATTGACATAATTTCTAGATTCTAAAGACTCGAAGTCAATATCTCTTTGTTTCTATCATCAACTCCTCCTATTTCCCTAACTTCTGACCTCATCTCCCAGTCATTAATGTCTAACAGTGGATGGAAAGATAATTAAACATAAGGTATTGAAATTTTTGCCTATCGTTTTTATGAGCCCTTGGCTAAGTAAATTAGAATAAGATACAGGCAAAACAAAATAAAAATCTATATAGCAGGAAAAAATAGTTTCTTATTCAATTTATTTCATTAACTATAAAGCAATAATATTTTTAGTTTTTTAATAACTTAATTTAAATAAATCTTAGGCTGAGGATAAACATAGCACTGCAGTCACCTACTTTGTATTAGTATATATTTGGAATTACATAAATAAAAATTTATAACTGCTCAGCTTCCCTGGGCCTGCAGGCCTGTCTCCAAGGTAAGTCCATCATGCCCTCCATGCCTTCACTCCCCCAGCCTCATTCACCCTCCCATCTCCCCTGCCAGTCTCTCCTCCTAGCCTGGGTCCTGTCCCAGTCCTTGTCTGGGGACTCCAGACACCTGGAGAACCACTACTGCTTCCTGATCCTTTTCATCCAGACCAACTCAGTGCCTTCTCAGGTCCCCAGGAGCATGGCTTCTGAGCCTGGCCCCACCCTCACCTCCCCCTCCTTCCCTGGGACTGCACCACCTGCCAGCCTCTATCCCTTACCTGGGCTGACCTTTCCTCTTCCTGATCATTTGCATCCAGACAAACCCAGCTCCTCAGTGCAGTTGACAGGAGCCCTTGGGGCTGCTTCCCGCCTCCATCTGTCTTTGCATCTCTGGGTGGCACAGCCACCAGCTGCCCTAGAACAGCATCTTTCCTGGGCCTGGCTCCCAGGACAGTCCAACCCCCAAATTCCTGAGGCTAAAACCTTTCCTGGAGGGATCCAGACCTTAGGTGAAAGCCTGAGAGCATCTGATCCTCATCTGACTTGGGCCTCTGTGGGAACTCCTGAAGACAAAAGCAATCTGGTCACTCCAATATAAAATAAAAAGAAAAAACCAGTATCACACAAGAGTCAGAAACTACAAAAGAACTTCACATGTCAAAATCACAGAGAAAAAATAATAACATGAAAAACCAAAATAACACATCCCCAACAAATACCAAGAGTCCTCTAGAGGAGTACAATGAAAACCACCTAGAGATAATGCAGGCCATGAAACTCAAAAGAACAATTATAAACATGATAAAAGAATTCAGTGAATTTAAAGAACACACAAAGGAAGAACTCAAAGAACTGAAAGAAGATAAACTTCTGAATGAATTCAGAAAAGGGTTAGAAATATTGAAGAATGCTCAGGCTGAAATGAAGAAGGAAATGAAACACTCAGTAAGCCAATTAGAAAAGACAGGAGGTTGAACGAAATGGAAAACAGTATCAAGACTGGAAGATAGAGTGGACGAACTAGACCACTCACACAAAGATTATGAAAAATATAAGAAATCACAAGAATGGAATATGCAGGAATTGTATGACACCATAAAAAGACCAAACAAGCTAATCATAGGCATACAGGAAGGAGAAGAATCCCAAGATAATGGCATGGACCAGATCTTCAACAGAATCGTGGAAGAAAATTTCGCAGAATTAAAGAAAGACATGCCCGTACAAATACAAGAAGCATGTAGAACACCGAACAGACAGGACCAGAAAAGAAACTGTCCATGGCACATCATAGTAAAATCACTAAATGTACAAAACAAAGAAACAATACTGAAAGCTGCAAAAGAGAAACAACAAGTTACATATAAAGGAAAACCCATTAGAATTACAGCTGACTTTTCAGTGCAAACTATGAAAGCCAGAAGAGTCTGGACTAAAGTATTCCTTGTTTTAAATGACCACAGATGCCAACCCAGATTACTATACCCAGCCAAAATGTCTATTATAGTCGAAGGGGAAAGAAAAATCTTCCATGACATAAATAGGCTGAAGGAATTCATGTCCACAAAACCAGCCCTTCAGAGAGTTCTGGAAGCAATACAAAGAGCTGAAGAAAGGAATGACTATACCCAAGGGGTTGAGGAAAGAAATCCAATGAATGTATAATTGTGGAAAAGTACAGCTATATCAAGAATGTAAACAGAAATGAAAATGCCAGGATTCAATACTCATCTTTCATTAATAATTTTAAATATTAATGGACTGAACTCCCAGTCAAAAGACGCAGGACTAGGTGAATGGATTAAGAAACAAAACCCATCTTTTTGTTGTCTGGAAGAAACTCATCTCACTTTTAAGGACAGACACTCTCTCAAAGTAAAAGGATGGAAAAAAATACACCAAGCAAATGGTACTAAGATAAAAGCAGGCATAGCAATACTAATATCATACAAAATAGGCTTTAAACTAAAACTAACCAGTGAGCCCAACTTCATAAAAACAGTACTACAGGACTATAAGACCCAGATTAATCCCAACTCATTAGTAGTAGGGGACTTCAATACCCCACTATCTCCATTAGATAGGTCAACAGGCCAGAGACTTAACAGAGAGACATCTGAATTAAACAAAACCATATATCAAATGGACTTAACAGATATTTACCGAGTATTCCACCCAAACACCAAAGGACATACTTTCTACTCAGCACCCCATGGAACTTTCTCCAAAATCGACCACATACTGGGGCACAAAACAAAGCTCAGCAAAAACAAAAAGATTGAAATAATTCCATGCATTCTATCAGACCACAATGCAATAAAGCTTACAATCAACACCCGAAGAAGCCCTAATTAACACATGAACACATGCAGATTAAACAACACACTCCTGAATGATGAATGGGTCAAAACAGAAATTCAGAAAGAAATAAAACTATTCCTGGAACTAAATGAAAAGGACAATACAATATAACAAAACCTCTGGTAAATGCTGAAAATGATCCTTAGAGGGAAGTTTTTAGCTCCAAGTGCCTACATCAAAAAATCAGAAAGAACACAAATAAATGACTTAACATTGCAACTCAACACACTTGAAAAGCAATAGCAAATGAAACTCCAACCCAGCAGACAAGAAGAAATATCAAAAATCAAGGCAGAAATTAATGAAATCGAAACAAAGAAAACAATACAAAGAATCAACAATTCCAAGAGCTGGTTCTTTGAAAAGATAAACAAGACTGACAGACCGCTAGCCCAGTTAACCAAAAGAAAGAAAGAGCACCTCCAAATCAACAAAATCAGAGACGAAAGGGGAAACATCACAACAGACACCAGAAAGATACAGAACATTATAAGGGAATACTTTAAAAACATATATGCTACTAAATTTGAAAACCTAAAAGAAATGGATGCATATCTAAAGGCATGGGAATCACCAAAACTTAACCAAGAGGAGATTAACAGCATAAACAGACCCATAACATAAAAAGAAATTGAAACAGTAATACAAAACCTCCTGACTAAAAAATGTCCAGAACCAGATGGATTTACAGCAGAATTCCACTAAACATTTAAAGATGATCTACATCCAATACTACTTAATTTATTCAAAAAGATAGAAATGGAGGGAGTGGATAATGAAAATGTGGTTCATTTATGTGATGGAGTTTTACTCAGCAGTAAAAAAAGATGAAATCATGAAATTTACAGGTAAATGGATGGAACTAGAAACTGTTATACTAAGTGAGGTAACACAGACTCAAAAAAAAAATGACGTATGTTCTCCCTCATATGTGGATCCTAGAACCAGACCCTGATAAATGAGTATGTATCCAGACATAACTACAGGAACCAGAATAATGGAAAGGAAACAGGGAGGTAAAGGAAAAGAAAGAACCTGAAAGAGAAAAACAGTAGGAAACAGGCCTTAATAACTGAGACATAGATAAAAATTGGGTTAGTTTAAGGGAGGGGGGAGGGAAGGGTATACAAAGAACCTAGGGCATAAAGGGAAAGAAGGAGCTCAAGAGAGGTAGGACCACGGAGAAGGGTATTAGTAAGGAAGAAAGGGGGGGGAATAGGGGCACCTTAAGTGGGAAAACCATGATGGAGGGGTGAGACAATGCGAGAGATAAATAACGCCTAGCTAGTTTTGAAAAACAGAGAGAGCCATATTACTCCTACAACCTACTGACAAATTATACATAGCAGATCAAGAAATATATGTCTAGGTAAGGTTTATCTGATAACAACTGGTCTTTGCCTAAGATTTATCTACATGACACATAGTAATTAAAAGTATCAGACTGGTAGAACTAATCTTGGGTGTTTAACAGAGGTACTTTGAGGCCTATAATAATTTGGTCAGAGGGACGTAAAGGACACTTTTTGCTCCTTGCCCTCCTAGGTTGACTAGTTCCAGGGGACTATGAGCATCTCTCAAAATGTCCTGTAAGTGTGGTGGGTCACCTGTCCTCTTGATCAAGAAGGCCAAGGAGACCCCACCAGATGGACTTGAACCAGTGTCCAGTCTATAAAAAGGAGGGTCAACACAAAGGAATCATTTCCTCCATGCTTCCAAGCGAGGCCGACCATGGTTGAGCAGGACCTTTGACTTATCTTCACATAGGTGGAACTGGTAAAAGAAAGGAGCCAGGGGCTCCTCCCAAGCCCATGTGAACCCTGAGGAACAGGTCCTCAAACGACCTTAAGAGTAAAAATAAATTGGTTTATCTGGACTAAATGGCCTTAAACACCCAAAAGGAAAGTATAACCAAATATTAAAGGGGCCAATATAATTTTTTAAGAGTCCATATGCATAACTAAAGGCTACATAACAAACAACAATGCCAGAAAGGCGATACCTTCTTTTGAGTTGTTGGCCAAGGTAGCCAAAGGGACTCCCAGATAGTAACCCAGCATAGAACTGGGAAAATGAACAGCAGACCCCAATCTTATCTAAAGGAATATTGACAACTGATTGCTGCTAGATGAAGAACAGCTGACCCTCCTAAAACAAAGACCTATAGTTAGGATGACTACATTCACCAGAAGGGCAAGTAGTGGGGATTGGCTGGGGGGGCTGACAGCACAGCAGACAGTAGCAGGGATATCAGAGTATAAGGGCTCTAGTTGGGGGGAGGGAGGCTATGGGAGGGTGCTGTCTGGGAAGTGGGTGTATAGTTGAATGAGATGGTTTGGGATGTTCTGTGTGTTATACACACATAAAAAAATACAAATTTAAAAAATGAGTTATAGTTGAAGAGGAAGCATAAAAATTATGTCATGTGCAGAAGTAGAGGTGATAAACATTACCATTGAAATCTACCCAATGACTTTA
>NW_008331125.1:1820936-1840969 GCF_000622305.1 Nannospalax galili | reverse complement strand
ACCCACAGAGATCTGCCTGCCTCTGCTTCCCAAGTGCTGGGATTAAAGGCATGCACCACCACACCCAGTGAAATAGAGATCTTTCGAAAAGTTTAAAACCTCATTCAATTTTATGTCTTACAGGGTTTATACTGAGTACGATATTGTATAACTATTAATTCAACTGTGAACCTAGAAACTTACAGCCACTTGTGAAAGAGATGTACTATTGCTCTGGAGTGTGTTACTGAATATGTAAAGCTGTAGTGAAAAGCTTCTAATCGTGTAGTTATTAAAAGATTAAATTAAAAAAATAATTTTTCAAACCATAAAAATTGCTCCTTAATAATTAGTAGATGTGAAAAACATTACCATTAAAATCTACCTGATGACTTTATATCCAAGCTCAGGTGCCAAGGATCTCAGAAAGTAACCAAATGTGACTAGTAATAATCTGATATATAGAGGTTAGAAATGCATGTGCAAACATCTTAATATCAATTGAATTAAAAATGAATTTTTCCATATGAAACTGTGTATTTTAATGATGATATAGAGATCTTTTTTAAAGGTTAAAACCTCATTTAATTTTATGTCTTATAGGGTTTATACTGAGTACAATATTGTATAACTGTAATAATTCAACTGTAAACCTAAAAATGTACAGTCAATTTTGTAAGAGATGCAGCCTAGCTCAGAAAATTGTTGTTGAATATGTCAATGCTGATGTAATGAAACACTTCTTCTAAGTATGTGGTTATTAAAGAAATATTTTTTAAAAAAAATTATAACTATTGTCACATAGGCTCAGGTTATAATTCTAGTAGTTTCTAAAAATGGTTACTCCCAGAGTGGGGTTTTTTCCCTTGGTAAAACAATAAAGAGAAAAAAAAAATCAAAGCAGAGCCTTTCACGCTTACAGATGATTCTTGGGGCTACTTCAGTAACATATATTCATATATGTTAGTTGACTGCTAGCTCTGAACACCTTAGCATAGCAGTCTGGTATAATAGATCTGTTTGACTCTCTGAGGAATCAAAAAAACTGGATATTGAGGTTTCTGAAAAATTAGAAAGATGAAAAAAGCATTTGAAGAATTATTTTTTTAATCATACTTTTTAAAAATGAACACATGCAGGTTAGAGGACAGCTTTCAAGATTCAGTTCCCTCCTTCTACCATGAGAGTCCACAAGACCAAACTCAGATCATCAGATTTGGTAGCAAGTGTTATTGCCTGCTAATTCATCTCACTGGCCCATTAAAAAAAAAATAACGAAAAAAACTTTTTTTAAAGGATCAATATGTTAAGATTATATTTCTAGTATATTTTATAAGTACAATAAAATGTGTATCTTTCCCTTTGTCATTTAAAGTATTGAAAGCTACTGTGAGCTATTATTGCAGGCTTCCAGGCATATTTTTTCGAGTGTATCTAAGCTTAAGGTATAGTGTCCAAGGGCCAGGTTATTTATCAGGCACTTCTCCAGCAGGGCAGCTGCAGAAACAAAGGGCACAGTGTATGAACTATGAAGGAAGCAAGCAGAAGGGGCAAGGAGGGCGTGGCTTTAGGCAATGACTCCAAATCTTGACACCATAACCTAGGGCCAAGTTTTTCCTGGACTAGAGTCAAGTAACAGTGAAAGGGGAAATAAAGTGAGCTTTTAAGAGGAAAAATCTACTCCATTGTTTTAGAACAATTTAGCAAATGGTGATAAATCTCATGGTTTTCAAGTGTTATTAGTATGCAAATTAGAATATACTAGGTTTTGCTACTATTTTTTAACATTTTATAAATTCTCCATCAATTCATAAGTCTACAAGTGACTAGGTGGTATTAAAATTTATGTGAATGAATCAATGAATGATGCGGTTAATTAAGAAGTGAATAAATAAAAGTAACAACGGTGAAGGCTTGGTGGTGCACGCCTTTAATCTCAGCATTTGGGAGGCAGAGACAGGCAGAAATCTGTGCATTCAAGGCAAGACTGGTCTACATAGCAAGTTCCAGGCCAGCTGGGGCTACAGGGAGATGCTGTCTTAAAAAAATGTAAAGAAAAAATAAAAAAAGAACTGAGGATGTCATTCTTGAACAGTCAGAGAAAAAAATAAACAACAAACCCCTGCTGGAATAGGATTAATAAAGAAGCCAATTCTGCCTTCATACAAGGCAAATATGTTAGATGTTTATTAATATATCTAATAGCTAATAAACAACATAATCAAGGCCAGTCTTGGTTGTTTCTGAAGTAATTAAAAGTATCTTGTTCCAAATCTCTATTATTGGACCCACAATAAGGCATTTGCAAATAAAATCTATGATTAAGAATTCAGGTATTTCAAACCAAAGCAGTTGAGGATCTTTCAAAACACTTACCGTCACAGACTTTGAGTGAGAACACAGTCTGTCACCCATATTGTATAAGTATTTATTGCTTTCCAAAATGTATTCCACCTAACCTTTCAAGTCAAGCAGTCTCCAGAGTACTTCCTTGTAGGAGAGGAAGTGCCAGGCCTAAGCACAGGCCACACTAGGGAGCACAGCTTCCCCCTGGAGAGCACAGCCTGCGCTTCCACAAAAGAGCCAACCTACAATCTGCCTGGATGAGGGGATCTATCAGGGAGCTACACACCAGATTATGGGACACTGGGGACAAGGGTAGAGATATATAAAGCTTGCACTTCCCAGCAATAAACGAGTCTGCAGCACCTGGCCTAGTGCCTGCTCTCACCTGACTCCCGGTATCTGTGTGTTGATGCTGTCTCTCACCCCCACCTCGGCCAGAACCCTCGTTTCCGTGCAGTCCCTCGTGGGCTGGACCCCTGAGGAAACCTGAAACACTTCCTGGCACATATTCACACTGGTGGCTTCTGGAAACTTTGAGCAAGAAAGAGCATTCCAATGAAGAAGTAATTATAAACACATTGTGAACATGACAAGAGTGAGCCAATGCATTTAGAATGCCTATAGTTTCGCTGCCTGTATAAGAACTTCATATACAGTTAGACATTTAACCAACCGTCCCACAGCAGTCCTATAGGAAAACTTCGGTCACTAACTTCAGAATTTCAGTGTGGCATCAGATTCTGAATTTTTTCCCTGTTCTGTACTCTTCTCATAGCAGTGTTTGAATCGTTTGCTTTTCATTATAAATTTCAAAGCTGGGGCTCTTCCTATAACTCTGTCTCTCCCCATTTCCTGATTTATCATTGGTCACAGAAAACTTATGACCCTTCATTGCAACTGAGAGAATTAGTATCCAGTTCTGTTGTTTCTCTGATCTTGGCGGTCCCCTACCCCCCTGGAATTAGGCTCTGGCCTGGTCTCTAGTGGACAAATCCTAGCTGTCTCATTCTTCCCATTGCACGTCATTGGCTCCTTGGTATATATGAATCAGAAAAAGTAGAATAAATTTAGCCACAATTGTGCTCCTGAAGTCTGGTAATGGGTCCCAAGTAGCACTTGCTGTATTCTCTTCTGTCAGCTTTTGAATTGCTGAAAATGAGCCTAGTATGTATTCCTTGGAAATCACTTGTTCTTTCACAAGAGGCTTTCAAACTCCTACAACCTTTCTCGTTTTCTTATGCTATGACCAATAGCAAATACGATAGTTGTTTTTTTCTTCCTTCCTCATCCTCATTCCTTTCTTATAGATAAATGACTCAAAATCATAATCATTAAGAAATTTCCTAATTGCATATGCAGATTTATTTGTTTTGTTGTTGCTTAATTTACTTCTGTTAATACTGAAACATTGTTTTAATTTTCTAGCATACATGTCTCCCCAGGTAGCTATATTATTTGCCTTATCTTTGATTAGGCTACACTTAAATTCAACACCTTTACAGTTTGAAAATTGCCAATATTCAAGAGAGCAACGACTTGCATGTTTTTCCAGAGTCATTGAACATTCAAATTATTATCGAGTAATGTAGGGTTTGATAGTGATGATTTGAACTGCTTGAATCAAATTAGCATTACATAGGCTAAGAGAGGTTTTATTCATTGTAGGTACTTGAAGTTTAGAGGGTATTGTCCTTTTCACTGGTTTGTCTTAGATATCTTATTGAACAGAATGATAATAGGAATATGATTTTTAAAATATACAGTACTGCACAGATATACATGCTAGTAACATCTGCATCGGCTTTATTGAAGTGGATGTTAGATTAAAGTAGAAGCTTCATCAAGGAAGACTGTCAGTCCTTTGGAGGGATTTATGACATCAAAATAGCCACTAGTATGTCCTTTGCTCAGGTTAGTTCATGTTGGATTTCTGGATCTTCTCCGTATGACCAATAAGCAATTGACGAATTTCAACATCCCATAATTAACATCTGTTAATTCATATTTCTCTTGTGGGTTATGCTGAAGATCTTTACAGATAAACGATTGTGACTCCCTATCTCTACACATGATGGGTATGCGACAAGACAGACATCTTCACTTATCCAACTCACACAAGAAGAGTGAATGAAAATTAGCAGCAAAGAAGAAGGAAAGAAAAAAAAAAAGCAAAGGAGTTAACAGCCCTCCATGAGAAAGGACAATGGGTGAGGGGAAGGAAATGCAGATGCTCATAAGCATCCCAGATGTGAGAAGAGGTAAGGTCAAGGAATTGTCGTGAACATTGGAAGAGAGAAAAACATGTATGGTAAGGTCAGTTCAATTATTTACTACTAAGAATCTACTTTGTAGTATGTATGAATCCCTTGGAAGGTATTTACTATAAGGTAAGGGAAATCTGCTGTAAATGTTAGTTCTAACCAGGAATGAACAAGCAATATTTTATTTCAGTTAGTTTCACTGACCCTTCTTTTTATGTAAAGAAAACAAAAACTGAATAATCATACATTTTTTAAAAAAGAAAGGCAACAGAAGTGCTTAAAACAATAAATAACAAAGTTTGGAACACATTAGTTGTTCCCATAAAGCTTTCCTTTCACCAAAATTATGGTGTTTTCTGTCTAGAAAATTATAAAAATCTTTTAACCAAGCCCCTACCATATTCACATAGTAATGTTTGGCTCTTTTCTGAGCACTCAAATATACCAATTGATGGTACCACTTACCTGCCAGTATACATGCTGAATCCTCCTGGCCTAAAGTAAAGCTAGACTCCTCAGTGCAACCTCAGCTTATCTGTTTTATTTTGTTTGATGTTTTACCTCTTCCTCATATACTGAACTTGATACTTTTAGCCACACACTCTCTTATAACTGTGAGGCTTGGCATACACTCTTTCTTCTGTTGTTTGTCCCTTTTCCATTGTTTTTAAGATCCAACTGAACTACCTTCAGTTGTAAAAGCTGACTTCGCCCTCTCTTTATGTTCAGAGTGGTGTTGTACAAGATTAAATGTACATATTACATTACAATTTTTAATAAAATGTCTGTCTCCCCTTACCCCATCATTGGTAGATTTTTGTCAAATTGACACAAACTAGAGTAACCTGAGATCAGGGAACCTCAGATGAGTAGCTTCATTCATTGGACTGGCCTGTGGCCATGTGTGTGAGGCATTTTCTTAATTGTTGATTGATGGAGGAAGGCCCAGCCCAGTGTGGGTGGTGCCATTCCTAGGCAGAAGGGCCTGAATTATATAAGAAAAGTAGCTGAGCAAGTCAGGGGAAGCTAACCAGTAAGCAGCATTCCTCCATGGGTCTCTACTTCAGTTCCTATCTTCAGGTTCCTGCCTCGAGTTTTGTCCTGACTTCCCTCAGTGATGAACTGTGATCTGGGGGTCGTAGGCTGAAATAAACCCATTCCTCTCCAAGTTGATTTTTGTCAGTGTTTTATCATGGCAATAAAAAGAAAACTAGAACAATAAGAATCATAGCAACAAATTACAAAAGTAGAATACTTCATATTTAAAAAAACAACAAGGGAAAATATACAGGATAGTCTGGGAAATTCTTAGGAAGATTAAAATGTGAGCTTCAAATCAATTTTCAGTAAGAGGGTCTTCATAGCACTAATGACTGCAGACAAAATCATGTGCAGAATAATCAAGGGAGGACTCCGCTCCCTTTATCAAAGAAAGGAAACAGGGGCTGGAGAGGTTGCTCAGTGATTAAGAGTACTTACTGCTCTCAGAGAGCACACGGGTTTGGCTCTCAGTACTCATATGGTGGCTGACAAACATCTGTCACTACAGATCCAGGAATCTGATGCCTTCTTTGACTTCTTCTGCAGGCAATGCACACTTGTGGTGCACTTACATGTAGGCAAAACACTCATACATATAAAATAAGAAATAAGTCAGAAAAAGGAAGGAAACAGAGTTCACACCATCAGCAGCAGCTCTGAGCAGTAGTTTTCTCACTACTCCTCCCATTGACTTATAAATTTGAGGTTATAACTATGTATACTTTTTTGTTTCTGTTTCTTTTGTACAATTACCTTATGTTTAAAGTCACAGTGGGTGCCTCCTATTAGGTGGCTGTAGGCTACATTCTCACTCCTTAGCTATAAAGAAGCTATAAGAGCACATACCTAGGGTTTTCAATGATTATGTTGAGAAATGAATTCTGTCTCTCCATAAGACTCATATAGACAACAAGAACGTTTAAATAATGCATGTGCTCACTAAAACTATATATAAATTGAAAAGTTAGCTCTGTAGTTGTGGTAATCGCATTTCCCATGCCCACATGTAGCTACTGTGGTGCACATTGACCAGTATATATCCAAAAATTTTAATCAGGAGCTGGAGCTGAGTTTTCTGATTCAGAACTTGCCTGTATTGCCTGTTGAGCATCACAGGCTCCAGCACCAGGATCTCTGTGTGCTGCTCATTGACCTTCCTCTGCCATTGTGCTATATGCTGTTTGGAAAGAAGTTGTTTGAGAAGATTATAATTTATTATGGGGAGTGTGAGTAGTAGTGTATGAATGCTACTGAAAACTGAAACATTTAAAGATTGCTGAATCAGAATTATCCTCAAAGCTTTGGCAACCCAGTGGTCCCCAAAGCAGCAGGAACCTGCTCAGTATGAGTGTATATCCACAGTGTTCAGAGCTTTCTTTTGTGTATCTTCAAAGCTGCCCTGAGAACACACTGAGTTTGCTTTCATTTCTTCCACTCTCACTTTCTTAGAGGAGAGTATTAGTACAGATTATAAGGAAGTCAGAATCTTTGAGTGGAGAAGATTTGGATTTGCTCCTCTGGCTATTGGTAACCTTTGGTACAAACTAGACAAGGCACATTCTGTGTCAGAGATCAACTTATTTTTGGTGGCTAAAAATGTTTCTGCCACTCTATAGACATCACCTGGAAACCAGACTGTAGACCACCAGTGCTGAAAATGAACTAGAATTCTCCCTTTCACCTCTGGTGTCATACATGGGTTTTAAAGATGAAGACTCAGAAAACAATTCCTGTAGTTCAGGCTCTGCTAATAACTGTATCTATAAAAGCTTCCGTTGAAGGTCTCCAGCAGGTCAAATTCATCCACTAAACCAAAAACTTCAAAATAAAAAAAATTCGACATGTTGGGGAAATAAGCCAAACAGACATAACATTTTACAAATACAACTTGAAAAACAGTAAGTTGCAATAGATAGAACACTTTTAGAGACAATAATGAAATTTGATATTTGATAGTTTTGAATTGGACACAAGCTGGCTCCATGATATTGACATATCCATTAGCCTTCAGGGGTCTTAATTTGTACATCAACAAAAGGAGAGGTTTGTATAACCCAGAGCTGTCCAGAAGAATTTTATGTGATGATTGAGTTCCAGCATCCTCTAGTTCCTCCCAAGTAATGAGATCTGCCTTTTCTTTTTTTTTAAGGCATTTTAATTGAGTTTTTGTGCATTTCATATAATAGCCCACAATAAAATCTAGACCAGCCTCCCCATCCATGCTCCTACACCCCCCCACACCAGACCTCATGCATTCTGTCCTATCTAGTCAAACATCTACACCCAGATATCCCTCACTGGAGTCTAGCCAGCCCACCCAGAGATCTTAAGGAAGATCTATTGTCCCTTACCCAGCAGCATTCAGTTGCCAATAGTTTCCAGTCTAGGGCCTGCCCACTGCCTATTTCCCTCTTCCACGCTGGGCTCTTATCTGCTTGAGTCAGCATGGGTCCTGTGCTTGATGCCACCATTGTTGCAAGTTCACATGAGCAAGCTTCCAGTGACCTGAAAGTCTGTTTCCCTATGCCCATGGACCAACCCTGACTCTTAGAATCCTGCCCTCTCTTCTGCATTGGTCCCAGGGTCGTGATTGGGTGAGGTTTAATATAGAGGTCCTATTCAGGAACACACACTCTGCAGTCCCTTAAACTCTAGCCAGTTGTGGCCTTCTGCGTCTATCATACTTTCTTGTTAAAAAAAAAAAAAAAAAGCTTCACTGATGAGAGCTGAGGGATGCATTAGCACCCTCTCTATTCCCTGCTCCACTGTGTTCCACAAGCCTTAGGTGTAGCAGCTCCACTGTAGATGTGTCACCTCAGGCTGGGCATCTTTCTGACATATATTATCTGTATGTGACCAGTTGTGGAACTCTGTAAGAGCCTCCATCTGCTTCAAAAAGAAGTTTCTTTGATGAATGGTATATGGCACACTTGTCTGTAAATATAAGAATCCATATTTAGCATATGGTAAGAAATTTCATTTGTCTAGAGATATGACAGAGATAGGGTTTTCTCTAGGATCTATGACCACTCCAGTCATGTGTATTTGGTTATAATTATTGTGCCACCCATGAGTTCCCTCACATTGAGAAGGCTCCAAGTTCAATTAGACAGCTGCTGATTACCCCCCCCCAATAACAGTGTCACTACTGCACCAATAGAAGTAATTTGCTGCGCTAGTCCTTGCATTTTTCTTTTAATTGATCTTTTTATTAAGTCTTTGAGAATTTCATACTGTATATTTTTACCATATCCCCCCTCCCAATTCCTTTAGGATCCACCCCACCTTTCTACCCACTCGCCTTTTTGTTCTTTTTTCTTCCATTGAGTTCAATTTGTGTGGTCCAAGCACTCTTGAGAGTGTTATTGGGCAGAGTCACACCCGTAAAGAAAACTGACTCTCTTTCAGCCACTATCATATGCCTATAGTTCCTTGGTTAGGGGTAAGACGTCATGCCCACCCCACTCCACCCCACACTGAAATTTTGTCTGGTTTGAGTTTTAGCATGTCTTCTTCGTGCTGTCACAAGCACTGTGACTCCCTATGTGCAACTGTCCTAATGTCTGGAAAGCATTTTTTCCTTATAGTCACCCACAACCTGAGGCTCTTTTTTTCTGAGAGCTCTTCTGCTCCTCTTCCATGAAAATATCTAAGCCTTGGGAGAAAAGATTTGACCAAGATGTCCAGTTTAGGACTGAGCACTCTATAATCTCTTATTCTCTATTCAGTGACCAGTTGCAGATCTTCATGAGATAATTGCCTTTTGGGAGTAAGCTTTCTCTGGTGAGGGTTGAGAGATGTGTTAATCTATGGTTATAGAAATAGCTCATGAGGAGTCATTTTACATTTTAATACCATGCTCAGTTAGCATAATATTAGCAGCAGGTTCTCCCCTGAGGCCCATGACTTGTCAAGCTACAGGTTCTCAGCCCTGATAACAGCACTAGGTATGGGTTTCATCTCATGTAGTGAATTACACATAATCATTACTGATTACACATAGTCAAAGGATGGTTGGCTACTCCAATAATATTTGTGCCACTATTGCACTGGTGGGCATATCTCATATTTTAAAAATATTTTCTGGGTATTTCTGGAATTTATCTAATGATACTGAAAATGCAAGAGTAAGTCCCATTTACTGCTTCTGCTATTAATCCAATACTTTTTATGAGCATTTTTCTAAACAAGATACTGTTAAATTCTCTAAGGTGTATACAATAGGAAACAAAATAACATCTAAAACATCAGGAGCTTAAACTCTAGTAATGTGCAAATACACGAGTAAGTATACAAAACAAAACACAAGCACACAAATAAGAGCAGAGGACATAAGAGTGGTGGCAACATGCTCTGTTAGGTAGAACAACCACAGACGTCATTTCAGACGAGATGACAATTGAATAGAAACCTGAACAAAATTAGCTGTAAATTGAAACAGCAAGTGATTGGCTCAAGATGCAGTCACTGATATAAAATAACTATATCTTCTCCAATTTGTACTGAACATAGAAGGGGGTAGAGGGCAGGAAGACACAGATCCTGTAAATGAGTAGATAAATCCAATATACAAAGATAAAAGAAGAGGGAAATGGTTGTGGATTGACTAGTCTATTCACAGAAACACATCATTCCTGATATATCACAACTGTCAGACGCATGAGCTTTTTGTTACACTACATAATGGCCCTACTTCAGGGCCTGTGATCCACTTGTGCGTACTTAAATTCTCCAAATGTATTTTTAGGCTTAAGGACTGTCAAAATGTCATTTCCACATTTCATACTATTCTGGCCTCCTAAAAGAAAAGAGAGGTAAAGGAAAGCACCTCTCTGGTGTCATGAACTTCCTCAGCAAAATCCTGCTGAAAACCAAAATGCAATCACAAAGAAGGCAGGCCAACTTGAGAACTCCCATCTCCCAAGATCCACTCATGTTCAAATTAAGGGGGGAAAGGATAGAAGAACCTCTAAATGCTGGTTGATTTTCCAAGGTGGGAGAATCTTGGAGGAGAATGGGAAGACAAAAGTTAGAAGAAAATGAAGGATCAAGATGATGAGAGAAAGGTGTGAAGGTTATCCATAATAGTCATTACCAATAAAATATGAGTGACAGAAAACTACGGAGGGTATTCTGAGAGTCTAAAAGAACAAGGATAGCACGGGGAGCACAAAGAACGGACAACTGTTGGTTTTAGACCTATTTGATGCATTAAAAATGATGGCACTCATGTATATGTATAAAATCTAAGAATCCAACAAATTTTCTATCACCACAGCAACCAGGTCCAGGCCATCACCTTCTCTCACCTGCACATTGAAATAGCCTCCACTACTGGATCCCTCGTGCTGCCTTTAGCTGAATGTTCCTCTGCTTACTGTTGTCTGTTGACTTCTCATGTCACACAAGGTACAACTGAAAGCCCGTATGACAGCCTGCAAATGCCTATATGACTTTCCAGCTCCATCCCTTACTTTCTGTTTTCATTCCTTCTTCCATTCATCATTCCTGCCATGTAGCCTCTCCTATTGGTTCCTTAAATTTTTCAGGGGTGTTTCTTCCACTGAGAATGCTACCTCTCTTTTTCTGTTCACTACAGAAAAAATGCCATTTGTCAGAAATTTTACCACTTTGCATAAATAATAATCTGCTTCCTACCCATGTAGCCCCAATTCCCATCTTTACACGCATCCTCAGTTCCATACCCTGCCTTATTTATCTCCATAACAATATAGAGACAGAATTCTAAATGTCTATTTACTCATTTCTTACCAGTTTTCACTCATAAGTATATGGGATCCTTGTATCCAGACTTTGTATGCTTTAGTCTAGAAAAATAACTTTTGAGGAATGAATGAACATAAGAAAGACAATCAAGTGATGATAGCATTGCTTGACTTTATAGTTGAGGCAGAAGTAATCGATAGCAGAGTCAGAGAGGTAGAAAGATTAAAAAGGAGGACAGGGGTGGATGTGATGATAATGAGGATAAGGGTGATGATGATAGTAACAACTACTATCTGCTGATCTATTACAAGGCATTGTCATTGTTTATAAGGATTGTGTCATTGTCCTTCAGCCATAACATGTAGCTCCTATTACCTCATTCATCAGATAAAAGTAAAAACTGGAAGCCTTGAGAAATTAGATTTGTTGCTGAAAGACCCACAAGGCATTTCACTCATATTTGTCTCCAGAGTCTATTTCTAAAAGTTAGTTTAACATCTCTAAGGTAAGTACCATGCTGTGTTAAGGTCTGTCAAAACAAAACAAGGCTGGGAGTGCTTGTGCAAACCTTTAATCCCAGCACCTGGGAAGCAGAAGCTGTGGGAGCTCTGTGAATCAGGCCAGCCTGCTCTACATACTGTGTTTCAGGCCAGCCAGAGCTACAAAGAAAAACTCAGTCTCAAAACAAATACACAAGTAACCAAACAATGGAAAAAAAAAAAAAAAAAAACACTGAGAGTATCTAAAGTACTCAGAGACTGTGTCCACAATAAACTCAGATTCCCAGAATTTAGAAAACAGAACTTCCTACTACGATAGTGTATAATTCCAGTTCAGTAAATAATACCATTTAGTAAATAAACACAAGCAAACAAAAATGTAAGCAAATACCCATTAAAGAAGAGACATGTCCAGCCCTGAGCTATTTAACCCTCAGTCTGCTTGCTGTATATCAAGATATTGATTAAGTGACCCTTTTGGTATTTGCCATCATTAGTAGCTCCCAAGTTTGTATAATTCATAGCCCTACCCTCACTTCAATTTCTTCATGAAATATGTCAACTTGGCTTTTGACTCAGAATCAACAGGCAGCCCATTTTTCTACAGCTACTCTATGATTTCTTCTAAAGTAAGGGCTGTTGTTTTCTACAAAATAAGTGGGTGAGAATTACTTTATTTTGTTTAGTATCACACAGAGGAGGTTAGTGTGAAAAATCTAAAGAGGCAATTATTTAAATGGAACTTTCTCTGCCCAAGAGAATAGTGGTTTTTAAGGCACTGGTGAGACTGTGGCCAAATGAACACTGTATCCATTATAACTGGAAATGTAAATTGATATAGCCTAACTAAAAGGCAGGAGGACAAAATACCTTATATGTAGATCTATTAATTCCATTTCTTCAACTGTAGTCCAAGAATAAAATTTTAACTTAAACAAATATATTTTGATTTGCACATAAAATCATACCTATAAATGAAATGTCATATAAAATCATACCTATAAATGAAATGCCATATAATGTTTTGGTACCAATATACATTGCAGAAGGCATAAGTCAGATTAATCTGTCACATTCACTTTTGAAACATACAGTACATTACTGTTATCTACAGTCAGCCTGCTGTACAGTGGCACACCAGAAATTCTTGCTCCAATCTCATAGCTACTTAGTACCCACTGATCAGTGTTTTCCTCTTCCTTCTCTCTTCCTAGATTCTCCATGCTTTTGATACTCTAGTCTAAGGATAAAATATGAAACAAAAAATTATATATACATATATATGTATATTTTGGCTTATTTATCATATTAAAAATGTTTGCAACATTCTTAAATTCCATTAGTAGAACAGTTGATTTTTTACTTAAGATACTATATTATACCATGACTGGAAGATATACCTTCAAAGAATTTACATTCACATGGGATAAGTGTTCATGTTGTGCTGCAGAGCAGAAAAGATGTGATACTAAATTTTCCTTTTTAGACGCTTATTTCAACTCTATGAAGGAAAGAGTAGGAGAGAAGCACAGATCAGGGTTGTGTCCAGCTGGCTAAGACGGTGACATTTTCCATTCTACATCCTATATTTCAAAAGTAGTTTATAAAAATCATGATTTCTGGGACTGGAGAGATAGTTCAGCAGTTAAGAACACTAACTACTCTTACAGAGGACCCAGGTTCGATTTCTAGCACACAAATGGTAATTAACAACTGTCCATAACTCCAGTTCTGGGGGAATCCAACATTCCTTCTGACCTTCATGGGCATTACATGTCATGGATGCACATACATACGATTAGGCAATACATTCATACACATAAAATAAGAATAATAAATAAATAAAAATTTTAAATTGGTTTGTGTTCATGCTCAAGCTTTAATTTTTTGAAGAAAAAGATATGTTAATAGAAAAATGTTTGAAACTCTTACACACATTTGATCACAGACTGTTTTATCTTACATTCTAATGACTTAAGAACAGAGTTCACTAGAAAAGTCTCACATTCAATAGACAAGTAAATAGACAATGCATTGTCCCTATACCAAACCTGGATTTGGAATTTGGGGGGGAAGGGGGAGACACTGTTTTCTTTTTCATTAATAAATGAATTGGAAAGGAAGGAAGAAAGAGGGGGAAAGACCTAGGAGGAAGGGGGGGTGGAGAATCCAAGAAGAAAGAAAGGAGTTGGGGGGATCTTGGAGAAAGAAAGGAAGAGCAAAAGAGAGGGAGGAATCAAAAACTCCTCAGGTGAAACAGAGCAGTCCTAAGTTTCTCACTGACTATGTAGATTTGAGAAAGAAAACAGTTCAGTTTTCCAACTGTAAAGTGAAATGCTGAAAACATGATACAGTGTTAGCAAGGGCACCGTAGCCATATTGCCTGGGTTCAAATTCTAGCTACACTGTATACAGATTATACAGACTGCATAGCCTTCACTAAGTGTGGAAGACTTTGAAAGTTTGGACTAGAAAAGAAAATGAATGCTGTAAGCAGAGTTTAATGGGCCAATTTAGTAGGAGCCTAGAAGAAAGTATTGCTGAAAATATTGTAGTTCCAGAGAGAACTAAGGACTTAAGCAGCAACTGAGATATTTTGACAGAGTCTAGTTGCTGTCTATGGACAGTCTAAGAGCTTTGCCTGAGACTAATTTGAAAAACAATGGACTGATTTCTTTGGCAGAGGATATTTCAAGACAGCCTAAAGTAGTAATGGTGGTGTGCCTATTAATGGTGAATATTATACAGCTCTACAGTAAAAAAGAACAAATGGGTTAGAAAGAATTGTAGAATGTATAGTTTTGATTGAAAAAGAACACAAGAAAGATTAATGTTGGAGCTAAGGCATGTGCTGAAGCAGAGGTTCCCTTTGATAAGGAGGAAAGAGTGTTTAAGGAGAGGCTAGATATTTGCACTTAAAACAACGGAAAGAGTACCTGCAGGACAAGACCACACCCAGCTAAGCCTCCAAGCTGTGAAAGGAAAATGCTAAGGTCTTCTATTCCTCCTACAAAATCACAGCATAGATAAGCTTCTGGTAATGTGGATGAAGCTGGCCTGAGGCCACCCCAGGATGGCAAGGTGAACTTAGGTGTTGCTCCTTGTGCTACTGGCTTTTGTGAGGTACCCCAAATGGTGTCAGTGAGGGCAAACACCCCAGAATGTTAGGTTAACGGGTTCCTCAACCAGAAAGAAGAAATCAAAACCCAGCATTCCTGAGAAACCAGGTTTCTAAAACTCCCTGCTTATCAGGAAGCTACAACTTCCTCACTCTCCAAAGGTTGCCACCCAGATAAGAATGTCATGGAAAGTTACCAGTTCCCTAAATGTATACACAACTTGTTCTACTTCTTCTACTAGCTACTGTTTCTCTGCTCCTGAGGGGGAGCCTAGCAGTATGTTCCTAAGCAAATTACTGTTTCTATCCATGGAGTGATCTTGCTGTGCACTTTCTTGCAGCTTTAAAGGCATGAAAGGTACAAGAGTGAAGGAGTCATTTGTTCTTCATGGTTTCAGAGAGCTGCTGGAGTCAATCAGCATGCAGCACATGCATCCCCGCATAAGGAAGGCCCTGACAGGCTTTTGTATGAAGCTGTGAAAGTGAAGCCCGGTTTGCAGTAGAGATCCCAAGAAGACAATGGGGATACTGGAGCTGTGTGTTAGCTGCCAAGAAGAGCTGCATACGGGGAAGGAGTGGTACCAGCCCAAGAGAGATGTATGTTGTTTGCAGCAAAGATGGAGCAGACTGAGCCATCTAAGCCCTATAGAGGTCCCAGAAGTTGGACATGGAGCTACTGAATTTGTTACTTTCCCTGCTGGTTTTCCAGCTTGTTTTTGTCTGATATTTCCTCACTATGCCTCCAGTCCTCTCTTTTAGAGTGGGAATGTGTATTGGGTTCCATTGTTTGTTGGAAGTATGTAATTTGTTTTTTGACTTTACAGGGGCTGACTTACAATTAGGAGATTGCCTTGAGTCTCAGAAGAGACTTTACATACTTGATTTTTGAATAGTATTCAGGTTGGTCATGATGACAGGAACTTTTTTGTTTGTTTCAGGGCCTCATGTTTTATATTGAAAGACCTCTTCATCTCAGATAGCAGAAAGGAAAAATGTGACTTTTACAGATTTTGTTTTGTTTTATTTTGGTTTTTGTTTTTTGTTGGTTTTTTTTTTTTTTTTTTTTTTTTTTTTTTTTTTTTTTTTTTGAGACAAGGTCATATTATGTAGCCCTGACTGGGAGCTCCCTAAGTAGATCAGACTGGCTTTAAACTCACAGAGATCTGCCTGCCTCCTGAGTACAGGAGGTGTGCCACTATGTCCAGCATTTTTATTTTCGCATTTTGCATTTTATATTGTCACAAGCTTATGGAGGTTAGGGAATGGAATATGTTCATTTGAATGAGAACATCTCCCATAAGCGCCAAGTATTTGGACATTTAGTCCCCAGTTGGTGGTGCTGTTTTAGGAGGTCTTGGAGGGTGTGGCCTTGCTGAAGAAAGCACGTCACTGGGTGTGGGCTTTGAGGGTTCTTAAGCTTTGCCAGATATTTAGTCCTGTTGTACTTTCTGTGCCTGCTCAAAGATATGAGTGCTTAGCTTTCTGCCCCTGCTCCAGTGTCCTGAGGTGGATTTGGATCAGTCCTGAGGGTCAGAACTGTCCAATATTGCTGCTCGGGAGAGCCAGGATGGGAGCATACGGACAGAAGAGATTCCACACGAGTGAGAGGTTGCAAGTACAATATATTACACACAACAAGCCCAAAATACATTCACAAACAACACAAACACTCAAGGGGAGAAGCAGGAAGAACTGAACCAATGTTCAGAGCTCCTAGATCTTAGGGAGTACCTCAGGGCCAGAGCCCAACGTCCCAGTCCTTAGGTGCTCCGTGTGGAGGCTCTCAGCGTCCATGGTGATCGTTGCTCTCTCCCTGTAGAAGCTGCTCGGCTGCAGGTCCTGATGATGGGCAAGAACACCGGGATGCTGCCAGACAGAGTGACGGTCTGTCTTGGTCTCGGGAGTTGCCAAGCATCGGTGAACTGCCAGAGTCTCTGGCTTTTTATATGTTTTTTACTGTCAGTCTGTCATTGTCTTGACGTCAGTGAGTTCAGCTGGTGTCTTAGATATGGTGACTGCTTTTGGGTTACTTATCACACTCACACATACATTCTGTTTCAGTCAGTTAAGGCTCAGGCTTCCTAGTTCAGCTTATCTTGTCAACCAAAGCTGTCACATAGCTCGTGGTTTCAATCACTTTCATTTTTACAGATTGGATTTCTATTTCTATATTCTAAGTTCTATGATATTTGTTATGTTTCTATTACATTTATTACATCCAGCCACCTCACCATGCCTCCTCTTCATGACAGACTCTAATATCTCTGAAACCGGGAGCTGTAAACTCAAAGTCCTCTTCCTGTAAGTTCCCTTAGTCATAGTGTTTTATCATAGCAACAGAAAAGTAACTAATACGCTAAGCTAATGAATATCACTGTCTCTGTTCCTCTGAATAATTAGATTTAGAAGAAGAAGACATTAGTTTCTTGAAAGTTAATGTGCTAAGGAAAAATGTCTATTATATAAGAGGCATTATGGAAGAGTTAACTTTTGCTATTAACCTTATTCAATAATTGTAGTCACCTAAAATGTCAGTCTCCTCCTCCCAAGACCTTTTGCTTAATGAAGAAGGTCAACATGGCTGTCCCTAGGCATAAATCAAGGTGACAGCTAGACTTCATTAGTTTCTGGAAGCTCTTAGGTAGAATTTATTTTTCACTTTTCTAGGCTCCAGGGAGATGGCCACCTTACTTTGCTCATATTCCCATTCTCATCTTCAAAGCCAGTATCTATAGTCTGACTTATTCTTTTGTAGTCACAGTGGATTTCTACTTTTAAAGATGTTATGCAACTATATTGAAACTGCCAGAATGAACCTCAAGGATATATCCTTATCAATGTTGTTAACCTTAACAATATTGGCAAAGTTCCTTTGCCATATAAAGTAATGTGTTCACAGGCTCTGACGATCAGGGTACAAGCATCTTTAGGTGCCATTATTCTTTCTACCATTTCCTCCATCCCCTACATGTGTAGATATACATTGTACACAGAGTGTTCCTATACTCTTTTCTCTTTCATTCCTAATTAATAAAGCAATTTCACAATGCCATGATGTTAACTATAATAAGGAAGATATTTTATTAATCTATTGTCTGAAAAGAAAAATTGAGGCACTGTTATTTTTTGCCGTAGCCATGATTTATATTAAAAAAAATTAGAAAAGGAGCTATGTTCCACGATCTTATTTTCAGAACAGTTCAAATTTAAGGAGGAGGTGATCCCATGGCCTTTTCCAAATGAATGATAATATATCTTACAGACTCTTGAACCACACAGAAGGAAAATGGCAATTGGCATTTGATTAGAGGCTGCTGCCCATCCCAAGTGAATTGTTCCCTGGATCTTCAATGCAGGAAGTTTCCATCATAATATAGTCTTCATGTTTAACAAACATTAGCTATACAAAGTAATGGGTTTCATTGTGACTATTTCATACATGCGAATGTCACCCTTTGGTCACATGTATCCCTTCTGCTACATTCTCTTAACCCCACACCCAACCCAATCTTCATTATTATTCTAAGAGAGAAGACTTTATTGGAGACAGTCAAAACAGCTGTTAACTGGTTATTTACTCAAATGAGTAAAGAATGAAAACGGGCAGTGAAAGAATGGAGATGATCTAAAGAAGACAAGAAGCAACTTTGTGGAAATGTAGCTGAAGTTAAGCTGTTTCAGAGCCACTGAGGGCCACTGAGCAACTGAAGAAACTTAGCAGAGGAACAGTACTTGACTGGTGAGGCTTAATGTGCTGCCTGTTTCTGAACATGAAACCCTCCTCATTACAGATTCTGCAAAACCTGAGGACATATAAAAATATTTATAGGCATTTTTTTTGTGTGAAATGCCACATTGAACTTGGAAAAGTTGCTCTTTCTGATAGTTTCTATGTCTATTTTATGACTAAATGTATCTGCCTTATAAAGTTCCCTGAAGGGTTATATGAGGTCATATATGAGAAAATGCCATGTACAATTACATGTTTAATATAAAGGTACATGTCATAGTCGTTTGCATTCATACTACTTCCTCAAATGCACCATGAATATAAAAATGCATTTACTGTTGTGTAGTGGTTATATGATCTTGATAAATCACCATTAACATTATAGAAAAAAATGAAATAGAAAAACGGAAAAAGGAGAGGGAGAAAAAGGAGGAAGAGAAGATAATTATAAATAAAATGGCTAAAAGGCACACTTGCTTTTTCCTTAAAACAAATCTATATTTGTGTATTGAAAACTTTGGTGAAAAAAAAATCTTCAGTCTTCTGATTTCAAAGACACTTTTGTATATGTTCATAATCTAAAATAATTTTTATAACTTTAGCATTTTAAGCTGATACTCTTTTGAACATAGGAAGCTTCCTATATAAGCATTATGGGGTAGATGCATTATTCTGTTTATTGTCTAGCACACACATGCATGAAGACATGTAATAACTCTATGTGCAAAGCAATGTGAACAGCAGAAACAGTGCTGAATGGAGAATCAAATAGCAATTTGTTTTCTTCTCTGTCAGCGGATTTTTGTGTATCCCTAGAGCAGCCAGTCAGACTCTCTGGACTTCAATTTCCTCATCAATATAACTGGAATCTGGAATAAATCATTCTTAATTCTCAATTTTCATCAATTTCATGCCAAGCTCAATTTGTAAAATGAATTAATTTCCTCCCGTGAACAGTGATGAGCTCTCAAGGTAAACATTATAACCCTAATTAAAAATGAGCAAGTAACGAGCAAGCAATAGATAATGATAAAATAATAAACTAAAATTATGCACTAATATTTCAGGGTATCTTGCTACCTCCAACCTACCCCCAAATGTGTAATGCCTAATAACATTATTTTAAAGAATACCACAACAAAATCTGTTACTTCCTCTCAACATTGTACCCAGTGTCCATTTGAGAGTCATCTATCTCCACCTGTTACATCCTGACAGGTTCCATGGACCAAAGGTCTCTGTGAATAATAAGAAACTCATTCCACCTTTTCAAGGATAAATTCAACCCATACTAAAAGAACATGAATTTTTTTTTTTACATTTTTTTAATT
>NW_008331125.1:1802518-1815201 GCF_000622305.1 Nannospalax galili | reverse complement strand
AGTGGGGGTGAACAGGGTCAGGAATCAGCAGTGGCTCCCCAGGTGTCTGGGACCCGAAGGCTAGGAATGGCACAGGGCCCAAGCTAGGAGTAGAGAACAGCGGGGGAGATGGAAGGGTGAGCGAGGCTGGTGGAGTCAAGGCGTGGAGGGCTTGCATGGTAGACTTACCCCCAGAGAGGCCTGAGGGCGGGAGAGCGAATTTTATTACTCAAAACAGCATGATTCTTTTCCTCACAATTCTCCTTTTTCTGCACATTCTTAAAGACTCCTTTGGTGTTTCATGAAAACCTTTTTTTATAAAAGTATTATTTTTCCTTAAGAAAAGTGACCAATGGGCCAACAAGATGACTTAGTAGGTAAAGGTACCTCCTGTCAAACCTGGCAACCTGAATTTGATCCCCAGGGCCCACAAGGTAGAAAGAGAGAATTAACTCTTTAAAGTTGTCCACTGAGGGGATCAGAGAGATGGCTCAGAGGTTAAGAACACTGGTTGTTCTTGCAGAAAACCCGAGTTCGAATCCCAACACCCACATGGCAGCTAACAACTGTCCAAGGGATCCGACAGCCTCTTCTAACCTCCACAGGCATTGCACGACATGGGTGCACTTACCTACATGAAGGCAATACACACATACACATAAAATTTTTTTTAAAAAAATGTTGTCTTCTGATTGCCACACATGAGTTGTGGCATATGCACATGCACACAGGCACATACATGCACACACCTACACACATGAAAGAGAGAGAGAGAGAGAGAGAGAGAGAGAGAAAGAGAGAGAAAGAAATGTAATTTTAAAAATTATTTTAAAAAAAGAAAAGTAGGGGCTGGAGAGATGGTTCAGTGGTTAAGAGCGTTAACTGCTCTTGCAGAGGACCTGAGTTCAAATCCTGCCACCCACATGGTGGCTAACAACCATCCATAACTCCAGTTTCAGGTGATCTAACATCCTCTTCTGACCTCTGTGGGCACTGCATGACATAGGTACATTTCCATACATGCAGGTAATACACACATACACATAATATAAAAATAATAGATTAAGCATTTTGTAAAAAGAAGTGACCAACCCTTTCATGATTTTGATATTGTATGTATTTCACACACAATCAAAGGTCAATTTTCACACAAGTTAAAATAAAGTCACTGTGAGTATATATCTGTGCCTAGAGCACCCAGGAAGCTAGGGCAGGAACATGGCAACTTGGAGCCAGCCTGAATTCTGTAGCAGGACCTTGTCATACACACATACAAAAAGAAAATAGATAAAATTTCACTGGCCAAATTTTTGTTTTTCAGAGCATAGCACATCAAGCAATTTTTCTGATCTTGCAGGGTTTGTTTACAAATGTCTGTACTAAATCTCTACACCTGTGTTTGCAGATTTATCATTCAAAATTTCCCAAGGGATGCAACATTTTAACTAGAGGCACATTGTCATTATCACAGTCCTCACAGAGGCCCCTTACCTGGAATATTTCAAATAGCCTTCAACAATGTCATCACTGGGCTAAACTGACTGTAAAATATTGTTTTTTTATACTTGAGTTTCTTCCTTAGAAGAGATAAGCATTGTTATGCAATGCCAGAATAAACATTTCTCTCCTAAAAAGGCGTCTGGTAACAAAAGTTTCTTATCTTATGTCTCAAGATTCAGAGAGCAAAGAAACTGTTTCCCAGTCTGAGGGTTCTAGACCTTGGAATAGATTTGCTTTAACATCTGAATGTGAAAACCTAGCAAGACAAATGGGCACAAGCAAATGCTGTCATTGGGCCATTTTTTTTCCCTCCTGGAAGATAGGAACTGTAACCAGTCAAGAGCAGTGAGACTTTTGCTGCACCACATTTGTTTAAATACTAAAATGAGAAGAAAACAATATATTCAGGGAACTGGGAACTGGATGTGGTAGCACATACTTGCAATCCCAGCACAGGAAAAATGGAGGCAGGAGGATTGGAAGTTGAAAGTCATCCTTGAGGACATGGTGGATTCAAGGGAAACCTGGTCTACATGAGACCCTGTCTCAAAAAACAAACAGAAATATGTTCAGGGGGAAAAATAGTCCACAACCTAGAAATAGAAGCAGCACTGATGACTAAGAGACTGAAGAAATCTCCTGGCAAAGTCAAGAGAGCTGGAGCCTCAGCTGCTGCATGTCCAGTATCCTGGGGCATGGCTCCAGACCCAGATGGATATTTAACTGTGAGGCTGGTCAAGTCCTCATAAAATCTTCACATATCCTCTTGTGATGTAAATACTGTATAAATAGCTGTTACATTATATTGTTTAAGTTATTTTAACAAGTTAAACTTTACATATGTTTCCAAATGTGTTAATGGATGCAGAACCTACAGACATAGAGAGCCCAGAGCCTACATCCGTAGGTGCCCTTGCTGACATGTAACTGAAGACTCCTGTTACACGGTTCACACCCATTTCAAAAGCTATATAGAGTAACAAAACACAGTTTCCCCTGAGCTAGGGATCAACACATTAAGTTTGAACTCACACATATCTACAATTTAACCCCTAAGAACCAACCAAAGAAAGATCACTATATATTTAAATTAAATAATTAAATTAAAAAATATGAACTGGGCAAGATTTCTCTGTAGACCATTTTCCAAATTCTTGGGCTATATTATGACAGGGACAAATGAACCTGGTCAAATCCCCACAGAAGGAATTTGTTCTGCTTCTTTTCACACATACGAAAAGGAATACTTGTCTAGAGTAGAGTTTGTAGACATATGACCGCAGTCAAGATGCACATGTCAGCAGGTACTACCATCATTGTTTGGTCCTGAGTCTCATTAACTCATTGTGAAATGCAAAAGCCCTGAAAAGCACTAAACCCTAAAATCTTACCTGACCAGGTAAGTGTTGGTTAATAAACCAAACAGCATCAGCTACAAAAATTAAAATGAAATTTTGGATATTTCCTTATTGAAGGGATAATAAAGTGCCAGAAATAGAGACAAACTCTAAAATCCTAGAATTTGATCTCCATTGTCTGTGGTCCTCTATACATTCTCTCTAATAGTCTCCATCAAAATACTGAATGACTTTTTCAAAATACTTTCTCAACCAAACTTCAAAAAAGCAGTGTTTATTCTGAATGGATTTTTAAAGTTTCTTTATGAGCTTTACATCCTTCAATCTGCTTTAACATTTTTCCATCCCAACCTATCTGCTAACACTGCACTTCCACTGAATTTCAAACCACTCTCCACTTTTCAGTGCACTTCCTGTCTTATTTCATTGCCCACCTCCCTCCCATATTTCCTCTCCTATCACAACATCTATAACCCAAGTCTTCCCTGCATCCCCAGCAGCTCTTTCTCGGGAATCTTTAGGAGCACATTTCCCTCTGCTCACTCCCACAAATGTTGAAGTCTCCTAAAGGCTCCTCTAGAACAAGGTCTTAAACTTTTTCAACTTGTGATCTTTTTTCTCATTAGAAAGTTTTATACAACCCTTGGTATATAGGTATATAAAATAGGTATACAAATCAAACATTTACTGATAAGAGATAATAAAGACATTTTATATAAGTCTCTGAGATAGATATATATTTACCATTTAGTAAAGACTAAAGTAAATTATTGTACTAATGAGATGATGTATTTATTTTTACACTAAAGAAAAAATCTTGGCTAAATTTTTAATGCTACAGAGCATAAAGCTTCTTCAACATTTTCAGGGTTTGTCAATATTCTGATTTTTATGCTCATCAATGCTGAGATTGCTACTTTGCATAAATATATATGATAACATGACAGAATTGTATACAGGGCCATTTCAGAATTAGTTAGAAAACCTGTCTTAATTCCAAGCCAAAATTCATTTGACAATCTCTATAAAACTTCAGTCAGCAGCTCCAATTGAATTTCTTAAAAACAAACATTCTAATACAATCCAAATACACACAAATTTGATAATTACATGCTGAAGAATGACAGTAGGAAAACATTAAAAGTCTTTGCTTTCCACAATTAAACCAGTATGTGTCTATAAAATCAGGACACATTGTACGTACAGTTTAAAAACAAACACTGCTATTCAGAACATAACGATAGTTTCAAATCTGGGCTGAGGGGTTTTGGGCAATGCTTGTTGGCAATTTTGTAGTGTGACAGCACACTCAGTGCATAACGCACATGTTAGGTGTTCAGAACCAAGACAGTAGCGAAGTTATAAAATACAACATGGGCAAGAGCTGCCAGGAGCAGCTTAGTTTCACCATGTGCTTTATTTAGTCATTGTGAGTTCAGGAAGCTTTTGCATTATGAGTTCAGAAAACAATTGTTTTGTGAGCCCCCCCCCAACCAGGCACACATTGACTTACATGGCAAGAGGTTGCAACCAACATTTTAAGAACCTAGGATCAAATATATGATTTCAAATCCTAAGGCTGTTGTCTACAGCTCATATTTTTTCTTCAGAAATAGTCTAAATTCTTATGAAAAACTGTGCTTGTATGCTTAATGATATCTCAGTACTTTGCACAGTATCTGACCACCAATTGTGTAAAATAAACACATAGATAAAACCTTTTTCTTCCTGTATGAATGAGCTCATTATTTTCTGAAATCATGTTATTGTTGACTATTTACCACCAGAACTTAACCACCTGCCTGTGAGATTTTTGATGTTAAGCTCTGCTGCCTGTAAATGCTCTCTGGCTAGAGCCAAGCCTGTGTGGAGTTTGGTCCTAATTGAATGCCTTTTAATAAATGTGAGTAGATGATACACGTGTACAGATACATTTAAAAATAAAATTCATATGTTAAAGGATCATATTTTTAAAAGTTAAAATGAGGTCTAAAAGGTATCAATGCTAATTTAGCCCAATACCTTCCTTTAACAAAGACAGTAAGTGACTTAACCACATGGCTACTTAGTAACTATTATTACTGACCCACAGCTTCCATCTCCTAAGCTTGTACTCTTTTGTATATAATAGCTACAGTGACATACTGACCAGTGATAAATAATAGAAGACTCCTTTCAAGAGACCTCTCTGATGATTTCCTTGGTTCATTGAAATCTCTTACTTCATTCAAGTTAAAACTAAGATTTAAGTTAGAGCAAAGATATACTGTGTTCCTTCTGTCTACTGCATACTCATATATGTTGTATGTTTTGATGTTTATGTCAACCCATGGTGTAGCTACTTTTCTCTCCATTTCACAAATGAGGAAGTTGCCTAAGGTCATGCAGCCTTAAAGTTGCAGTACAGAATAGAACACTAAATACATACAGCTCTTGTCCTCTGGATTCTGCATTCTCCTGCATCACTCGGGTGCTTTACTACAGATCATCCTTCCCCAGACCACATTCCTAGTGATTGTTTTGATGTTCGTCCTTTCATTTTAAAAGGTAGGCCCCTCCAAGCTAAAGAAAACTACATAATTATTTGCATTGATCATGTGAGACCTAAAAAGGTAAGAGCCATATGTTCTTAAAGGTTAAATCAAGAACACATGAAAAGTTTTAATGTTCCATATAAAAAACAATATGTAAACTCTTTTAAACATTTTGTAAGAATTCTTCTGCCACAATAATTAATTTATTGACGATCAGATAACATGAATAAATAATTTTCTAAAAGACTCCAAAAATACATCTGATATGTTATCTAACGTTTATGCCAAGTTGTATTTTGTTACTCGCCGAGTGTTCACAAGGTCTCAAAACCTGTCTTTCATATCACTATACATCAAAATTTCATACATGAGAAAATAATTCACTATCATGAAATCACACCTTTATATCTCTCAGCTCTTATTTTTGGAACAGAAGTCCATATACCAAACACCTAGAGTGGTGTGCTAATAGTCTTCCCCTTTTTATATTCACACTTTCTTGTTTGTGATAGTGAAAGTCAATTAGTCTTTCTAGTGAAATTTTACTACAATAAACTCCTCAATATATTCAGTAGTAACTAATTCCCAACAATGAACTTCCCTTTCGAATTAGTATAAAATCTTTGGCTAGAAGTAGATGTGGCAAATGCACAGTAGGGCTGAAGTTTAAAATAAGCTACTTCCTTCAATAAAGAAAGAAAAATGGTTTTGAATCTATATGCTATTTTCAGTGAGTTCACTTTTAAAAGTTCAAGTAAAAAGAGACCATGATCATTCCAGTTCAAATAAAAGTAGAAAAGGTATCAGGTGATAATTTTGGTTGTGGATACTATTAGAATACAGAATGAAAAGGTAGTGTGATAAAGAAGTGGAAACAGACCTCAACAGATACAGATAGCTTTAATAGCTATGAAGGACAAGCAGCCTTCCTATGGGAATGGAATTTGCTCATGGAGATTTTGAGAATTCTGAAATTTGGGGCTAGAGAGATGGCTCGGTGGTTAAGAGCACCCAGTTGCTCTTGCAGAGGACCTGGGCTTGAGTCCTAATACCCATAAGCAGCTAACAGCCATCATAACTCTGGTTTCCAGGATCTGAAACCCTCCTCTGACCTCCATGGGAATTGCATGGCATGGGTGCACTTACATACATGCAGGCAATACACTCACATAAAAAATAAAAAAGACAAACCTTGAGAATCTGAAATTTACAGGGGCCCAGAAAATCCAGAAGTTGGGTCATGCCTTCTTGAGTGGTTTTGTGCTCCTTCCCAGAATCTGGGGAGGAGAGATGGGACATTCTGTTAGGGAAACCAGGAATTGTCTACAAGGGGGTTAATAAGGAACTAGATATCTTCTGCAATGGAATTGATAAGGAACCAGATGTCTAGGCTACAGGCTGTGTGTGCTAAGATAGACACTTCTCCCTCCTGGAGGAGGGGTCACAGTGGCAGATAGGATGGTCAGTTTGTTTGGTCATTTGTCAGGCTGCTTTTCTTTCAGCTCCCTCACAGGAATCATTGCTACAATCTCTGAAAACCCTGTAGTGCATTGAAAATTTTATCTCTTTTACTAAATTCTGGATTCAATTCACACTTCTACTTATTCCTTACTAGCCTGTGCTTATTTTCCAGTATTGACATCCTTCTCACAAATGCAACTACATTTGAAGACCAACACATTAAGTGAACAGATGAGATGGTTTGAATAAGAATGTCCCCCATAGGCTCTAAATATTTGAATATTTTGTCCCTAGTTGGTGGTGCTTTTGGGGGAGGTCTTAAAAGGTATGGCCATGCTGGAGGAAGTAGGTCACTGGGGCTGGACTTAGAGAGTTCTTAAGCCTTTCTAAATTTCCAGTCACTCCCCACTTCCTGTGCCTGCTTGAAGATGTGAAGGCTCAGCTTCTGCTCCTACTCCAGTCACCTCTGCTGCCATGCCTCCTCACCATGATGGACTCTTATCCCTTTGGACCATAAGCTATATAAACTCTTCTGTTTATAAGTTCCCTTGGTCATGGTGTTTTATCACAGCAACAGATAAGTAACTATGACAACAGGATACAGTAAATTTACTAGTATTTTCTGGAATCAGTTATTTACTTAGGCAGTAGAGTATGAAGAAAACATAAAAGGCTTAGAAATACAGATCCAGATTAGAGTCTACACTCTGCCAGCTGATTACGTTCCCCAAGGTCATATTGTGTTAAGTAACTCAGCTAGACAAACTTTTACAAACTTTGAAATTTTCATGTACAAATGTAGCTGACCATATGTATGTTTATAGATACTGTGAGCATTAAGTGAAATGAGTTGTGTAAAATACCTGATTGGTGCTCAATTATTACTTCATTTTTCTCATATCTTGTTCATATCCCTATAAAAATATAATTATTTTAAGACCAAAACCAATGCAATTTTTCATCGTGGCACTTTTAGTAGTTTCCTTTATTTTGTAGAAAACTTGCATTTTGAACAACTATTCATCATTACCTAAATAAAAAAGATCATAGAGTTTGTGAGTTTCATAAATCCTATAATCTCACATGGTCATGAGAACAGAAACATTATACTTTGGTCACTGAGTTGAGAATTTTAAAAAATGAAACAAAGAGAAACATTTTGATGTTTGAATTTCTAGAAACATTTGTTGAATATCAAAAAATGTCTTTGTTTAAAGTCTCCATGGAGCACATTGCCTTGGAGAAGCTTCTGTGCTTTTATAAGCAAATTCTTAGGTAATATGGTCTTATTCACATAACCTCAAAAAATTTTAGAATGGAAACACCTTATCTCTTGCAACCTTTAAGGAAAGAACTGAGGAACAAACTGAAAACTGATGTTAATCATCATTTACTCCTGTCCACTGTAATTGACCACCAAGCCTAAATGTAAAGATAAGATTTGCAGAAGTCTTTAATTTATGAGATTGGATGGTTCTTTGTGAGTTCTGAATGCAAAGTTCAATTTGCTGATCTGAAATCTGTTTTGCAATTTTTTTTCACCTGATTCAAGTTCTATGCTGTGTACCTATGAAGAATGCAGGAGCTCCATCTTCCATTGTATAATGGTTTTTTATTTTCTTTCTTTTTAAAATATTTTATATTATGTTTGTGTATATGAGCATAGTGCTTGCACCTATGTCATACAATGACCCTGCAAGTCAGAAGAGGGTGCCAGATGCCCTGAAACTGGACTCATGGGTGGTTGTTAGCTGCCATGTAGGTGCTGGCAACTGAACCCAGATCCTTTGTAAGTGCAGCCAGTGCTCTTATCTGCTGAGCCATCTTGCCAGTCCCATATTCTCTTTCTTTACCTCAGAGCACAACACCCAGACTTTGTGTGGAGAATCACTACTCACCAAGTTTCAGAGCATTTCAAGCTGATGTTCATTGATGGCTACTATCTCCTAGGGCCTGCCTCTTATTCAAATAGATTTGTAGCACACCTTGGGTCACAGCTATTAATTTTGGAAAGAGCCTAAAAGCTAATTCAAGCCATAATATTTACTTTGAATTACTGAGCAATAAAAGCACTCACTCTTCCATCAGAATTAGGAGTACAGATCTGGCCACTATTTTACAGATGAGAAGCAAGAGCCTGTCTAGAAATGAAGACAATATAGGTAAAAGAAGAATGGAAAGAAGGAGCCAATCCTTAAAGATCTAGCCAAGTCTGATAGAAGATACAGTTTCTATGCTTTTAAGGATATAAAATTATACGTTCATTTTCTTGAGTTGCATGCACTGTCACTTATAACGAGGCTTGCATAAAACACACATACCAACAGCCAATAAGAATATTTGAAAGTTGATGTTATTTGCTCTTCATAATCTTTTATTATTTTAGACAAACATTCTTATATTTTTTCATTTCTTCTTGTATTAAATAAGTTTACCAACTGCCTTTCAGTTTTGACTATGATGTTCCCTAATGTATATTGAAAAAAAATAAATTAAAAGTTTGTTGACATAAAGAGCATATAAAAAGGATATATACTCAAAAGCTTTAAACCTGCTTTATGGGAAAAATGATGTATTTTTGAACATTAGAAGTCCTGTGTCTTGTGAATTAAGCTGGAAATATAATGTTTGTTATTTCAATAATAAATCAAAAAGTCAATGGAATTCAATTAGGTAAAACTTTATAAGCAATTCAAATTATCATATATTAGAAAACACAATTATATCATCAATATCCTATGGTTGTCAATTTTTACCATCTTAAAATTATTCTCAGTTAATTAAGATGTTAAAGCTTTAAACTGAATAATTAAATGTAGATTTCTATATCATGTACAACTTCATCCTATATGCCAACTACTTCAAAAATAAATAAGGTAGGCCCAGAGAGAAGATTCAGTGTTTAAAGGTACTTGCAACCAAGTCTGACAAACTGAGTTGGATCCCCACAATCAGTACATCAAATACATTTATGTTGACAGTATATTCCAAACTGCATGACAATTAAGTTGTAGGAAAAGTTTCTTCGTCCCGAGTTTACCCAAACTGATGAGTAGGTCTGACTTGATTACGAAAAGAGCTCTTTGTGCCCAGCTTCTTTTCCCATGCCCCTTCGGCTACCAGATATGGCACAGAATTACTTCCTCATTTATTAACATAGCTGCATTTCTTGGCTGTTCTTTTCTCATTCTAAAGACACTCCTCTTTCAGTGGCTGTCCTGTGGAAGAACTCTGAGCTATAGTCCATACTACAGTCTGTGCTCATGTTGTTGCTGCTATTCCCAAGCAAGACTTACATTTCAGGCTTAATTCTGGGAATGAAATGAAATTCTTTAATTATTTACTTAAGTCTAAGTAATTAGAGCATTTTTGGTATAGAAAGATGATGAGGGATACCACCAATGGTATACTGCACAATCAATCTACACACCCAACAAGCAGCCAGGTCCTGATGACATTCTTGCCTGTATTCCTTCTCCTCTATTTCTTCTTTCCTGACCCTATTGTCAAATGGCCTCTCTCTTCCATTCCTGTGAACTAGATGATCTCCAGAGGCTAATTACAGCCTTCTCCAAACCTTTGCTAATGCTATTGACAAAACAAAAAAGCAAGAGGAATTTTATTTCATATTTTGTTATTTTTCTACCTTCTTGATAGAGGTGTTAGCAGTCAAACTGCCAAAAAACACAAAATGTTCAAATAATTCAATTGAATGGCAATTGAATAAATAGCATTTATAAAAATGTGGAATGACTTTATAAAAAATGAAACCAAGACCTCATAATATTCAATACCTGGTATCTCAGACTGAGCAATATGTTAAAATTGGACAAGATACAAATTTAAATCGAAAATTGCGGTATTCCTGTGCTAAAAGTGTTTGTGGTATATCTCATTCTAAAACATAAAAATGCATATAGACACAGATTATTTTAAGTTATATTTGTTTTTGACATCCCTCTCCCACAGTTTAGACAAAATATGCCTAACTCAAAAAGACTAAGCTCGAAATACCCTTTTGGGGTATTGATAGGGCACACAACTAGTGTAAATATCCTACTTTACAGTACCCAGCTGAAACTCAGCTTCCCTTTAATAGTGGCCTAATATTCTAAACACAGTTTTCCTTTAAAATGTACAATAGATTAACATAACACTAAAGACTTAACACTCTCTTTAAAGGTGCATTTCAAGCCTTATATTGCACTCTGATCTGAAAAATCTCGTAATGTTCTTAGTAAGGTCTTATTTGAAGATTTCCCATCTGGCATGATACTCTGAAAAGCTAAGAACAAAAGAGCCAGGCATCAAGCCTGGGCCGGCAGTCCATGCTGTGATGCCTGGCACAGGCTCTGACGATTTGATGTCCTGTCTGCATATGCTGCTTTTCATTGGCAAGGCTTCTGAACAGACCATGGAGGAATAACAAGTGTTCTTTTGTTTGTCAGATTTTAGGCATTCTGGGAGCTGTTTGAACAAAATCAAGTTGAAGTTTATTTAGAAAATGTTTTAATATAGATTTAAACGTAGGCATTGAAGACCTAGACTCAGAAAGACAGAACTTACATGCTCTCTCTCATAGGTGTATACTAACTTTTGTTTATATATGTGCATATAAATGATTGTGAGAATACTTATAATAGTTATAGGCTATTACACTACCTAGAAGACCATGGGAGGGGGAAAGAGGTGTTGAGGAAGGAGGTGAAGTCAAAGGACATACATTATAAAAGTAGAAAGAAGGATACTAGGGGAAGGGGGCAGGGAGAAGAGGAGGGGAAGAGAATCAACGAAAGCATTTTTTGTTGAAAATGTCATAACAAAGCCTAATTTGTATGTTTATTGCAAATTTTTTTAAAAAAGAGAAAGGTATAGAGAAATATATAAACTAACAGTAGTAGATGCTGTTGAATTAATGAAGGCAGCTCAATAGAGAGCCCTTTTTGAAGGAGGAGGGGACGAGGGAGTGTTGGGATTCAAACAAGGGCCCCTATTCATGCTAGGCAACCATTATACATCTGTGCTACATCTCCCGACCTTAGTACACTTTAAAAGTACTTTGGCTCAATTGTCTTTCGTTTAAATTGACACTAACAGATCTCTTTAAATCTGTTTCCCTTGATACGTGTATTAGATGTTTGTGGTTGAACACTTTCTCAGGAGAGTAGACTACTTGTTTTTTAGCCAGAGTTAAACTCCTGAACTTCATTAAGAATCATAGCGGCGACTATCCTCAGGCCTCTTGGGGTAAGCCTACAGCGCAGCTCTCCGCGCTGGGACTCCCTAAGCCACATTCACCCTTCCATCCCCGCCCCCTCGCCGTACTATACTCCTAGTTTGAGCCCTGCGCCACTCCTAGTCTTGGGGCCCCAGACACCTGGGGAACCAATACTGCTTCCTGACCCTTCTCACCCAGAGCAACCCAGTCCCTTTCTTGGGCTCCAGGAGCACCACTTCTGGTCCTGGCCCTGCCCTCACCTCGCTCTGCTTCCCTGGGCCTGCACCACCGGCTAACTCTCCTAGCCTGCACTACTATCCTCAGGCCTCTTGGGGTAAGTCTATAGCGTAGCTCTCCGCGCCGGGACTCCCTAAGCCTCATTCACCCTTCCATCCCACCCACCACCCCCCTGCTTCTATACTCTTAGTTTGGGCCCTGCGCCATTCCTAGTCTTGGGGCCCCAGACACCTGGGGAACCAATACTGCTTCCTGACCCTTCTCACCCAGAGCAACCCAGTCCCTTTCTTGGGCTCCAGGAGCACCACTTCTGGTCCTGGCCCTGCCCTCACCTCGCTCTGCTTCCCTGGGCCTGCACCACCGGCTAACTCTCCTAGCCTGCACTACTATCCTCAG
>NW_008331125.1:1792467-1796757 GCF_000622305.1 Nannospalax galili | reverse complement strand
AAAAAAAAAAAAAAAAAGAATCATAGCGGCATCTGGTTCCTACCTGAACAGAGAAGTCTGTTCCCAAAGTGAACATACTCTGAAAATTATTTCTTTTTTCGGATTAAGCATTTAAAGATTAGAATAGTGCCTGACACCTAAGAAGTAACAGGATGTTTGCTGAGGTGGCCCTTTGCTCTCAGGAATAGCCTAAGCCAAAAAACATTATCATACTTTGAACAGGAAGGACAAAAAATGGAGAACCTAGGCTACAATCAGAATGGAGATAATATGCTCATGTGACATGATCTTGGGTTTCAAAACATTCTTCTGAAGAGAAATTAAAATTTCATTTGCGTTCTCTATTTGATGTAATTTTTCAGGCATGTCCCTGGACTGTTCTAACTAATCAGAATGCAATTTGTCTCAAATATCTTTTATTTAAATATGCAAATCCATGATAAAGCTCAGCAGTACTGTATAAAGACGTACATAGCAGTATATAGATGGTCTATGATGGGCAGGACAGTGGATAGGAAGCCAACAGGGAAGTTATAGTCCTCCACTTGACTCTTCAGGATCCTATTGCGGTCCTTGAAGAGACACTGAAGAAAAGGTAGATTTTAAATGGCATTAAATGTTAGAATGAAAGTTTCCTAGAGGATCTACATGAAATGTCAACATCATATTTCCTTCTCCAGACCAAAAAAAAAAAAAAAAGAATGGTAAAATTGCACTTTGAATTCTTGAGAGAATGGAGTTGTATGAAGTAGGATTATCCATTCTGAATAGGAAATGACTGGTTATTGTAAACAGGGGGAAAAAAAAGTAATTGTAGAAAAATTTTGACTAGCTCACACAGCCTACAGAGAAACTTCAGTACCAATTCTCAAAAGTTCATTGGAATCAAATGAGGTCAGGCAGCCTGGATTACAAGACAGGAACCTCTGGGCTGGGCTATGATTTACTCAAGGCCTTACCATTTTGCCATTCCTCTGAACTGCATTTGACTGTGCAGGAATTCTAAATCATCCTGCTCTTTTCATACCCCTTAAGTCCTGAGCACAAACATCAAATGGCTGAAATATAGATCAGATGTCTTCACCACAATAAGTACTATCTCTCAAATATAGATAATATGGGTGCCTGGGGACCAATCAACATCAACTACAAAACAATACCCATACACACAAACTCTAAATTCCATCCCTTGTTTTGCCCATAAAGTGAACTTTAAAATACTTTTGTTTCTTTAAGTGAGGTGTATCTCAAAAAAAAATAGAAAAGAAACTAGGAGTGTCCATCAGACAAGAAATAAACAATGGCAAAGGCTTTTGGATTCCAGGAATTAGACTAATGTCCCCAAAATATAGTGCACATCAATCCAATTTTCTTAAAGACTGAAAGTATTTGTCCAAGACAAATAATGAAATATTAATGTTTTGGTTTTATAAGCAGAATATATGGAGAGAAGGAATGAATGATAAATAAATAAGCCTTTAGTGAATGCTTATAATACAAGTGTCACCTGTTTTTAATACTGTCTTCCAACTTTGTTTATCTCACGAACTCACTTCACAGTAATTTTAATGTAGAAAGCCCACCTTATAAGAATTTTCTAAAATAATTTTACCAATTCATCTTGTAATACATACCTAAGAATTTTTAGATCAATAAATAATTATAACATACAAACAATGCAATACATTTAAATAATACTGATGCCATATACTGATGTGTATATTTAATTTTTAAATTGACTATAAAGATAATTTACTTAAATTGCTGAATATTTAAGTACATTTTAAATGGCTTATTTTTTGTTGTTGCCATAGGTCATGCATATGTAAACATAGTTGTAAAATTTCTTACAACTTTAGGGTCAAAAGAAGACATAATCTGTGTTTTGTTTTTGTTGCTCTTTTAGTTCTAGCTGAACTGGAAACTAGATTCAGTAGATCAGGCTGGCCTTGGACTCACAGGATCCGTCCTCTAGCCTCTGCTTCCCAACTGCTGGTGTTAAAGGCATGCGGCACGTGCCACCACTCTCAGCCTCATAGTACTTTTTTTTTCTTTTTTTTTTGGTCTTTTTGAGACAGGGTCTCTCTGTAGCCCCAGTTGTCCTGGAACTCACTATGTAGAATACATTTTTAATTAGTTATTTTCTGGTTTACTTTAAAAAAAAAGAATTTCCATGTGGGCTGGAAGGATGGCTCAAGTGGTTGAGAGCATTGACTGCTCTTGCAGAGGACCCAGGTTTGATTCCCAGCACCCACATTACAACTAATGACCATCTATAACTCCAGTTCCAGGGGCTCCAACACCCTCTTCTAATGGGTGCACTTGCATACATTTGGGCAATGCACTCATACAAATGAGGAAATAATAAAAATAATAAATAAAATATTTTTAATTCCATGTTTAGCTGTTGAAAGAAAGCATGAGGAAAGTTTTTCAGACTACTATTTATAAAGTTTACTTACAAAATAATACAGAGTTACTTACAAATAACTAAAAGAGGGAGGGAAACTATTTTTCTCTTCAACACTGGTTTCTGTTTTACTAACGATATCTTCAAGTAGCACTAAAAATTTAAATAAAATAGGTCTGACCTATGGAATTATTCTTTAATATTCTTTATTAATACATATTTTTCCATTAGCCCTAAAAGGAATATAAATTTTAAGTAAATAGATTGAAATTAGACATGATTAAAACAGTATGTGTGCCTTGAAGAAATAATCAAGTATTTATTTATAGCAAGTATTCATTTAAAAATTGCTTACAAACAGAAGTCATTTGTAGCTACTTAAATTAAGAAAACAAACAAAAAAAAGAAACAACACAAAGAAAGTGTTCTAGTCTTAAGTAAAAATCTGCAGTTGGGTGGGGTGAATGGCAGGCAGAATGGCTACTACATATTCTATCAGCAGATAAAGAAAAGTCCAAAGTCAAACCATGGCCTGCCTTAGATTTTAGAAACACAGGAAAATCCCATCAACCTCTTCTTCCTCAGTTACAGAATTATTCCTTATTTCTCACAAATAAACCACTTGCTTTGAGTGAAGCATCCTTTTTTCCCAAGTTTCACTCTGTCCTGTGCGGTCCAGAGAAAGATCTTAGAACATTGTGCTTTTGCTTTTGAATGAGGCAGGTAGTCAGCAGGAGTTTCCCCATTGAAAGGTTCTCAGGCTGAAGGTACTCTCCATATACTTATGTGTAGGCATTTTTTTTAAACTCTTAAGGTCATTTGAGGATCTGTTACTCAAGGGTCACATGGGCTTGGGAGGAGCCCCTGGCTCCTTTCTTTCACCAGTTCCATCTATGTGAAGATAAGTCAAAGGTCCTGCTCGACCAGGGCTGGCTTCACTTGGAAGCATGGAGGAAATGATTCTCTTGTGTTGACCCTCCCCTTTGTAGATGACACTGGTTCAAGTCTATCTTGTGGGGTCCCCATGGCCTCCCTGAACCAGAGGACAGGTGACTCACCACAGGACATTTTGAGAGATACTCCATATTCCCCTGGAACTTAGTCAACCTTGGAGGGCAAGGAGCAAAAACTGTCCTTTAAGTCCCTCTGACCAGATTATCATAGGCCTCAAAGTATGGCTGTTAAACATTCAAGAAGGTTAGTTCCACCAGTCTGGTACTTTTAATTACCATGTGCTATGTAGATAAAGCTTGGGCAAAAACCAAACTTTCTCAGATAAACCTTGACTAGACAAATATTTTGTTCCTTGAGCTAGCTGTATGTATAATCTGTCAGTAGGTTGTTGGACTAATATGGTGTAGGCATTTTTATCCTTACCCAGTGCAGGGATTTTTATATTGTGGGGTAAAAACAGTAACCTCAGTTGAAAATAGTTTACCTCTGTTTTTAAGGACACAATGGGTTTTTGTTTTTGCTTTGTTTTGTTTTTGTTTGTATTGTGACAGGATCTCCCTCTGTCCCTGACTGGCTTGGAACTTGTTATGTAGACCAGGCTGGACTTGACCTCTCATAAATCTAACTTCCTTGCCTTCTGAGTACTGGAATTAAAGGGGTGCACCACCATGCCCTGCTCTCCAGGACACAAAGTTTTGTTTATTTTATTTTATTTTATTATTTTTGTTTTGTTTTTCTATCAGATAAGCTACTTGCTATTCTTTTCTTTTTTCCTGTTATTGAGTTACAGAGCTAGCCTGCCCCAGGACAGGGAGGGGTGTTTGTGTATGTTTGTTGTAGTGGCTTCTTTTTTTTTTCTTTTAAAAAACTTTATTCTTTTAAAAGATTTTTGAAAATTTCATATGTAAATATTGTGCATACATCAT
>NW_008331125.1:1775605-1792450 GCF_000622305.1 Nannospalax galili | reverse complement strand
TTGTTCTGTTTTTCAATTATTATTGATATATATATATAGGTATATATATATATATAAATATATATATACTGATTTCATTTAGTGGTGCTCCTGCATACATGTGTTTATTGTTGACCATTTGAGATTGAATAACCAATCAGGGACCTCTTCTCTGGAGAAAAATCCTGTCTTCCTCAGTAGTCTTGGTTGCCTATACCTCTTCATCTAGAGGTAGGACCTTGGGAAATTTCCCCCATCCACTTTGCCATGTCACCTGGTGTTGTCATCATGCAGCCTGGTCTATGTAGTGAGTTCCAGGCCAACTGGGGCTACGGGGAGACCTTGTAATAAAAGATAAATAAATAAATGAAAATGGCCTACAGAACTGAACAGAGTTCTCAAAGTAAATAAAAAATGGCTAAGATATATCTTTAAAAGTTCAGCATCCTTATCAATCAGGACAATGTAAATTAAACTGCTTTAAGATTTCATCTTATCCTAGTCAGTCAGAATAGCTAAGATCAAGAAAACAACTGACCACAAATGCTAAAGAGGCTATAGAGAAAGGAGAACTCTTTCACTGGTGGTGGGCTTGAATCTAGTGCAGTTATAATAGAAATCAGTGTGGAGAATTCTCAAAAAACTCAAAATAGGTATCTTGCTTCTATCCAATGCCTAGGGACCATTGTGGAAGAGGAGGCAGAAAGACTGTAAGAGGTCTGGATGGTGGATGACCACAAGGAATACATTTTCCAGGTGGCTGGGATCTTGCTCATATGAAGCAAAAAGGATAGCATGCAGAGATTCATGCAAGTTCAAACCAGACAAAAACCCAGCATAGAAGAGGGGAAATGAATAAGAAACCCCAACCTTTGCTGAGGAAATATTGGCAGCCAAGGACTACTGGTGGAGGGAGAGTTTATTTCCTTTAAGGGAGTAACTCTGAATAGGTTGACTAATCTCCAGTAGATGGACTCACACCTAGGGACATTTGGAGACACAAATGTGGCTCAGTAAACCTTAACATATATGACAGCATGAAATCTGGTGGTGGGTATGAGGGTTGTGGATAGGGGAGAGGGTCTAAATAGGGTCAAGATGTATGAAATTCACAAAAATTCAATTTTAAAAATTTAAGAAAAAATTAGAAATAAATCAACAATATGATTCAGCTATACCACTCTTTGGCATATCCCCAAGGGCTCAATATCCTATGGCAGAGATACTTGCTCAGCCATGTTTATTGCTACTCTTTTAACAGAAGCTAGAAAATGGAAACAACCTAAATGTTCCTCAGTTGATGAGTGGTTAACAAAAATGTGGTACATTTACACAATGGAGTTCTACTACTCTGCAAAGAAAAATGAAAACATGAAATCTGCAGGTAAATGGAGGTAACTGGAAACATACTGAGTGAGATAACCCAGGCCTAGAAAAACAAATCCTGCATGTTCCTGCTCATTTGTGGATCTTAGGTCTGAATCATTAGGTATGAGTGTATATCCTGAAGTAGTCACAGTAACCAGCAGAGTAGAAAGGGACGATGTGGGTAGAAGCTAAAAAAGAAATTTGAGAGAGGAGGCTAGTAGGACCCAGGTGCTATCAAAGGGGAAATGAGGAAAATGGAGGTTGTTTTAACTACAGATAGAGGAAAGAGTGTAATACAGGGTAAATGGGAGGAAGGAGAGATATATAGTACTAAGGATATCTGAAAAAAAAAAGAGTAATGTATTATTTCACAAGTCCACTGAAAAACACACATATAATATACACTGGAGTCTGTATGTATAGCTGAAAGCTACCTAACAAAAATCCCAGTGCCAGGTAAGGGTAGTCCAAGACACTCTCCCCAATATATAGGTTATTGCCATAACCGCCTAGAACTTGAAGATAAGTCCATTTTGCTGAAGACGCTAAACACTTTTGGTATTGTTAAATTAACATACAAGGTTGTTCCATTACACTAGTACCAGAGGAGTGTAAACCAAACCAATTACCATTCTCAATTTCGTTAGCAGGAAGAAATAGAAGAAAATATATAGAATGTTTTTAAACATACTAGACTCAGATCAAAGGTGTCCTTTACATACTGGCCTACCAAGTACTTATCCATGATGGGTTGTGATGTATCATATTTTTTATCAAGTATTTTAAGTTTAGGATACTTTTATTTTTGGGTCCAAAAAGCACCAAAGAAAACCTATTTCTTTTTCCTCTTAATCATGAGTCCCTCATTATTTACAGGCATAGGGCTGCAGTGAACTGTGGTCTTGGAACACCTATGCACAGATAAACCTAGATGGTTCTACCACAGCATCAGTCACGCACATCAAAAGTCATCAGAAATCTGATATTTCCTGAGGATCTCCCAGACAATTATTCATGATTCTTTCTCACAATAAGCTGACTTCTTTGAATTTGCTACCATGCATGTCAATTCCTATAGAAAGGTAAAAATATGATAGTGAATGCATGTGGTAAAATATAAACTGTTGTGGATAGACATAAGAAACTGAGTATGCTTTTTTTGTTTCCCATTTGGGGACAAGATCATGATATGGATCTGACTAGCCTCATACTTGTGATCCCTCTACCACAAGCCCCACAGGTTTTACTTTTATACTGTTGAATTTAGCCTTGAAGAACTGAAAGTTCCTTAATGGGGATGATGATCAAAAAAAAAGGAATTTAAGCCAGGACAAAACTTGCACTCAGGTCAGGAACAAATTTTCTTTAGCGCTAGGTAGCACTCTTGATCAAAAGAAGGAAGAGACTCCATTTAAAATATGGGGGCAGTTACTGAGGTTCTGCTTTGCCAGAGCAACAAATCCGTATTGGTGACATCAGTGTGCTATCTCTTTGATCTTCTCTTCTTTCCTCCCATAATACCATCAACTGCTCCCAGTTGTGGGTCAGATGTACTCTTCTGCATTTTCTAATACAGTGGATCATGATTTCACCTCCAATCTTCACACAAATCCTAAGTATTTCAAAATGGAATGCAAAATCTTCTTAAGTGATGTTGACTGAATTCCACCTAGAGTCAGGGAATGGTCTCAGAGTGGTTTCTACAGTCAATGATGCTCTAAGGGGACACTGAGAAAGCTCCACTGAGCATTGCCATGATAAGGGATTCTGGATGGGAAAATCCAGTCTCATCAATGCTCTTCAGGGATTTGGGATGAGGTATGAAGATGGTGTAGCCACCACTGGAGTAATATGTAGAAACATGGAGAAAATTCTATACTCACACCCAAAGCATCCAAATGTGACAATATGGGACCTGCCTGGCATTGGCTCCACTGTCTTCAACCATGAGATTTGAATAAAATAAAGTTTGAGAAGTATGATTTCTACATTATCTTCTATATGCTTTAAATAATGACCAAAGTTATTGTAAAAATGAATAAGAATTTCTACTTTGTTCAAGTCGCAGTAAATACTAGTCTCAGTAGAAATGTATAGATCTAAGAGATTCAATAAGGTGAATATTTTCTTTTAAATATTTTACTTACTATTTTTATTTTTTTTAATTTTATATGTGTGAGCACATTGCTCACAGGTAGATACACCCATGTCATTCAACGCTGTGGAAGTCAGAAGAGGGAGCCAGACCCCTGGAACTGGAATTACCAAAGAATGGTGTGTGCTGGGAAGTGAACCCAGGTCCTCTGCAAGAGCAGTCAGTACTCTTAACCTCTGAGCCATCTCTCCATCCCTGAAAGTAAATATCTTAAAGCAGAACCAAAATATTCAGGATGTTATATAGCAGGAGCCTCACATTTTCTCAGTCTCAAACACTGATATAATGTAAAACTTACTGAGTCCAATTAGTGTTGCCCAAACGTGCATGTGTTCGGGCTGAATACTTAAGATTGAAGATTGTCCTTGAAGGAAATTGGTTCTCTTTTCTGCAGTAGTAATTGATTGCCTGTAGCTCTTCATCTAGGGGTGGGGTCTTGTGAAATTTGCTACCCATGTTGACATGTTGACTAGTGTAGACTTGCAGATCTTGTACAGGCAGTCATATTTTTCAGAGTTCATAGGTGCAATATCTCAGGACAGGGATTTTTGAAGGAGATAAGGAAAGGCCTCCTCACTCCCAGAGTCTGCTTTCAACAAGCTTCAAAACCCCAGGTAATTTACCCTACAGTGTACATTACATACTGACTTTTTCGTGTTCTCCAGATACCCACTCTTCATGAACAAACCACTACTGTTTTCTCTATGTCCCCACTTTGTCAACAATTGCTTATGTCATTACCACTACAGTGAGTGGTTTTACTCCTCACTGTAGAGGAAGCTCATTCAAACTGCAGTTTTCTCTGAGACAGCAATCATACACAAACACCCTGCCACATTTGCTCAAGGAATACAGTGGAGCCAAGAGGGATCACTTATACTACTGAGCACACTAATTATGAGAAAATTCACACCTGCTTTGTCAGTTTGTACAACTCATAAATATGAGTCCTCTGTATTCACACCCAGAACCCTGGCTGTTTTTCAGAGTATTAGCATATCTTCACATAATGGTGTAGAAGACTTCATGAGACTATTATTCCTTGACTGACTTTCATATAGAAAGAAACATTAAAATAGTTTACTAAAAAGCAAGAGAAATGCAATATAAGCAAATGGAACTTTTAAAAAAAATGAGATCATGGGCACAGGAAGCCAGCAGAAAATTTTGCTAATGCTGTTTCAGTGCAGGCGTTAATAGTCTTCCTGCTGTGTTAAATGTTCTCTCTCCTACCATTTCCCATAAGAAATGCGATTTAGAGATCTGTACATGTGAGCAAAAAATTTGTGCTTTTTTAAAAATTTATAAAATCTCTTATTACTTTAGTAGCTATGGAAAGAAGGCAATACTCTTCTCTACCTCTGAAAGTTGTAGTGCTTATGAACATACCTGCCTCCACTACTGGGCAAAACAGGTTAAATAGTTCCACAAGGTTGTGTTTCTGAATAACAATAATCCTAGCCAAAACAGGTCCTTTTAGACATTAAATTGGAAATACTCTATTGTTCAACACAAACCCAATAACATGGGCTTATCTACTCCACAGTATACCAGAATTCGATAGGAGACTGCTATTTTTGTTTTTCACGCTCTCCTATGCTATCGCCAGAGTTCTCTCAGGTGTCTTGCGAGAGACTAACGCCTGGCACCCAGCACCCAGGCCGCCAACGTTCCAGATTGCTTCGGCCCCCGCCCACAGTCTCCGTTAACTTTTGCCCACACATCTTGGGCCCTCAGTCTCGCTTCAGTCGGTAAATGCCCCCTCTCGAGAAGCCGGTGAGACACCGGGGCCATCTTTCTCTCCACGCCTGCAGACCGCGTTCCTGATGGCGTCTTCCATCACAAGAAGCCCCTCTGCAGTCCCTTCACCATGGCAGGCCCCATCCCTTGGAGGAATCAGGTCTCTGGGATACATATGCCTAGATAATTTCTATTGATTAAAATATGAACATATCTACAACTAGTTACAGTTTGAATAATGAACTAGTTTCTGGACAGACAAATCACCATTCTGTACAATGCTATCCACAGAACCTTTTGTGGGAATGAAAATGGTGGTAAGGTAAGTGTTCATTCAGTAATCTAACTACTAGCCACCTACGGTATTATACTTGAAATGGTCCTAGGAACTGAATTTAAATTTTATTCTATCTTAATTCATTGTGCCTAAAGAAATGCGTTTTAAATTTCATTCTATTTTAATCAATTTAAACAAATGCAATTAGTCATATGTGGTAGCTACTAAGCTACCATATTGGATGAAACAGTTACAGGTACTGGAGGTAGACTGTGACCGGGATATAGTTTCTCTGTTCCAGGAAATCACTGTCCAGAAATACACACAGGGTAGGGTGGTACACAGCATCAATCTCAGCGCTAAAAACCAGAGGCAGGATACTGCAGGTTGGAGGCCAGACTGAGCTACACAGTGAGTTCCAGGACAGCCTTGAATACATACTCTGTCTCAAAAACAAACAAACAAACAAACAAAAAATGATTGCAATATTTCAAAAAAGAATGTATGTAGAATAAAATAGAGTAATAATCCAGTATATCAACTAAAATGTATATTGGTTATTTCAACCAGGGGATATAGTAACAGCTAAGCTATATTGATATATACTGTTATATCAGTTTGTCTATAAATATATTGACATATATATGAATCAAAGATGGATATTCATATTTTTCTAGACAGAGCAATTAACTAGCATGATCCTAATGACTTTTATGCCACTGAAGTCTATCTTGACGGTTACTAAAATAAAATTGTATTAACATAAATGAAGGATTAAATCAGGGCACACAGAAACACCCAGCATTTAACAGTCCTCAAAAGCTATGACCTAGAATCCAAGAAACAAACACCTTGGGAAAATTCCTTTGACTTCATTTCTTATGACTTTAGTTTATAAGAGAAAAGGTTAAATAGCTCCATCTAGAGATACTTGTGATAGATCTTAGAGATACACAGAGAAGAAATCTTCAAAGGTCATGAGTCCAGGACAAATTTTCCTACTCAGTGCTCCAAAAGGCCCCTAGATAGATCACTCAACTGATTACAATCCATGGTAAATTCATAAGAAACACTAACGCCAATCATTAGAAATGGATAAGAATTTGTTACACTAAAGTAAGTCAAGGAGCTTAATCCTGGTGAAATACATGAACCCCAATGACAAGTAAGATGAATAAATAAATCTTAGGAAGTGGAGCATAAATGGACTTAGCTCTGGGTACAGATCTGACCAAGAGAAACAGTCCCAACTGTTGTTAAAGCAAAGCCAATTGCAAGACAAGAAGATCTGTTCGCTTTCTGCTAAACATCACACCATGTACTGGGGATAGGGCTGAAACAGTGAATTAACAGAAACATAATCTCTGCACCTAGGGGGTTTACAACCTTGTGGAGCACAGACCATTTGTCAAATGTTGATAAAATTTTAAAACACAAAAAAGTCATAGTGTGGCAAAAGGTATTCATGATAAATTATTGGTAAACAAAACAGGAAGATCCAGTTAGATTTCCCTAAGGAAATGATACCTGAGCAAGAAAATAAAGGCAGAGTTGGACTAACAAAATAAATGGGGCATGGTGGCAATCTGTGTACAGGAAGATAGTGGGGGAAAGGCCGTTTCTGGTCAGGAAAGTGAAAGCAAGTATCAGCGTGGAACTTCAAAGACAGTGGAGGGAGTTTTCTTCATGGGTCGTCTCTATGCTAGAGCATAACATGCACTACCCAGTGTCTGTTTCTCATTTCACACTGTCAATTACACACACACACACACACACACACACACACACACACACACATGGTTTGGGCTCTTTCCTGGAACAAACAGAAATAGCTGGATGTTTTTCAAAAGAGGGCATATGGAAATGTAAAAAGAGAAATTTGTAGACATTTATTGCATGTAACTAATGAGTGAGGGGTGCAAGAATTGGGCTGCCTGGAAAATATCACATTTTCCTACCAGCAAGATTAGGAAAGGTTGTCCCTTAAAAAAAAATCTCAGGATGAAATCAATTTTTCTACTAAATGATGACTTTAAGACAGTGCATTGCATAGAGAAATCATATAAACAAGATTTATAGAGTAAACTGCAAATGAAAATCAAGAGATACAAAACTTATAATCTCATGTGCAACAAGGAAAAGCACATATTGAAACAGATGCTATTTTTCACTCATTATATTGGCAAAATGTATACTTAAGTAACCCCGCTACCTAAGTCAAGTTCATTCTTAGGATACGTGGAGGATAACAAACACTCAGCAGGAGACACTTTCATTAGTCTAAGAAGGAAAAATCTAACAATGTATTCTGAATCTATATGGAAACTCCAATAAACATCCTCAAACATTTGCATCATGATTAACCCCCATATGATTAATTCCATGAAAGATGTATACAGAGTATAACAATTAATTATTTACCTGCAATTACCTAATTACTCACCACTTCATTCATTCATTTGATGCAGTATTGAAACATGCTGATTACTAATGCCCTTTCCTTTTTGCTGGAACCAACATGTACCATAACGTAAAGAAATAATAATGCTCCAAAGATCTGCAAGAAACTTATTTGGAAGTTATTTGAAGGGGATTTTTCCTCTGATTTCTTTATCAGAAAATTCACTATACACATAGAAAAACTGTTGATCTTTGTATGATGATCCTGCTACTTTGCTGAAAACAATAATAAGATCTTGGAGTTTCTTGGTGTATTCTTTAGTCTTTCAAGTACAGGATTATATCTTTAGGGATGTGGCTTCTTCCTTTCCTAACTGTGTTTCTTTGGCTCTTTCTCTTCTTACTTGCTTCTTCAGCTACAACTTGATGCATTATAGTGAAGAGGAGAGAGCAGTACCTTGGCTACATTCCTCATCTAGGAGAAATAATTTCAGTTTTCCCCTTTTAGTATAATATTGGTTACAGTATTGTCACACACTGAATTTATTATGTTGAGGTTTCTTCCTTATATTCCTAGTTTCTTCATGGCTTTTTATCATGAAAGGACACTGAACTAGTCAAAGGCCTGTATTCAAGCATCAGGATGATCAGGTGACTTCTGTCTCTTGGTCTGTTTATGTATCACATTTATTCTTTCATATGTTCAACCATCCTTGTGCTCTTGGGATGAAATGAATTTGACTGTGGTGTATCATCTGTTAATGTCCTGTTGAATTTTGATTTTAAATATTTCATTGAGAAATTTTGTATCTATATTCATTAAGGAAATTGGGCTGAAGTTTTCTGTGTTTGTTGTTGTGTCAGTTTCCTTGCTGAGTTTCTCATCTATATTGATAGCTTTCATATCTCTGTTCTGAAATGATTTCCTTATTTCATTTAGAGTGCTTAAAAGCCAAAGCACAGCCCTCTATTGTTTCTACAACACCTGAAGCATTATTGCAAAGTAAGGATGTCATAACAGCTAAGCCAACTGGGTTGCTGAGCACAACAGAGAGAGAAGCTGTCCTTGTAACACTGAGACCCACAAAGAACTTTGTACGGTTTCTGCTGTGATTGGTGTGACATAGCTTTGTGTAACCTGATGCATATTCATATGCTTATTTCTCTTTTGCTTTGGGATAATTCTCAATATACGTCTTTTGAACAATATCATAAGATCAAGAGCTTGACTTATTTGTCCTGACAATTTTAGCCTCAGTACCAAGAACAAACTTACCACATAGTGCACAGTAGATGTTTGTGAATGAATAAATTTAGAGTGTGTGTATATGTGTGTGCATGTGTGTGTGCATATGCATGTGTTTGTAATTGTCAGACTTATCTGAAAGTGCCTAAATAATACATATGGTCACATAAAGTCAAATAATAAAATAAATGTCTGCACCATGAGCTACCTGAAGAGGTAGAACATTCTGATACCTTGGAGGTGATCTTGTATCTTCACATAAGGATAACACTCTCCTCCTTCAGAGACAACACATTTCCAGAAAGTTTTGCATAATCATGATTTTGTAGTTCTTCAGCTTTTGTCATATATTTATATACCACTTAGCTTTGCGTATTTTAAAATCTTATAAGTGAATGGTAGTGTTTATGTTCTTCAGGACTTTGGGATATACTGATCGACAATGTAGCTGTCGTGTATTGCACTGTTTTCAGTATTTCAAATTATGAGTAGGCCAAAAAATGTTTATATTTTTCTACAAATAGATAACTAAGTTATTTTTAAAAACTGGAGGTACAAGTATGGGCTGACGGCATGGGTGCTAAGAAACAAACTCGGGTCCTCTTGAAAATCAGCAAGTGCTCTTAACCACTGATCCATCTCTCCAGCTCTGATCTATTCATATTTCCTTTTTTCCACCACGATTGCATCTTGACAGGTTGTATATATGCAAAAGTCCATTTAACTTATCTAATTTGTAGGTACATAATTATTTATAATAGTATCTAATGATATTTTGTATTTCTCATGTCAATTAAAATGTGTCCAATTTCATCTCTGGACTTATTTCAGTTTTACCTTTCCTCCTTCCCTCTGTGCTTCCCTCCCCCCTTCCTTTCTTCTCTCCCTCTCTCCTTCCCTCCCTCCTTCCCTTCTTTCTTTTTAGTTCATCTAGCAAGAAATTTTTGTTTTAGTTATCTTTTAAAAGAACAAGGTCTTTACTCCACTGAACTTTGTTTTAGTTCTTTCATTTATTTTTTTCTTTGATCTTTACTATTTATTTCCTCCCCAGTAACTTAGGTGTTGTTTGTTTCTGTTTGTTGAGTTCTTTTAGGTGTAGTGAAAGACAACTTATTTGAGATCTTTGTGCTTCTTTGTTATAGGCATTGAGTCCTGTAAAGTTCCATTTCCCTGTTGCTTCTTTGGTGTCCCCAGGTTTTTGCTGTGTCTCCATTTTCACTTATTTAATAAGAAATTTATAAATGTTATTGCTGACTTCCTTAAATGATGGGTTGTGAGCTCATTTTAGTAATACAATTTTCTGTGAGTTTTTAGACTTCCTAATTTTCAGACATAGTGACATATACTTGGCCATAATATTCTGACATTATGCATCTATTTTCTTCTATATCAAAATTAACTTCTTACAATTCAAAACACATTTCAGTTTCATCCCTTCTTATTTCTTATACAACCTCCCATTTGGTTTGTCATTATTACTACTCTTCACAAAAAACTAACTTTTGTTCTTGTTGAACATTTCTATTGTTTTTCTCTTTTAATATGCATCAATAAACATTTTCTAATTCCATTCCCTTGCCTATTACTAGTGTGTTCTCATGCAGTCTACACAAATCAGATTCTAAAATAAAGTCCTCCCTTCAAGAACAAACCCTGGCAACCATGGCATATTCTCAAAACAAACCTCTTAGTCAATGAAATCATTATAGTTGAAAATTTGATTTCTCTTGGTACACATAGAATAATTTCAAGTATTTTGTGATTATTGTGCCTAGTAAATTATATCTCTATATTAAAATACCTTAAAATTCATAGGCATTTAAAAGTTTTTCTGTCAAAATTTTTAACCTATTCCATTGAAGATTTTTAGTCTTACCCCAGTTATAGAGCTTATAAAACACTTTCTTTGTTTCTTCCTCCTTTCAAAAATGACAATATTACCTCTTTTATTCTGTTGCTAACCATCTCTTTAATTCATTCATTTAGGTAATTAATTAATCCAAAGACTATTTTAATCTTCAATTTATTCAGTCTCTCAAAATTATAACTAAAAACAAGCCCTGAAAATTGAGGATATGACTAGACATACAGGACTTTTTAGATGTTAAGCATTAGACTGAGGTTGTACTGGTCAGCAAGATAAGGAGAATAAAGTTTGTTTGTCAAATATAAGACTGGAAGAAGATCAAAAGGTATTTATGACCCGGTGACCAGAAATGTGACTAAATTAAGTATAGATTTTTCAACTTAGTCAAGTATGGTATTATCCAACTATAAACAATTTCAGTGTGATTTAAATTGGACATGTACCACCTCATATTCATCATGGTTACAAGCTCTCACTCACAATAAGCATAATGTAAGAGAAAAACAAAGCAAATTACCAAATGGGGTAAAATAATACAAGGTGTGTCTACCTTGGAAGAAAATCAGAGGAAGAATATGCAATTAGTTTGCATGGTTAAGAGTATGAAAAGTAAATTTTAAGTAAAAGGGACTGTGCAGAAGCAGTGAGCATTAAGAACAAAAGTCTAAATACTGCAAGTCTATACTACCACCATTTCCATCATTTAAGGAATTTGGTTTAAATACAACAACTTTTTTTAGACATCTGTACTATTTCATCTTTTTCCTGGTTGTTATTGTTGAAAGAGAAGAGCTCAACACTAGGCAGGATTGGCCCCTGTGAATTTGTTCTGTTGTTGGTCACAGCAGCTAACTCTCTTCATTGTCTCCCTTGGCCCTTGCCACTACACTAAGAAGGTTTAAGCTCACTCAAGGAGTTTGGAGGGTACAGGAGAGTTTTTATGAGGCTAGCCTTGTTGTGCAGAATTTGCTGTGTTGTATTCTCTTCTGTCCTAGGGAATTCTTTGTGGTATTTTCACCCTGGAATGATTTCTTTTTCTAAGCCTACTCAGTTCTTCAGAGAATATTGTTTCCGCAGGGAAAAATCCTTTAAGGCTTCAGTTCTGCCTGCTTCATGATCTCCTGAAACAAAGCTTTCTACTGCCTTTCAAAGACTGAGTGATTGATATGTTAGATGCTTACACTGTTCTATTTGAAGGTATGGCTCAAGTGTGACTTTTTCTTTTTTCTTCAGTGTCTTCCATAGTAAATGACTATGCTGCTTATTATTTAAACTCTCACCATGCTCTGTGTTTCAGATTCCTTTCCTTGTAATGATTCCCAGATTCTTCTTGCTTTTTCCATTTCAGAAACTACAACCCTATTCTGACCTGGATTCCACTCTAGCTCCTTTCAGAGGGTATTACTCTTTCACCTTTTACTAACTTGGCTTCCAATAAGTCACTTCGTTAACTTTCTAAAGCTAACCTCTCTAAAAACCAAGCTTCCACAGATGCCTCCTATATTCAATATTGATAGTTAATATCTGTAAGTTAACTACTATGCAGTTTTTGAAATTCATTCACTGTTCTTTCATCCTTGCACAACTCCATGAACCAAACAGGAAATGCCATTGTTCCCATCATATATAGTGTTAGTAGAGTTAACCAATAACATTCAGATAATTAACAACCAATCTGGGACTAAATATCAGTCATAATGACTCCAAAAGTTCTTTTAGCTGCTACTGATAAAATATTACTTTTGTATTTATAAAACTCCTTGCTGTATACTGCATATAATGCTAGGACATTAGCCTGATACAGATACCTCACACAACTGAAATATACAGATAGATCTTATCAACATGCAATTCAGTTATTTGTCTGTCAGTGGGCAACCATTTCCATAGTACCCGGTAAATATCCAACAATAAACAGTACGCCAAATGAATGAATGATTGCAGATACACTAAGTGGATTTTCTCTTTCCTTCAATCCTTCAGGACACAGACCCCTTTGCTTCACTGGCATTTGGGCATGATGTGCTCCATGCCTAGAATCTGCTCTTCTTTCACTGATCTTCTCATCCCCATCTATTTTTTAAATATTGTAAGCCTCTTTCTTCAGTGAAGCTTTCCTTGTACCCTTAGCTCCAACAAGTGGTATCCCTAAATTTCCATTGCAAAACAGCATTTTATTCTTTCTTGATGTCTTACTGTGCATTATTTTGTGTATGTAGTTTGAAGAAAGGTTTCTAGAAGATAGAATCCACATACTTTTACCACTCTGGGTTAGAAACATGGTATGGAATCAATAAATATTTATTTCACTACCTAGGTCGAAGCGGAATAATGAATAGAGTATTATGTATTTTCTTTTTCCGGAGCTGAGGACCAAACCCAGGGCCTTGCACTTGCTAGACAAGTGCTCTAACACTGAGCTAAATCCGCAACCCCATGAATGGAGTATTATGAAAGACAAGGGTTAAGAAAAACAAGGATGTATTGAAATTTCAGCATCTTCACTCATGTCACTCAAGCTCTGTCCGACAAGCTATTCAAGCATTCTAAGCCTAGAATTCAGTCTAAAAATGCCTGTAATAACACTTTCTTCATATGATTATTTTAAGTATTAAAGTGATATTTTTTTCAAAGCTTTTAGGACAATGTGTGAAACATATTTCAGCAAACAAGAACTGTTATTATCACCACCTAATTAACTTTGAGGAGAAAGAAATAATTATATAGTTTTTCTAGAGCAGGATTCCTATTGTACCTTGGTGTTAAATCAGAAGGCAAAAATGCACTATCACCAAAATATAATGCTATGTTAGATGCATGGATACTTGAGGTAGCTTATCAAGAACTCTTCCTTTATAGTCAGATTTTCTCCTGGTCATTTTCTTCTTTGTTGAAAAGAAGGAAAACAAAAATTAATTGTGCATATCTAGTGAATTATAACATATTATAACACATAAAGACTACTTTCTACCTATCTAGCTCTTGACCAAGATGCATAAACTACTAGGCCTCAATCTCATTGGTTATAAATGGTCTATATTAATGACCAGGATATTCATTTGTAAGACAGTCATCTTTGTTCATGACCCATAGAAAGCATTAGAGATATGGCAGCTATATCAACAATTGTCACCAACCACTATAATTTAAGGTTGTTATGTAGTATAGGAGCGAAAGGCTGGATAAGAGGTGGCTGCAGACACAGCTTTCTTGTAATGCTAACAGCCAGCACAGCACATGCTCATATTGGACCCTTGGATTCTGTCTGTGTAATTGATACTATGCTGACTCACAGTGATTAAAATGCTTTACTTTTCTTTGGCCTTATTCAATAACATAAATATATCATGAATTGTCAGTTTCTCTATGTATCTGATAGAACAGTGTAGGTACAGGTTAAAGAGAAATCTCCTTTCTTTTTCCTACCTCTACAAGGGAGAATTACAGATGAATAAGGGAGTTCATGAGGAGCCATAACTGGAGCCAGAAAATGAGAAAAGGTCTAACTCAGATTTAACTTCTAATGTCTACCTGCTTCTTTCTCTATTCCTCTAGTATCCCATGAATTCAGGAAAGCTCATATGTGATCATTTTCATTCCATGATTCAGTAGTAAAGCTGACAATATTAAAAGCATGAAAAATATGGAAACTCAGCTTTATAAACACCATCCTAATGATAATATGAAGATGTTGTAATTCAATAGTTACCACCACACATTAACTTCCCAAGATTTGCACGGCCCTCAGTGTAGTCACTGTTCATTGTAGCCACCGTGTTCAAATTTTTCCACCTAGATGAGCAAAAACCAGAGGCTTCTAATTTTCTATTTTATTCTATTATTTAATGGTAAGCAGATTGTCTCACTTGCTATAGGTAAAATTGTAGGCTTCCTTCCCAATTTTTCAGAAAGTTTCAAATAGGTATATCCAAAACCACATACATCTGAATATGTACATGTCTATCTACTAATACAAACTACTCTGTGTTTGTGAGCTCACTTACTTGCTCAAATATATTTGTGACCCATAATCCATATCTGTTGTATTTCTGTAATTATGGCACACATGCGAATGCACAGAGTGATGGAAAATTTGAGTGTCTTAAGGCACTTTCCTAGAAGACATGGAAAAATGATGCTGTGCCTTCGAATTTCATCTCTTATACCATAAGAAGTGGTTTTTCATGGTCTGTGAAGTGCCGCAGTTTTCAACTATTTATGCATTTCATTGGTGGGTAATTTTACTGTTTAGAATGGTTCAAAACTGTAGTTCTTAAGTGCTGTCTAGTGTTCCCAATCATAAGAAAATTGCAGCCAAACTCATGAAGAAAATATATACTCTAGGTACACTTGGTTCAGGCAAGAATTCTAGTAGCTGCCTGTGAATCAATAACATATAACATTCATTCCATCTTAATGCAAAACTATCACAAAGCAAGGTTATATATTAATGAGTTAGTAAAAAATATTGTAACAAGATCTTCCAAGGACACCAACCTTGCATTTTCCTGTGGATCCAATGTTCAGCATTAACTAATTCAGTGTTCACATTGATCTAATAAAACATTACCACAGATAATAAGGACTGTACATGTATTATATGTTTTATTCCATATTTTGTATCTATAGTAGTATATATGTTGTAAATATGAATAAGAAATCACATAAAAAAACAGACAAAGTGACAGGGTAGGAGATGATGGAGGTGCAAATAGTAGATTGTTCTAAAACTCTACACTTTCTATTCCTTAACTTCCACTCTTTCGAGTTCTCGTTTTTCACCTTCTTCATATATACATTTTATGTTCATAATCATGATCAAATTAACAGACATAAACCTCCAGATCCATCCCAATCAGCCCTCCTATTACTAGTCCTTTAATATCCGCAGTCATATCACCATCCCTTGTTCCCTTGGTGTCCGCTATGGTTGATGTGTTAGAAACCCAGTGCAGCAGTGGGGCCTAATGGAATGTGTTGAAGTCATGAGGGTTCATCTTTAATAAATTATTAGTGTCATAGTCACCCATTAGCATGGGTTCATTCTCATGGGAATGTTGTTATTTTGCTTTGCTTTTTTTCATTAAAGCAAGCTCGGTTCCCTCTGGTTCTCTCTCTTACCCTCTGCTTTCCAACATGGGATGATGCAATAAGAACACCCTCAGGAGGAGGACTTCTTGACCGTACACTTCACAGCTTCCAAAATTAAAATACATAAGCATCTGTTCTGTATGAATTACCCAGCCTCATACATTGTAACCACATAAAAGAGATGAACATAATGTCCTTCTTCTCTTTATTCTGCTTAAATTTCCTACAGGCAATTGTATTCATTTACATATTAGTCTGTCTTGATTCAGCTTGTTGTACTAATTTTGATAGCTTAGCTTGGAATCCTTTCCAAAGACAATCTGCAAGAAAAGACTTCTTCTGTGTGACAAATTTATTGGTCAGCTAATCTCAGGGCCTAGAGTGAAGGACATGGGAAAAGAAAACAGAGAAAGAGAAAAAGACAATGCAAATATGCAAAGAGTTGACAGGTGGAAGCAGTTATCCTTTCATTCCATCCCTCATTGACAAAGGGTGTCACTTAACTCCCCTGTATTTGCAAGGTATAAAAATGTGTATGGCAAATAAACTCCAATTAACTTCCTAACTTTTAATATTAGGTGTAGTAGATAGGGTTCTCCAAAGAAACAGAACAGGTAGAAAAAAAATATCTATCTATCTATATATATATATATATATGTGTGTGTGTGTGTGTGTGTGTGGAGAGAGAGAGAGAGAGAGAGATACAAATATAAAAAAAGAAA
>NW_008331125.1:1769505-1775592 GCF_000622305.1 Nannospalax galili | reverse complement strand
GTAGAATGAATATATATGTGTAGAGATTTATCAGCTTAGCTCACAGGATAGAGTCCGAGTAGTCCAACAACAGCTGCACCACACTGGAGAGGCTGAGAATCCATGGTCACTCAGTTCACCAGGCTGGATGTCTCAGTAGTCCAAATCTGGTGCTGAAGGTCTGACGAATTCCAAAAGATCAGCTAGTCTTCAGTCTACAGCAGCAAGACAAACTCACCAACAAGAGAGAAGGCAAGCAGCAAGAAGCCAGGTGTTCTCTGGCTATACAGGCTGCCATCAGAAGGAAACACCTACATTTAGGGTGTGTCTTCCAGCTTCAGATGATCTAATCAAGATCTCTCTCATTTCCATTAATCCCAGATCCAGTCAAGTTGACACCCAGGATTAGCCATCACATTAGGTAAATTCATAGCAGCGTAGGTGACACAACTGAAAGTAAATAGGTTCAGGACAAACTGGAAAGAATTATTAGTGGAATCAGCTGGTAAATCATAAGAAGCACTCATGACCCTGAGCAAAAACATAATCTTGGATAAACACAACTGCATGTACTTCATCCTCACACCCATTAAGATGATGCTAGAGAAAACTCACAGTGGATGAGATGACTGATGCTGTGTGAAAGTTATGATTATAAATGGATTCTGAGGCTGCTCTGATAATCTCAAATACATAGCTACACTAGAGCCTGCACCTTTATTGCATGTGCTGTGTATGTGTGTGTGTGTGTGTGTGTGTGTGTGTGTGTGTAAAACATCCAGAATGCTATGCAGTACACAGTCTCAACAACTATTTGCTGAATGCTGAATGCACATCCAACAGTGATTTAAAATGGTCATCTTAAAATCCACATTTAACTGTACCTATTTTTAAGTCACTGAGAGAGGACTGGTCTTCTGTGGGTCATCAACATGTCAGCAATTCATAGATCTAGGACATTATATGTAAATTCCCATGTGACTGAGTCACATGTCCAACCTATCTAGACACTGCTGGCAAGAATTTGATTTTCTAGAAACCAAAGTGCAAAGGAGACAGCTGCATTTTCCTAGCTGGCTTTTCTTGTGGGTATTACTGTTTACCTCCAAACACTAGAAAGATCAGAAATATTTGTAGACTAGAAAATCTTTCCAGCCCTTAAACTGAATAAGAAATTTAAGTATTAAGCATTAAGTCAGGCTTAGTACTATATAATACCCTCTATATCACTTATCTAAATAATATAGCCCCACTTCAGTTATTTGTTCTATCATCTTCTATTAAAATTCAAAGATACAGCAATATAAAAATGTACTTCAATTTTAAAAATCTTGCATCACATTAAAACTAGTATCGTTCAAGCAAATAGAAACTTATCTTAATCTGATTTGGTCCCAAGTCAGAACTTGGCCAGCTAGAAGAAATGTTGCCCTTTTGAACAATTTAGCTCTCAAGTTGAGAGCTATCAAAGTTGCCATTGTTTAAAAACTACAGACTAGTCACTCAACCAGAACTGTTTTCCTAACTGATCACTCAACCCTTCTGCCATAGATTCACAGATCTGCTTCTCTTGCCTCTCTTCTGTTAAGAATCAACATCATTAGGTTTAGGGTTAGGACTTGCATTATTTTTAGGATCAGAGTTAGTGCAAATTTAGGATTGATGTAAAGTCTAGTGTTAGGATTAGGGTTATCTTTGATGGTAGGGTTATTGTTAAGGCTAGGGTTGTTTTTGAGGTTAGGGTGAGGTTAAGTTTTAGGAATATAGGTAGTGTTAGGATTAGGATTAGGTCTAGATTTAGGTATAGGGTTAAGATGAGGGTTAGAACATGGTTCTATTTAGGGCTAAATCTAGGGATAGGTTTAGTGATAGGATTATGGTTAGGGTTAGGGCTCGGGTTAGGGAAAGGTTTGTGACTAGGCTTAGTATTATGTTAGGGTTAGATTGAAGGTTAATATTAGGGTCTTGGTTAGGTCTAGGATTAGGGTAGGGTTAGGACTAGGGTTAGGATTAGGTTTAGAGTCAGGGAGAGGGTTAGTGTTAGACTTAGGCATAGGGTTAGTGTTAGGGTTAGGGCTAGGTTTAGGTTTAGGGATAGGCTTAGGGTTAGGGTTAGGGTTATTTTTAGGTTTAGAGTTAGAGGTATGTTTAGGATTAACCTTAAAGTTAGGGTAAAGGCTATGTTTTGATTATCTTTAGAGCTAGGCCTACTGTTACAGTTAGGGTTAGTATTAGAAGTAGGTTTAGGTTTAGTGTCGGGGTTAGTGCTAGGTTTAGGGTTAGGGTTAGGGCTAGTGTTTTGTGTATTGTTAGGATTAGTGTAACCATGTGGTTTAGGATTTGAGTTACAGATAAGTTGAGGGTCAGGGTTAGAGGTAGGATTAGTGTTAGATTTAGGGATAGGGTTATTTTTATGGTTAGGGTTAATTCAGGTTGAGGGTTAGGATCTGGGTTAGGGTTAGAATTAGAATTACGGTTTGGGCTAGTTTTAGTGTTAGGGCTAGGGTTGTGTTTAGGGTTAATGTGAGTTAAGTGTTAGGGTTAAGTTTCAGGTTAGGGTTAGGGCTAGGGCTAGGGCTAAACAAAATCCTAACCCTAATCCTCAACCTAAACTTAATCCTAAACCTAAACATAACCCTAACACTAATACTAATCCTAACCCTAAACCAAAGCATCACCTCCACATAATCCTAGCCTAATGCTACTTCTACTCCTAATCCTAACCCTAACCCTGATTCTAACCCTAGCCCTAAACCTAACCCTAAACATAATCCTAACGCTTAACCTCACCCTAACCTTAAACACAATCCTTGCCCTAACACTAACCCTAGTCCTAACCCTAATTCTAATCCTAACCCTATCCCTAACCTTAACCCTAAACCTGAACTAACCTTAACCCTAAAAATAACCTTAGCCCTAGCCTTAACCCTAAGCCTAACCCTAACCTTACATCTAACCCTAACCCACAACTTAGCCTTAACCCTAACCCTGACTCTAAATTTAGCCCTAAACCTAACCCTAAATGTAATCCTAACACTTAACCTCACCTTAACCCTAAACACAACCCTTGCCCTAACACTAACCCTAGGCCTAAACCCAATTCTAATTCTAATGCTAACCTAAAATAATAATAATAATAATAATAATAATAATAATAATAATAATAAAAGAAAGGATCAAGATCATGTCCAAAACAGATCTGCTCACTGTAATCCTAATGGCCATATCAGTTAAGTACCTAACTGCATTGCTTTCCTTTCCCAGGAAGGAGGGAGTTGAATACATGTCTCTGTAATTTATCTTTTCCTAACAATGCATTTTTATGATCATTAGAATGACAGAAACTTGAAAGAAATTCTCTGGCAAGGACCTGGAAAATTATTACATGAGTTTTCAGTGGAGGATGAACCCATAGGTTTTTGAAGTAATATGGCAATCAAATGAACATTCTTAAATAGAAATTTAAAAGCACAAACAAAACACCTGGTTGGATTTAAATTGCATTAAAGAGTTTTCATTTCATTAATTTTATTCTTAAGAGAAAGAAAATAAAAAAACATTTTTTATTTTCTCTAAAGGAAATATTTTTTAAAGTAGAAAACAATATCCATATGTTTATTCTATAAAACTTCTTAAAGAGAAAGTACTTACAGAGTAACTTGTAAACATAGTTTAAAGTAACTAATGTTTTGATTTAAAAAGAATAAAGGCAAATACTCAGGCATTACCTATAAGTCAACAGGTTTTACTGTAATAAAAATTGCCAGCTCAATATTAAGCTAAAAACAAATGTTCACACTTCAAAAACATATCGCATGACAGACCTATGGGCACTCAGAACACAATCCTAAATTGAAATTTCTAGATTACAGCTATTCTCAAGATTATCTTAACCGAGGATGTGAGCTGAAGTGAAGATCAGCATTTTATGTGGGAAGTACTTACTTTGCTCACATAGGGCCAGTAAGCTGAGAAACTCTAACACAGTAGAGACCAATAGACATTTCTGGTAGAATTTTTCTCTATTTGTTCAGTCCACTAGGGCAATACCCAAGTATGGCTCCTATGACATAGAAATAAGCTTTAAAATTTTTAAGTTTTACCAATTAGTTTTATTAATATAATCTTATGTCATTTTTTAAAATTGCCAATAATAAGGAAAGAAACATGGCTGCTGACTACCATATACTTGTCAGCATAGATGAGACATTTGCCAAACTAGTCTATCTCAAGTCATGACAAATCTCTCACTGTTTCTGGGCAATCCATCTTTCTTTCTTTCATGTGACATGACTGTCCTTTGTCTAAGATAGCAGTGTTAAATACATAAATGGAAAAAAAATCAATAAACCGGTATATTTGTTTTACAGTTCTCAACTATTTTTATGTAGAGTGAGCACTGATAAAAGCTTTGTAAATGTACAATAGATATTTTACTGGTTAAAAACTATGAGTTACTGTGTAATTTCAGTAGTTATTATGCATCTAGCCAAAATCTGAGTAATGAGGAAACCCTTTATGGCCCTTTCAGTGATTCCTCTTCCCACAGCCTACACATACTCACTAAAGGGCTCTAACAAGAAAGAAAGATAATTATAGAAGATTATTAATTCTTCAGGCTCATTATCCCAAAAGCTATTTTTCTCAGTTACATCTCAATGAAATATGCAGGCAGTCCAGAAATGTGGCAGAACAAAAACTAAGGAGAAAATGTGGGAATCACAGCAATCAGGCCTCAGGAAAAGAGCAATGCCTTCAGCCTCCCTGTCTGGTATTCCACCTCAAGTGGATGGAGGGTTGCATAAGAATGGTTAGAAGGTCAGGTACAAAATGAGAAATACTGTTTCCAAGAACATGGCCATAGGGCTAGAATATCTATTGACTATGCTTAATCTTAGAGTTTAGGACTGCCAGCCACTTGACAAGCATGAATAGGACTTTATTGGAGCAGCCGGGGAAATCTTTAAAGTTTTACAAAATTAAAAAAATAGTTAAGAGTTGCTCTTAAGTTTTACGTCGGATTGTAAAGCCATCAGTTTTCCATTCTTTGTTAATAACCATTCTTTGAGAGGCCAATGCCTTTCAAGGGAGGAAGAGGACTAAAGTCCCACATCACCAGCTGGCCATGTGCTTTGTTCTTTTGTTGTTGTTTAATTTGCAGGACCAGGTAGTGGTGCATGACATTAAATGCAGCAATTGAAAGGCAAAAGCAGATGAACCTCTATGAATTCAAGGACAGCCTGATCTATGTATCAAATTCCAGGCCAGCCAGGACTACATAGTAAAATCCTATCTTAAAAAAATATGTATGAAAAAGACATAATGAGACACATTACTCTGTATGCTAATTTTATTTTATTTTATTTTTTATTTTATTGAATGTTTTGTGTATTTCATACAGAACATCTCAAACAATCATCTTTATACCCCTGTCCCCACTGGCACCCTGCCATAGCCCCCCACTGGAGCCCATATACTCTGTCATCCCTGTTAAGGCCCACTGTGTTCTCAGTGTCCCCAGCTGTTTCCCAGTGCAACTCTGCCCACTGAGTCTAGTCAGCCTATCTAGAGTCCCTTGTTTTAGGAAGATCAGCTCTTCGTCCTCTAGCAACAATCAGCTGCCAACATTCCTTCAGATAAGATTGGGGTCTGCTGTTCATTTTTTCACTTCTATGCTGTTATTGTCTGCCTGAGTTTGCATGAGACTTGTAGATGGCTGACACCATTGCCGTAGAATCATATGAGCAGGGTCTTGTAGGAACTTGTAGGACGCTTCCATATTGTCATGAACCTCCTCTCTGGCTCTTCAATCTTTCACCCCCTCTTCCACAATGGTCCCCGAGCCATGGGTGGGTGAAGTTTAATAAAGGGTTCCTCTCCAAGGACCAGCATTCAGCAGTCTCTTGATCTCTACACTTTGGCCATTTGTGACCTTTTTTGTTCCTGGCATTCTGCTGTATGAGGGATCTTCATTAATGAGAACTGAGAGATTCATTAGTTTCCTCTTCTTTACGCTTGTTCTATATTCCATGAGCCTGTGTCACTTATGCCTGGGCAATTCATAGACAATGTCCATGTGTGACTAGTTGTGGTACTTGGGAATAGTCC
>NW_008331125.1:1732578-1769436 GCF_000622305.1 Nannospalax galili | reverse complement strand
GAGACTGTTAAAAATTTTCAATCCTGATATCTTCCCCATCTCTACCAAATAAGAACCTGCAGCAATGAGAACCTGACTTTTATGTGTTTACCATTCCAGATGACGCCTGTGTGAATCAAAAATTTGAGAAAGTTGATTAAAAGAGACTTGAAGTATGACAGGGGTACTTGGAAACTTAAAATATTGTCATCCATGAAAGAAAAAGAACTTAAAAATACTGCTCAGAAGGTGGTAAACACTCCATTTTTCAAAATCATCGCAAATACTGAAAAAAGAGCATATATCAACATTTTAAAAATATTTTGGAAACTGGGCATGGTGGCACATGCCTTTAATCCCAGCACTTGTGAGGCAGAGGTAAGCAGATCTCTGTGAGTTTGAGGTCAGCCTGGTCTACATAGCAAGTTCCAGGCCAGCTGGGGCTACAGGAAGACCCTGTCTGAAAAAAACTAAATGTGTCCTTTAATAAAATGAATGTTCAGGAATTTAGGACGTGACTCAGTTACAGAGCCTTTCCCAGCATGTGCAAGGCCCTGAGTTTTATTCCCCATTGCTACAATGATAATGATAATTAATAATTATAAAAATAATAAATAAAAAAATGATGTAAAACCAGGGCACAAATCATCATTAAGATGTGTGATCCTAAATGCTCTTGGGGAAATGAATAACTGTTCGAGCATCTGTTGTTTGCTCAACTTGAGCTTGTCTTTTTGTCAGGCAGCCATCAGCACTCCTTAAATAAAGCAATTAGGAGGGCTCATTACTGACTAAAATGATTTGATTCCATGGCTGTATTGGTTTGAACCCACATCAACATTCTGCTATGATCTAAATTATGGCTTGGACTAAGTCAGAAATTTTCAAGGAGCCTAAAGAAGGGGTAAGGGAGAGCTATATTTAGAAGGAAGCTTAGGCTTGGCAACCCACTCATCTCCCAAAATAGCTGCAGAATTGACTGGTTTCTCTTCTGGGAAAGTCCCGTTTAGTAAGTCCACTGACTAACGTATACTGAAAATAACTGGATAGCAGGTCCTACAGAAATATCTTATTTCTAAACACTAATGATTTTCCTGGAGGTAATCATTTATCAACAACCAAAAGAATTATAGCCATAAATTTTAGCATTCACTACGAGTAAGCTGATGAGCCCACTGTTTTCTGGACTAGTCAGACCATCCATAGTGACTATAATGACACAGATACAGGCAGATAATCCATATGTAACATAATCTGGGCCAAAGAGATGGCTCAGTGTATAGCAGCATTAGCTGAGTAAGCCTGATACCCCAAGTTCACCCCTATAACCCACATAATAAGCCAGATTTAGTGGTGTGCATCTGTAGTCCCAGTACTCCTATAGTGAGATGGGAGGCCAAGGCAGGAGCAGATCCCTGAAGTTTGCAGGCCAGCCAGCCTAGAGGACATAGCACAGTAGCAGAAACTATGAGGGATCCTGACTCAGCAAGGTGGAAGCAAGAACCGACCCTCAAAGTTGTCTTCTGCCTCCATACATGCACTGTGGAATATCTAGAGAAAAACAGTGAGAAGAAAAGGAAAATGGAAGTGGTAGGATACTAAAGCATTTTTCCTTTTAGAAATAGATGAGTAGTGTGGGTGTGGTGGCACACACCTTTAATCCCAGCACTTGGGAGGTAGAGGCAGGAGAACCTCTGTGAGATCAAGACCAGCCTGGTCTATACCATGAGTTCCAGGCCTGCTAGAGCTACAGGAAGACCCTGTTTCAGAAAGACCAAACCAACCAACAACAACAACAAAAACCCAAAACAAAAAAAAAGTTGATTAAAAGTGATAGTTCAATGCCTCTCTTTCTCTCTCTCTCCACACACACATACACACACACACACACACACACACACACACACACACACACATATGGTCTTTTTGAGACAGGGTCTCCCTCTAGCCACAGCTGACCTGGATTTGCTATGGATACCAGGCTGGCCTCGAACTTACAGAGATCTGCCTGTCTCTGCCTTCCAAGTGCTGGGACTTGCACCATTGTACCTGATTTGCCTCTAAATATTTTAATGACTGACATGTACAAGAATATTTATACAAGATTTAAATATAGAAAGAAATTTAAATTTCAAAGGCACTAAAAATTCAGCTCTTCAGACTACAAGATGGCTCAGCTGATAAATCTGCCTGCTACCAAGCCTGATGACCCAAGTATGGATCCCTTGGACCCAAGTGGCAGTGGCAGAGAGAGATAGCTCCTGCAAGTTGTCCTCCCACATCCACAAACACAAGATGGCATGTGCACACATGCACATGCACATTTTCAGGCATACACACACACACACACACACACACACACACACACATACATCAGTGTAATAACAATTTGTTTTTAATTCAGTACTAGTCACACAGCCACATTTCAAATGCTCATGACTATCACATTAGGTAGTGCAGATTTAGAACATTTCAATTGTTGCAGAAAGCTCTAAATGCAATGCTATTTATTTTAAAGGAAGAACGAGGGCCAGTAAGGCTGAATAATTGGGAGGTCAGATTGAATCAATATAAAGAACAACCTCCTAACAATTGCAATTGTTTTGTTCTACAATAGAATGGGTTAGACTCAGGAGCCGAGGGAACTGATCAAGCTGAGCCAAAATGTATATATAATGCTAGTCTTTGGAATAGATCAGGCATATTTAATGACATGGATTAACTTATAGCAGACATTTCACAGCTGGTCAAAGGCTACTCTTCCCTACTTTTAGGCTGCTGTTAACATATAACTGTAAGTCCATTAAGATGGAGAGCTTCAGTTCTCTCAACTCTTACCTCTCCCTAAAGCTGCTGATTTTATTCACTTTTGAAAATATATTTCCCTGTTCTTCATACAGAAATATGGAGACATGGAAAAGCCTTTTAAGACACTGAAACCAACTCAATCAAATTACTCCTCATTCAGACATAACAGAATTACTATATTTCACATTTGCAGGCAAGCTTTGGCCAAAGTGAAATCTAAGCTTAGGCAAAGATAAGTGATTATGTGACTCAGAGTCGCACCTAGGGTGAGCTTTGAAGCTACCTTTGTCTAGTCTTGAAAGATCTATTTGAGACAGGTAACCAATAATCAACACCCATGTACACCAAGACACCTCATAGACCTTACCCACCTCTCAATTAAAACAGCACAAAATGGACAAGTCAATGACTTATTTAAAAGTATTGCTATGGATTCTTTCTTCATAAAAGAAAGTGGAGAAACATGCTCCATGAGCAACTTTCTGGAATCAAAAATATTAACCCAAAGAATGAAAATAAGATTTCCTTTTCATTTTAACCATATTATTAAGTCCTGAGCCTTTTATCTGCTATTAGCATCTGATCAAAATTCCCAACTTTCTGCTGTAAGAAATTACATTGGACCTGAAAGATGGCTCAGGAGGTAAAAGCACTTGCTACCAAGTCTGATAATCTGAGTTTAAGACTTAAAATCCATATGTTGGAAGGAAAGAATAGACTCCTGCAAGTTGTTCTCCAACCTTCACATGTATGCCGTGGTATGAACACATACACATGCACACACACACACACACACACACACATATTAAATAAATAAATGAGTAGAAGGCACATGCCTTCATTATAACTTGGACAATAAGAAAGACTTCCTAAGTAATTGAAATGTTGCTTCTATTCCCTAGAATATATGAAAAGACTCACTCAGTTGGGACCCAGAACAAGACATGTGATGCAGATACTATTGTTTAAGACAGAGGCTATGAGTAAAGACTGAAATAAAGAATCTTTTTTCTAGAATAAGATGATATCTGGATAGTTTTTTTTTTTTTGTCTCAGGTTACTAAGTAGTTACTTAGTAGAAAACACCTTCCCTGAAGACTCTTTACTAGAGTGTAACTGCATACTTGTTCAGGAGTCATCTGACACATTACTTTCAAGTATCTTGAAGCTGATATTATGTTTACCATTACAAAGAAGTTTTGAAAATTAGCTATTTTAAAAGAAGGTAGTTCTGAATTCATAATGTCACTGTCTTGACTTGAGTACTCTCAAAGCAGACTGTGAGTTAAGTATTTGAGTGAATAGGGAGTGAGTTAGAAAAGTGAAAACAGCCAGTAAAGGGTACATTGCCAAGTTAATAATCCCTGAGGGTAAGTACATCTTATTCCCATTAGGGAAATACAGAGACTGCTAGAGGACACTGTCTTCATAGCAATTTTGTTCAAGAAGCATGAGAGCTGATGTATTTATACAGCAATTCCCACTGTTATTTCTTGAGATGTGGAGCATTAACTTGCTTGCACATTTGGTCTTCTGTGCACGTAATAAGAGGAAGTGGCCAGAGAAAAGCTTCAGGCAACAAGGTATATATGCTGGCAAATAAAAGTTAATTCTGCATGTACAAAAATGATAGGCCTTAAAAATACTGGGAGAGTATTAACAGGATTTTCTATAATCTCTGAAAACTTGAAAAATCACACCTAAATCCTTGATTAAAATACATATTTCACATTAGGCTCCACAGGATTATCAAGGGCAGACCACATCAAAGATGATATCAAAATCCCAAACTAGTAAGCACACAGTGAAAAAAGTGAGTGTGGATTGAACCAACATAAAAAATATAAGGGGCTGAAAAGATGGTTCAGTATTTAAGAGCACTTACTGCTCTTACAGAGGACCTGAATTGAATTCCCAGTATCCACCTCATGGTGCATAGCCACCTGTAACTCCAACTCCAGGCAGTTTTAATGCTGTCTTTTGGCTTCTGTGGGCACTAGGCACACACATGGTACTCACACATGCATGCATGTAGGCACTCATACATACACATAAAAATAAAAAGCATCAGATTGGACTCCTAAGAAAATCAGATGATAGAATTATAGAACATGGATCATAAGTCATGATTAAATGTATAAAATTGGATCTGAAAAAAATAAAAACACAGATCTAAACAAAAATTATTGATTCTAAAAATTCAATGTTTGTTTGAAGAGTTTATTGGGGGCAGAATAGAAAGAGTTGGAGAGAGAGCTTATACACTAAAAGGTTAAGATAGAGATGAGATTCAAATGAGAGACAAAAGGACAAAGGTAGAAATAAGGAGAATAAAAGTGTATAGTTATTAAACACCCAAAGTCACATTTCAGAAGCAACAAACAAAACTAATTCAAGGGAGGAAGATGGGTATTATTAGAAAAGAGTTAGAAATAGAATCTTAGAATTCTTCAGTGTTTATTAAGTGATCCTGTCCTCAGATTTAGGGAGCTCAAGAAATCCCCAATACAACTTTTCATTGAGGTGAAAACTTTACAAACTGCCACTGGTTAAGATCATCAGTAAAATCCACAAAGTTAAATCTTACAAGTTTTAATCTTCATGTTTAATCTGCAAGTCGTGTTTGCTTCAATTCCCTGTTCTCTTCTCCTTGGAACATTTTAGTTACATAACATGGCACATTTGCTTTCTGTTCATTGCTTTGGTTTTATTCTTCCTCCTGAATCACTTGCTCTCAGTACTTTTTTGCTTATTTCTCAGTTTTCACAACCTCTAAATGGAAAGATGTTCTTCGTCTTCCTTCACTTTCTTTACATGCTCCCTCGTTGACTTCATCCAAACTAATGGTTTTAAACAACATATATAGGGTAGCAATTTCCAAATATGTATCTACAGCCCATACCACTATCCTGAAACACTGACTGATGTATAAAGCAACTGTCTGATGATAAGCCTTTAGGAGGTAGTACTGGCCAGCATAAGGATTTCTATCTGAAACAAAATAGACCCTAAAGAACTACTGTAAATTATAGGCTAAGCACAGATAGAAATCCATACTTTTTGCCATGGCATATCAAAAGGAAAATAAGGCTTTTGACCAGAAATTATCCAGCCTTGGCTCATATCTATTAACTTCAACTGAGTGCTTTTAAATCTAAACTCACTAGGTTTGAGACTGAATTTTTTATCTTTCCCCTCCACAAGTGCTCCATTTGCTTTCATACCTACAGTCCTATCTATTCAGTTGCTCAATCCAGAAACTTTGGAATCATCCTTAAAATCTCTTCAGGGTTCTGCCTTCAAAACATGTGAAATCTTTCCACTTCTAGTCTGGAGACTGCAAGATGACACCAGTGCTTTCACCCTTAGCAATGCTTTTGACACTGTGAAACTTCATAGATTTGAAAAAGAAACCTAATATAAAAAATCCAGAATTAATTGCCTTTTGCCTTAGTAGGAGGCATTATTGTGTGACTTCCTTTGGCTAATGAAATTTTAGAAAAAGTGACAAAGAAGAGACTTGTACCACTGACATTACCAAGAAAACACTTCTAAATAGTTTTCTTGCCCCAAGAAGATGAAAAATACTTGGAATTCAGTCACTGTAGCAAGCTTAACTAAATAGATTCCCTAGCCAAAAACTGCAGTTGAATGAATAACTGAACACTTTCAGCTCATCCACAGATGTGTCATGTATAAATGTTCATTACTGTGAGCTACTGAATATGTATGGATATTACTATTACTATAGAAATCCTGGAAAGACAAAGCCTGATGGCAGGCCTCCAACCTCTCCTGGTCTTCTAGAATCTTGTCAGCATATACAAGCTAAAGACATCTTTGTTGTTGCTTTGTAATTATTTTATTTTTTATAATTTTTATTACTTTAAGATCTTGTAAGTAATTGTCAGAAGCCATGGAGAAGGTAAAGAGCTGGCCATAATTATACTTGATGGCTACTTTTGTGTGAAGGAGGCAGGGAAATGGCAGGGAAACTAACAACATAAACACATAAATGATCAAACAAATAGCTAAGCATTATAAATGAGGCTTGCCAGTTAGGGCGATTATGGCCCTTATTGCTAATCTTGGAATTGAATACAGCTGGTTTTACTTTGAATCACTCAAGCAACATGAGGATTAAGACCAATATTTGTTTTGGAAAATTAAGCATACTAAACACATATATTAAGCATACATATTTTATTTACAAAAAGATCAAATAAGAAAGGAGTGTATTGCTACTTGATAGAGTCTTACAAATTTTTAGTTACAAATAGGTATTTCTTTCTAATTTCATTACTTTCTTATAATGCAGATATTACTATTAACTTTAGATTTTGTTGATTTCAAAGATGATACAGAGAGATTTGAAATTCCATTAGCTGAGCAATGACATTTCAAGTTGTTAAAAGACAATTTGTCTTCAAATACAATTGAAATTACATCTTACTTGAAATTTTGTTGATCATTAATCTATAAATATATAAAGTTTATTTTTAAAGGCTGAAATGTGTTTTTGAATCTCTGAGTGAGTTTCCCAAACTACAGCACAGATGTCACCATACTGTATACAAAATTGTTTTGTTTTCAGTTTTGCAAAACAAAAAAAACATTGAATAGGATTTATAAAGAGACATGAACATTAGCTTTGATCCTCACCTGACTGAGGTGTTCTTGATGGATGGTTCTTCAATGTCTGGAGTTAAAGAACAGTCACTTGTCTTGCTTCTAATTTATCTATTTCTTAGGTTTGTTTCTATTGTCAAAACCATTCAAAACTATGCAGTAACATGTGGATAAAATGTTAAAATAGACATCCTTATATTTATTTTTGTTACAAGCATTGTTAAATCACAGAGATGGGTTCCTTCACCCAAAATACCTATATTTCTGGATTTGGTTGATTATTCATAAGAGGCATGCTGTAGAGCCATGCTGTGGGGAAGTTTACCCAGGTAAAATAGTCACATCCAGGGCCCAGTCCTAAACAAATCATTTATACAACCACTACCCCCAAAGCTCAGAAAATATTGTGAAAGATAGGGTGAGATGTATGTAAGAGACAGAAGATAGGGCAAAGGGCTTAGGAACGCCATTCCCTAGACTTAATGCAGGTATTATCATGAAATCCTGTCAACTGTAGTTAACCATCAGTGGGTCTACACAAGATTCTACCGCCTATTCACAGACACTGGGGGAGGTGGAATCACTTCCCTTAGTTATGTACCATCTTCTGAGCCCATCAGGTTCCAAAGAATAGCTCCAAACCCATGGTCACACAGATGGCCTTGGTTAATCTTAATGAATTACTGACCAAATATAATAGACATGAAAACAGAAGAGAGATTTGCAGGGAAGGAGAGGAGGGGGCGAGGGTGGAAATGAGAGGGGAGATGAGAGTGGTCAGCATGCAAAACATGCACATATGAAATTATAAATAGTAACTACAAAACTTTTAATGTATAAAATAAAAAATAGTTACATGCAGCAACAATCTCAGTCTGGGTTTTTCAGAGACCAAAAGTAGGTGCTTTACGGTTAGGACTATCTGCACTGGTACTGATTATCCTCAGACTTATCCCCCCTACAATTATAATTTTTAGTGATTTTAAAAGCCACCTACATTTGACTCCTCCCTCAGTAACAAAGCTGCTACAGAGGGGAAAAACTGTCTAACAAGAGGCCTCAGAAGAGACAGTGGAGTTCAAAATAAGCACTGTATCTGAACAAAATAAGCCTTCAAGAGCTGTCTTAACTTCTTAATTAAGCACAATTGAAGGTGGTGCTCTTTGCTATGGTGTATGAAAGGAAAAGAGGATTTTTTATCATAAATTCTCCAGTTCTGGCTCATCCTCAGCCAATTGCCTCCAGAGCTGCATTTACATTCTTGATCATGTTCCAGTAAAAATGCAGACTATTTTACATGACTTGTTATTTTCCATAGTCTTGGCTGGCTAGCTCAGGCTAAAATTTTTTTAATTGAATAGTTCAAGCTTCTGACAAAACATATAAGCTTGCATTGTCAACACACAAAAAGCTGACATTGTACAAAAACTTTAATCATAAAAGCAATGAAGCAAAATATTACAGGTCATGGAGTTACTCTCCCCTACCACCACTGTGACCAATGCAGCTAGCCTGTGTGTATTGATTTTTTTGCTTTGACACATAAATAAACATTAAGGAATTCAACCGGATACTATTGTGAATCTTTACAGTCATAATTATTTGGCTTTGTCTGCTAATCTGAAATTTTACCTTTAAAATGACCAGTGAGTATTAATACTATTAAATGTGCCCAACAGAAGAGTTAGAGCTGCTGGGAGCTGGCGAGTCTTATCACTTGTTATTCAAGAATTCATCTGAGTATCTGTGAGGGTGCTAGTGTATGTGCTTGAGAAATATATGTATTTTAAGAAGATTCTATTATAGGTTTCCACTTTACTTTTTCAAAGGCCTTTAGCATTAGTTATCTCTTCCATACTCCCTCCTCTACCTTGCCCCCTCTCACCCTGCACTTCTTCCTATTCCATTATTTCTCTTTCCTCCTTTAGATCACTGCGTTCTCTATCTTCCTCCCATGAAGTCCCCACCATAAGCCCTTTACAAGTTTCCTGGATTTTCCTACTGCAATACACATGTCTAACGATTCAAAGCTTGTATCCACTTATGACAGAGAACATACAATGTTGTTTTTCTGAGTCTGGGTTACATCACTCAGGATGTCTCCAGTTCCATCCATAAACCTTATAACCAGCCATAGGAGAGAAGTTACTGCTATTCTGCTGCATGGACATAGCATTAAACTGACCCCTAATGACCTATTGTTCTACTCATATATTAGTGCATCTCTCAACTCACACCAGAGAAACTTCTTCTTGCAGCAGATTACAATTAGCAGAGTCCCACCAATGGTCAATATGCATTAAATAGGAAGAGATTGTGGAGTGTTCAGTTAAATGGGATGTCTATATCATACCCTGTCCTCCCAAGGCTCAGGGAACATTACAGAAGAGAGAATGGAAAAACTGTAAGATCCAGAGGTGGTGAATACAAGGATACAATGTTTTCTGGACACAACAGGGTAGTTGCACATATGAACCTATACCATTTGTGATAGAATGCACAAGACTTGTGCAAGCCCATGCCAGAAAACAAATCCCAATATGGATGGGGGATGTGGGTAAGAAGCCTTAGCCCTGGCTATATAACTATTGGCAATTAAGAGCTGCTGATAGATGGATGGTCAGTTTTCTTTAAGGGTGTGACACCTGGTAAGTTGACTGAGATCCAGGAGATGGACTCACACGGAAGAGCATTTGGGAAACACAAATTATACTGTACATGCCTTAAAACCTAATATATAAGAGAAGAAATGAGTGGGGTAGGAAAGTTCAGGTGGATCTGGAGAGGAGATGAGGGGGTAGTGTCTGACAATGGTCAAAATATACTGCATGAAATTCTCAAAGAATCCAGAAAGTATTATAAATGATACAATTTAAGATGAGCCAGAATAGTATAAATTTGACTTCAAATATTTAACAGCATGTAGAGAAAAACATCCCATGGAGGAATTCATGTAAGAGCTATGTCAGTCTTCAGAAATTCTTTGTTACTATAAAGACAAAACTTTCAGAACCAAGATCAGACCTTGAAGCAAAAGCCCACCAGATAGGGAGACTCATTAAAACATATTAAATTCACATTTCCTTTACAACTATATCTTCAGCTCCTCAGAGAAAAACTCCGTACATTTTCCTGCTGCCCATTGCCTCTGCTCAGACTAACACAATGTGAGACACTATGGCATAAAGAATGGAAAATGGTCTCAGAAGACAGGAGGATATGAATCCAAACCTCTGCATCCATGCTTACTAGCCATGTGACTGTGGGAACATTGCTGCTCCTCTAGAGATTTTGATTTCCTCTTCCAGCTTAATGATGCTAATAATCATGCAGAGAGTCCCACAAGCATTTCCTGAAAGAAGCACCTAGCAGAGTTCTAGGCAAATAGCGAAGAGATTATACCACCAGCATACACATGGACTGGGCTTAATTAAGATGTTTTACTGATTATTAGTGCATGTGAAAGAGAGAGAGAGAGAGAGAGAGAGAGAGAGAGAGAGAAAGAAATTAAGAGAAAGAAAGAGAGAACAGAATATATGTGAAATCAGAAAACAGCTCTGGGGAGTCGGTTGTCTCCTATTTTTCTGTGGATTCTATTGATGGAACTCAGGTCACTAGGCTTGTGCAGAAAGCACTATTTTGCTGAGTGATCTCACCAGATAAAACTAAAACATTTTTAGATATATATGGGTCAAAATAATCACCATTTTTTCAAGTGTAGCAATATGGAATACATTTAATTTATGCATACCTGTACTTCTGAGTGTTTGTATGTGCACAACATACATGGAGGTGCCAGTGGACATGGGTGCTAGGAACAGAACCCAGATCCTATACAAGAGCAACAAGTGCTCTTAATTGAAGAGCCATTTCTCTAGCCCCATGACATGGATTTTTTTTTGTATAATTCTTATTGATTTTTTGTGTATTTCATACAAAACATCTAAATCATCTTTATATACCCCCATTCGTACCCTCCCATAGCTCCCCCAACCGGATTTCATGCATGCATTCATTTATGTTAAGGTCTATCGAGTCAAGTTGGTATATCCAGATGTCTTTCAATTAAAATTAATCCACTGGGGTCTAGTCAACCTATCAAATTTATGTAGGAAAAAAGTCAAGCTTCTAAGAGCCCAACTGCTTCAAAGTCCCAGAATATTTCTAAATGGAATGATGGAAGTGGACTACCCTTATGGACAGCTTCACTGTAGACCAAGTCAGGGCACATCTTCCATGTGACAAGATCTGTGATACTTGTAGATCATCTTCCTTTCTCACAATAACTTGGCAGATTTCAGGACTAGGCTGGGGGCCTATATAGCCATGAGAAACACATACATTTGTTTCTGCTTCATTTGTGCAGCCTTCTCCTCTCCAGCTTGTGTCTCCGTGGTTTCCAAAGACTGCTTATCCCTGCTTCCTTCCATTCTAAATTATAAACTCTTGTCCGCAAAAACACATATATGTAAATGTGAGTAAAATAATTATAGCCAATTGAGCCTCCATTAATGCTGACCTTATTCCAACCACAATTTTAAAAAAGGAAGAAAGTGAATCATTACCTTAATGTTCCAGAAAAAAGGAAATATATTACCATGTAAGAGATTCTGACTGCCTCAGTAGCCAAATTCAAAGGAAAGAAGTCATTAAATTTGATAAAAAATAAGCAATAATAGGGTTGGAGATATGGATCAGTGGTTAAGAACACTGGCTGCTCTTGCAGAGGACTCAGGTTCAGTTCGCTGCACCCATTGGCAACTAACAGCTGTCTGTAATTCCAGTTCCAGGGTATCTGACACCCTCTTCTGGCCTCCACAGGCCATTAAAACCAAGAGTGAGCACAATCCATTCTGTGAACTCTTTCATCCTGATTTCTCTCCCAACCATCTCTCAAGCAAAGGATGTGATACACTGAAACAATATATCCACATGAAATGGTAAAGGGAAAGTGGAACTTGCCTTAACAGAGGATTTTTTCCCTTTCTGAGCCCTGCTGGCCTAGAGCAGCATATAAAACCACAAACAGATATTATTACCCTAATCCTACCTATTGTTTGCAACACAAATTTGATAATTCATTGCTTCTAATGATTATTCACTTCTGCTTTCAGTATTTGTTATTTTCCCAACATATACACACATATACATTACAGGGGCAGGGAAGGATCATGAGGGATTAAAACTGTATGTTTAGTTTACAAAAGGACCTCAAGGCCCACTTAGCTTGCTAACATTGCAAACATTGTAAACATTTTAAACAAGTAGTCATTCCCACACAAACACATGTGTAGATTTACTATTGAGAAAGAGTAATTGGGCTGGAGAAATGGCTCAGGGGTTAAGAACACTGACTGTTCTTGTAGAAGACCCTGGTTCAAATCCCAGCACCTACATGGCAGCTAACAACTGTCCATAACTCCAGTTTTAGGGAATCGATAGCCTCTTCTGTCCTCCATGGGCATTGTATGACATGGGTGCACTTAACTACATGCATGCATAACATTCTTACACATAAAAAATTAAAATCAAAATTAAAAAAGAGTAATTTAGAAGAAGGAAATATGTTCGCTTGCTTGCTTTTTAATATTTTTTTTGTAAGTATTATGGTCTACATTCTACATCTGTGGAAGCAGATTAACCTGATTTCTACTATATTTTTTCTAGTTATCTTTTAAAGAAGAGTAGCAAAACAAAATCTTATCCAAGTACATCCATGATAGAAAATATAATTTAACAAAATGTTTATTCTCAAAACCAAAGCAAGTTTCATAGTAAGCACATGGAAAAAAATGTTGTTTTTCTTCCTTTATATTCCTAATTGCCAAGATTGCAACAAAATACGAAAATGTAATGTAAAGATTCAGTATTCTATCTGAATTCCCCACTTAACACAGGAGAGGGAAAAGATCATTTTATAAGAAAAACGAACTTGAAATTTTACTTTTCTTGACAGTTTTGGCTTAGCAAAATCATCTTTCAGTTTCCTTTTATATTTTATATTTATTTTATTTTACCTTATTTTATTTCATTTGAGGGGCGTTTGGGACAAGGTCTCCCTGTAGCTCCAGCTAGCATGGCTCTCCCTATACAGACCAGGCTAGCTTAGATCACACAGAGATCTTCCTGCCTCTGCTTCCCAAGTCAAGTGCTGGGATTGAAGGCATTTACCACTGCACCAAGCCCTAAAACATCTTTTATAGAATTCAAAAAATTTTTTAAAAAGAAAAATGAAATCATTCCAGATCTGTCCTTTGTATAAATCTCACAATTTACAAGATTTTAATGAAAGTGCTTTCCTCTGTATTGTTAATTAGTAGAATAATTTCAAGTATTCAGATTTAATCATAATTCAGAACTAGTCTTTGAAATATATATATGAATTATATACAAAGTGCAATATGTGGTAAAGCAGAAATAATAACATAATTTCTTCTAAAGGGTATATATGCATGTATGTCATGCAAAGAAGCTTTCTTATTATGAATTACCTGAGAGGGAACACCTAGGACACCATGTACTTTAGAAAATGAAAGTAGCAGAGGGGTCTATACTGTCGCCCACATCTCAGGCCAGGATGCCTAGACATTCCTACACAAAGTACCAAATATAGCAAAAGAAAAAGATAAAAATCTCAATAAAATTACTAGAGGTTTAATAAGAATGAAATTGTATTGAATCTTATATCAAATTGGCTTGGAATATTTTTAATTGACAATTCAATCAGAAAATACAGAGTAAAGAAACAAACTGAATTTTTAAAAAACTGATCAAAATGTACAGCCAATTTTGAAAGAGATGTACCCCAGCTCAGAAAAATGTTATTGAAGAGGTTAATGCTGTTGTAATGAAATGCTTCTTCTAATTTAAAAAAAAAAGATTTTAGGGTTACCTCTTCAGAGGGGGGAGTGTTGGAGGGGAGGGAGTCGGCATGGATTTGATCAAAACATCTTATATGCGTGTCTGAAATTCTCAATAAAGCTTTTGTAAAAGTAAAAAAAAAATTTTTTTAAATTAAAAAAAACTATTTCTAAAAAAAAAAACTGATCAAATAAATTATTCCTCAACCAGAGTTTTACAACTGTACATTTTTCTAAATAAAGTTCATGTATAATTATTAGCCAATTCAGTATCTTTATGATTGTTAAAACTTATGATCAAAGAATTTTGAAATTGTTAATGACTTCAAAGTTTGATTATTATTACAGAGCATGCTCATCCAAAATCTATTTTCAAAGAAACATTTTCTAAAAGTCAAAGTAGCATGTTTTTTTATAATACTTTTAATTCATATTATTTAAGGGCTAGAGAGATGGCTTAGCAGTTAAGAGCATGTACTTTTTCAGAGGGCTTGAGTTCAATTCCCAGTAACCATGTCGGGCAGCTCATAACCACCTGTAACTCCAGCTCCTGAGGTCTCTGAAAACTCTGACTTCCACAGGCACTTTCACTCATGTACACCTACCCATACACAGACACATACATATACACATAATCAAAACTAAAAATAAATATTTAACAATTTTTTTAATGTATATAATTTGAAAGTGGCCAGCTGGTCATGGTAGATCATGCATATAATCCCAGCACTAGGGAAGCAGAGGCAAGAGGAATGCTATTCAAGACTTCATAATGAGTGCCAGGCCAATCCAACCTACCCAGTGAAACCCTGTATTAACAAAATAAATAAATAAATAAATAAATAAATAAATAGAATGGGAAGTGGAGGAAGGAAGGGAAGGGAAGGGGAGGGGAGGGGAGGGGAGGGAAGGGAAGAGAAGGGAAGGGAAGGGAAGGGAAGGAAAGGAAAGGAAAGGAAAGGAAAGGAAAGGAAAGGAAAGAAGGAAGAGCAACAATGTTACAAAATAAAAGGGATGGGCAACAGGCAACAGGAGGTCCAAATGTCTTAGTGGGTCAGGGACAGATGTGTGCCAAAAGTCAATACCTGAAGGAAGGACTCTGTCTTCTCTCAAAGGAAGATGGGAAAACTACTATGCCAAACTCTATGAGATTCTAGATAATAATGACTGGACAAGTACAGCCCTCTTCACCAGGAATAAACACAATATCCTTAATATCACTACAGGATACATGGTATAAACCACCACTGTAAGACCTAATTCTGGATTGGAGGCCAGCAGCCTGTGTAGAGATGGTTTTCAAAGTACTTGAAAGTTAGCCATTAATAGTTAGAGAGGAAACTGAATCAAGATAACATCAGGATAAGAAATTAAAATAAAAACAATTGCATTAATTTGTTGCATATGTGTTGTTTTTTTTAATTTTGGCAATTTTAAATACATGATGTATTGACATGTGACTTTCATTGAGGTTCTGATAATAAGCATCATTTGTTTGACTGTTAGACATTTGTGTATCTTCTTCAGAGAAATAGCTTGAATCAATAAAGTTTAGATGTCTTGAACTCATAAATCTTCTACCCTTTACCAAGGACTTTGTGTGTATCTTGAAGTATGCCTTTAAAATATGAATAATTTTAGCATTCTAATATGACCTTCCCTCTTTACATACACAGAGCTTCAGAGGCAATCCAGATTAAGCCTTCTCAGGTCTTTTCTAGACAATTCCCTGCACACGACTTTCTTGATTGCTTGAGCTTTGGGGCTTTCCTTTTGAAATTTTGGAAGCTTTGTGTATGCGCCAACTGGTATTGCCACTATAGCTTTCTGCAGTGTTAAACAATTGCTGCTGCTTTTTTTTTCAACAAATGACTTTGAGATAGGATTATTCTTACTTAGTGAGTTCTAAAAAAGCTGAAATAAAAACAAAGTCCACATATGGAGATTTTTGAGGCGCTTCTAGAAGGATCAAATAATGACAAATTCCCGGAGATTTGTTTTGATGGGTCTACGGACTAAACAATAATACTTCTTTGGTTCTAATATTGAAGTTTTTAGGGCTATAAAAGAGATAGAAGAGAGGAATACAAATGGTCATTTAAAATGTTCCAGGGCGCACAGTTCTTAATAAGATCCAGTCAATTTTTTCAATTAATACCCACAGTTATGTGCTACAGAACATTGGTTAATTCACAGAGACCTAAAAAGAGAAAACTTTCATTTTCCAGAACTTTCATTCCTGTTCTTAAATATTTCTCAAGGTTTTTAAATTTTTATTTTGAGACATGGTACATAGTAACCCAAACAGTTTGATACTGAAGTAAAACAGACCCATAAACCAATTAAATAAAATAGAGACTCAAAAAAAAAGCACCAAAAGCATGCATTGGAAAAAGACAGCTTCTTCTATAAGAAAGCAGGGACAACTAAATATTCATATTGAGAATGAGACTGTATGCCTAAAGTAACCCTCAATGGATAAAAACCTAAATATAAAACCTGAAACTGAACTTACCAGAAGAAAATAGAGGAAAGAATGTAAGATACAGTGTGAGTGAAGATGATTTTGTATGATCCCAAAAGCTTAGGAAATAAAATTTAAAATAGGAAAAGGAAATATATAAAATTAAGAAGCTTCCAAAATAGCAAGGGAAAAAAGTGAACAGAATAAAGAGACAATCTAGAGAAGGGGAGAAAACGTCTTCCAAATAGACTAATCCTGATTGTCAACTTGATTGCATTATGAGGCACCTGGAAAAGAAGTAAATCACACTCTAGGTGCATCTGAATGTTTTTCCAGCAAAGATCAGCTTGTGAATTGGTAAAACAAGTGATGAAGTTCTTTCATAAATGTGCAGCACTATCAAATGAGCTGGTGCCTAGGTGGACAATGAATGAAGAAAACAAGGGGAAGTTTGAGCATATGAGTGACTATCCATAAGTCCTCTGGATTTTCATTCTTCCTGTTGCCTTTGCACCTGAGAATCTCATATTTTCACCCTTTCAGCATGGACATGCAGTGGCATCTCTCTATAGGGCTTCCAGACCTTGAACCTAATAGTGAGGCCATATCATTGGTCCCCTTCTGAAGCTGCTAAGTTCTCAGAATAAGCACCTCCTGGTCTACCTGTCCCCTTAGCCTACAGGCAGTCTTGTGAGATTAAAGACTCTGGCCAATAGAATAAATCTCCTTTTACAATTATATGCATTCTATTGGTTTGGCTCCTCTGGAGAACCTGGACTTATGTTTCACTATTCATCTAACAAAGGATTAATGTTCTTTGTATGTAAGGAACACAAATATTTAACATAAAGTGATTCTGTTTTTAATAAGTTGCAAGTGAACAAATAGGTAGCTCTCAGAACAAGAAATACAAATGGCCAACAAATGTATGAAAAAATGCTCAATACCATAAGCCGTGAAGGAAATCAAAACTACAGAACGGCTGCTGAAAAGAAAATGTTGGCGAGAATGTGAAGAAAAAAGGACTTTGATAAACAGCCATGGATGTAATTTAGTATAACTATGATGCAAAGCAGGGCGGAGGCTCCTCAGAAACTGAAAATAGTCCACCGTGTGACCCAGCCATCACACTTCTCAGTATCTACACAAAGTAAATCAAATTACCATGGCAAAGAGATGCCTACATGTACACACTCACTGCTGCACTTTTAGCAATGAGAGGGAAGCCGGTAACGTTCCCATCAATGTGAGATGTGTATATATAAAGCCAAAAAGAAGAGTGAACTCCTGTCCTTTGAACATAATTGGGGGAACTGTGAACAAGTTATGTGAAATAACCCAGGCATGAAAAGTGGAGCCAAAGGTCTCTACCTGAATGCAGAATTGGATTTATTATGAGATGAGAAAGGAAGGCAGGCAAGCAGCTGAAACTGTGAGGTGGAAGGAAGAGATAAGTGGTTGTTATTCACAGTAGATTTGATATATTTTAATGAAGATCAGAAGAGAGAAACGACAGGCCTCCAAACATAAAGGAAAGATAAGTAAAGGAAAATATTAACTCCTCAGAATTGATCAATACATGTTGTGGAGCTATCACATTGAACACTATTAAAGTGTATATTTAATACATGCTAATCAAAAATGTTTGGGAATAAATCTAACTAAGGAAATGAAATACTGGTATACTAAAAACTTGAAAATGATGAAGAAACAAATTGAAGAAGATACCAGATAGAAAAATCTTGCATGACCATAGATCAGTAGGATTAATAATGTAAGAATGACCTTGCTACCAAAAGAAATCTACAGATGGAATGCAATCTTAATTAAATTCCAACACAATTCTTCACAAAAATTGAAAAAGATAATCTCAAATTTCATATAGAAACACAGAAAACCAAAGATAAACAAAACAAACTTGAACAAGAGAAAAAGATCTGGAAGCATCACCATTGGTTATTTCAAATTATACTACAGAATGATAGTATAAAAAATAGCATGGTAGTGGTATAAAAGCAGATACATTGATCAGTGGAATAAAACTGAGTACCCAAATTTAAGTCTGTACCTTTACTGCCTCCTGATTTTTGACAAAAGTGTCAAAAATACACATTGGAGATAGGACAGCATGTTTAACAAATTGTGCTGGTTAACTTGGATTGCCACACATAGAAAAATGAAACTAGATCCCTGTCTTTCATCCTGCACAAAACTCAACTCCAAAGGGATCAAAGACTTTAATGTAAGACTTGATATCCTGAATCTGATAGAGGAGAAACAGGAAATACCCTGGAACTTGAAGGCATAGGAAAGGACTTTCTGAACAGGAAATAGCATGTGTATTAAGACCAACAATTAAAAAATGGGACCTCATGAATCTAAAAGGCTTCTGTATAGTAAATGGAACCATCATCAAGTGAAGATGCATGTTACAGAATGGGAAAATTTCTTTACCTCTGACAGAGGGCTAGTACCTAGAATATGCAAAGAACTCAAAAACTAAACATCAAAAACCAAACACTCCAATTAAAAATTGGGGGCATGGAACTAGGCAGAGGGCTCTCAAAAGATGAAACACAGATGGATGAGATATATTTTTTAAAATGTTGAGCATCTTTAGACATCAGTGGAATGCAAACTAAAACCTCTTTGAGATTTCATCTTACCCCTGACAGAATGATACTTGAGGCTGGAGAGATGGCTCAGTGGTTAAGAGCACTAACTGGAATTCATTCACCACAGGAGAACTAGCTACCCCATTTCTCTCATCCCTGTCCCTGCCATCCTCTCACACAGGCAGTCTCCAATTCCTTCACCTTAAGTCCCAAGTCTAGCTTCTCAAACCAGATTAACCAATCATCATACCATAGATCCTTAAGTCCTCACCAGGCAATCCCCTCCCTGCCAAATTCTCAGCCTCTGAATCAGACAGACAGACTTGCTCAGCCAGGACTCCAGTAAGTTAGATCAAGCTCACTGCCTCCCTACCTCATTTCTCTCATCCACCCCAACCGTCCTCTGCTGGCCTCTCTCATAGGCGAGTTCCAATTCATTCGCCACAGGAGGACTAGTTTCCCCATTTCTCTCATCCCTGTCCCTGACAGCCTCTGTCAAAGGCACCAATTCCTTCAGTTCAAGTCAAAAGATTAGCTTCCCAAACCAGATTAACCAATCACCCTACTATATATCCCTAAGTCCCCACCCAAATGGTCCCCTCACCATTGAATTCTCATTCTTCAGTTCAGACCGACAGACCTGCTCAGCCAGGGTTCTGACAAGTCTACTACCCAGCAAGAACATGAAATACCCATCAGTTTGTCTTCCATACCCAAACAAAAAGTGACTAAGCTACATAAACAATATCAACAGAACCAAAATTAAATTAAAAGCAGAGTCCTGTTGAACACATAACCAACAAAGAACATCCATATGCACAGATGGCAATGTAAAAACACAAACAATATGAAAAACCAGGAAAATGTGTCACCAAGAAAACTCACAAGACCTACAGAAGTGCACAGCATCGAGAATCATCCTATAGACACCCAGGATGCAGAATTTAAAAGAAAAAAAATCATAAACAAAAGAAAAATAATCATAAACATCAAAGAATTACAAGAAAACAGAGACAAATAACTCAGAGGAAAGGTACAAACTTTTGACAGAAGTTCAAGAATATACAAATATGCAGCTTAAAGAAGTATCAAAAGCAATTCATAATTTGAAAATGAATTCACTAAAGAGATAGAAATAGTGAAGAAAACCCAAATGGAAATGAACACAGACTGAAAGTCTCAATAAACCAATTAGAAACAACAGGAAAAAGTCACACAGGCAGAATGAATGAAATGGAAGACAGAATATCAAGACTGGAGGATAAAGCTGAAGATCTGGACTCCTTAAGCAAAGACGATGCAAAATTAAAAAAAAATAAATAACAGGAATGGAATACTCAGGAAATGTGGGACAACATGAAATGAACAAATCTATGTATTATAGGCATGCAAGAAGAAGAAGAAAATCAAATCAATGGCATCAAACAGATCTTCAATAGAATTATAGAAGAAAACTTCCCCAAACTAAGGAAAGCTATACCTATACAGAACAAAGAGAGTGTTCTGAAAGCTGCTATAGAAAAACAAGTTATATATAAAGGAAAATCCATCTGAATTACAGCTGAATTTTCAATGTAGATTGTGAAAGCCAGAAGAGCCTGGAACAAAGTATTCCCAGTTCTAAACAACCATGGATGCTAACCCTGAGTACTTTATCCAGTAAAACTATCTATCAAAGTTGAAGGAGAACAGAAAATTTTCCATGACACAAATAGACTGAAAGAATTCATGCCTTCCAAGCCAGCACTATAGAGAATACTTAAAGCAATACAAAGCGCAGAAGAAATAAATGAATATGCCATAAAACTACAGAAAGAAAATAAAGATATAACAATGGAAACACAAAATAGGGCCACAAACACAAAGAAATTAAAATGACAGTACACAGTACCTACCTTTCAAAAATAACACTAAATAGCAATAGCTTCAACTCCCCTTTCAAAAGACACAGGCTGGTTCAATGGATCAGGAAAGAAAACCCATCATTTTGTTATCTTCAAGAAACTCATCTCACCTTCAAGGACAGACACTATCTTAGAGGGAAGGATGGAAAAAAAATATTCCAAGCAAAAGGGCCTAAAAAACAAGCAGATGTTGTAATTTTGATTTCTGACAATATAGACTTCAAATTAAAACTCATCAGAAGAGATAAGGAGGGGTAGTTACTTCATTCTAATCAAAGGAACAATTGACTAAGAAGATATTACAATCATGAACATTTATGCACCAAACTCTGGAGCACCAAATTTCATAAAATCAGTAATCCAGGACTATAAAAGACAGATTGACACCAACTCAGTGACTTTAATACCCCACTTTCTTCAATAGACAGGTCAACTGGACAAAGAATAAACAGAGACATTTGAATTAAATAACATGCTATAAGAAATGGATCTAAGAGATATATACAGAATATTCTACCCAATCACCAAAGAATACAGTTTCTACTCAGCAGCTTATACAAGTTATTCTAAAATTGACCACATTCTGGGGCACAAAACATATCTTAACAAATACAAAAAAATCTAAATAATTCCATGCCTTCTATCAATACCATCGTGCAATAAAGCTTATAATCAACAGCAAAGGAAGCTCTAGTAAATACATGAACTCATGGAGATTAAACAACACACTCCTGAATCAAGAATGGGTCAAAGAAGAAATTAAGAAAGAATTAAAAGTATTCCAGTACAAAATGAAAATGAGAACACAACACAACAAAACCTCTGGAACACCCTAAATGCAGTCCTAAGAGGCAAGTTTATAGGTCTTAGTGCCTAAATTAAAAAATCAGAAAGAGGACATGTAAATGACTTGACAATACAACTCAAGATTCTGGAAAGGCTAGAACAAACCAACCCCAAACCTAGTAGACAAGAAGAAATAACAAACCCCAGAGCAGAAATTAATGAAATAGAAACAAAGAAACCAATACAAAAAAAAAATGAATCTAAGAGCTGTTCTTTGAAAGTTTAAACAAGATAGACAGGCCCTTAGCCCAGTTAACCAAAAGAAAGAAAGAATAAATCCAAATCAATAAAATCAGAGATGAAAGGGGAAACGTCACAACAGACACCAAAAAAAAAAAATCCAAAACATTGTAAGGTAATAATTTAAAAATCTATACTCCATTAAATTTGAAAACCTAAAAAAATTGGGTGAATTCCTAAAATCATGGCCACCCCCAAAGTTAAATCAATAGGAGATCAACAACCTAAACAGACTGATAACAAATAAAGAAATTGAAACATTAATACAAAATCTCCTCCAAACTAAAAAAAAGCCCAGGCCCAGATGGATTCACAGCAGAATTCTACCAGATATTTAAAGAAAATGTACAACCAATACTGCTTAAATTATTCAAAAAGACAGAGAGGAAGAACTACCAAACTCCTTCTATGAAGCCAGTATCAATCTAATACCCAAATCAGGTAAAGATACAACAAACAAGAAAACTATAGACCCATATCCTTAATGAACATAGATGCAAATATACTCAACAAAACACTTGCAAACCACATATAGACACACATCAAAAAGATCATCCACCACGATCAAGTTGGCTTTATTCCAGAGTTGCAAGGATGGTTCAACATATGTAAGTCAATAAATGTAATAGAAAATATAAATGAACTTAAAAACAAAAACCACATGGTCATCTTGATAGATGCAGAAAAGGCATTTGACAAAATCCAACATGCATTCATGATATAAGTCCTAGAAGGAGTTGGTCTGGAGGGAACATACCTCTATCTAATTAAAGCTGTATACAACAAAGCCTTAGACCACATCATCCTAAATGGAGAAAAACTGGATTCATTCCCATTAAAAATCAGGAACCAGACAGGGCTGTCCAATATCTACACTCCTTTTCAATATAGTGCTTAAAACCCTTGCTAGAGCAATAAGACAAGAGAGGGAAATTAAAGGAGTATCAATTGGATAAGAGGTCAAATTATCACTATTTGGAGATCATATGATATTATACATATGAAATCCCCAAAATTCCACTTGAAATCTATTAGAATTAACTAATGCTTTCAGTGAAGTGGCAGGATACAAAATCAACTTTAAAAAAATCAGTAGCCTTTCTATATACCAATAACAAGCAATCAGAAAAAGCACTCAAGGAAACTCTCCCATTCTCAATAGCCTCAAAAAATATTTAGGAATAAACACAACCAAAGACATTAACAATCTCTACAATGAAAAATTCAAAACTCTAAAGAAAGAGATAGAGGAACATACTAGACGATTGAAAGACCTACCACGCTCATGGACTGTTAGAATATCAATATTGTGAAAATGACCATCTTACCAAAAGAAATTTATAGATTCAGTGCAATCCCAATAAAATACCCATGACATTCTTCACAGAGCTTAACAAAATCATCCTAAAATGCATATGGAATCAGAAAAGACCTCAGATAGCCAAAATAATCTTGGGTAAAAAGAACAAAGCTTGGAGGTCACCATAACAGATCTCAGATTATATTAGAGAGCTATAGTTATAAAAACATCATGGTACTGGCACAAAAATAGATATATAGATCAATGGAACACAATAGAAGACCCAAACATGAATTTATATAATTTCAGCCACCTGCTATTCGACAAAGGTGCTAAGAACACACAATGGAGGAAAGACAGTATGTTCAACAAATGGTGCTGGCAAAACTAGATCCCCACTGCAGAGAAATGAAACCTGACCCTTTTCTTGACCCTGCACAAAAGTCAACTCCAAAGGGATCAAAGACCTCAATTTAAAACCTGAAACTTGTAAACTGCTAGAAGAAAACATAGGCAGCACCCTCCAAGATATAGGCATAGGAAAGGACTTTCTAAATCAGACACCAGTTGCTCAGGCACTAAGGTCAACAACCAGTAAGTGGGACCTCATTAAATTACAAATTTTCTGTAAAGCAAAAGGAACAACTAAGAAAGGGAAGAGAAAACCCACTGAGTGGGAGAAAATCTTCACCAGCTACACATCTGATAGAGGAGTAATATCCCAAATATACAAAGAACTCAAAAAAGAAAGAAATAAGAAGATAAACGCCCCCCTCCCCCCCAAAAAAGATTGGTGATAGACCTAAACAGAGAGTTCTCAAGCAAAGAAATAAGAATGGCTAAGAAGTACCTTAAAAATTGCTCAACATCCTTAGAAATTAGAGATGCAGATCAAAACCACTTTAAGATTTCATTTTACCCCACTAAGACTGGCTAAGATCAAGAGAACAAAGGACTTCAAATGCTGGAGAAGCTGGAGGGAAAGAAGAACGCTCTTTCACTGCTGGTGGAAATGCAAACTCCTACAACCACTATCGAAAGCAGTGTGGAGAACCCTCAAAAAACTAAAAATGAACCTACTTTATGATCCAGTGATACCACTCCTTGGCATGTACTCAAAGGACTCATAGTACAGTAGAGGTACCTGTGCATCCATGTTTGTTGATGCTCTCTTCACAACAGCTAAGAAATGGAAACAACCTAAATATGCCTCAATTGACAAATGATTAATGAAAATATGGTACACCTACTCAATGAAGTTCTACTCAGCAGTAAGAAAAGATGAAATTATGAAATTTGCAGGTAAATGGATGGATCTAGAAAGTGTTATACTAAGTGAAGTAACACAAACACAGAACAGCAAGTGATGTATGTTCTCCCTCCTTTGTGGATTGTAGCACCAATCCCTTATATGTAAGTATATAAATTCTGATGTAACACCAGGAGCCAGGTAAAAGCAAAGGATACATGGAGTTAAAGGAAAAGAAACAACATGAGAGGGGGACAGTAGGGAACAGATGATACACAGGGAGGAGAAAAAAGTGGGAGTAATTGTCAGGGAGGAGAGGAGAAAGGGACATGCTTGGGATCATAGTGTGGAGGAGTGAGGGAAATCGGGAAAGGAAAGATGGCAGGAGTCAGAAGGTATTGGGGGTAGGGTGAGGATAATGGGGGCATTCTGACTAGCAAGGGAGGGAAGAGGGAGGCCTGATGGGAGTAAAAAAGAGTAGAGATGAGTGAATCTCAGGGAGCTAGGAATCCTAGAGGGAACAGTGATGCCCTAGAAATCCTATGAGAAATGCACATAGAGTGTCTGAACATTAATGCATGTGTATACCTAGGAGCTGTTTGGAAGAGAACACAGTGCCAAATAGAAGAGACCTCCCTTACAGTGACAAACATGCCATACAATGCTCATCAAGGAAGCTTCTTTTTGCAACAGATGGAGGCTACTGCAGATTTGCACATCTGGTTAGGCACAGAGAACATATGTCTGGGAGATGCCCAGTACTAGGTGACACATCTGCAGTCAAATCTCTACAACCAAGACTCATGGAACATAGTGGAATGAGGGGTAGAGAGAGGACTAATGCTCACCAGTGAGGCTTCCATGTACATCAGAGTGCAATTCACACAGAAGGCCACAACTGGCCAGGTTTTGGAGAATGAAAGACTGTAGAGTGTAGGATGGGACTCCTGTATGGAAACTCACACACCCATAGCTCAGGGACCATTGAAGACGAGGAGGTTGAAAGACTGTAAGAGCCAGGGCTGGTTCATGAACACAGGGAGGTGGAGGCCTTCAGGCCACTGGTGGCTTGCTCATGTGAGCCTGTGGCAGAGATTGCTGTGAAGCATGGGATCCATGTCAGCTCAATTAAACAAGGGCCCAAAGGGGAGGTTGCAGACCAGCACTAAATTGAGAAGTATCTGAGACTGGTTGCTGCTGGGTGAGGGAACATATGATTTACAGATGACCACTGGATGGGCTGACTAGACTCCCATGGATGCATTTATTCTGAAGGACATTTGGGTACAAACACCTGAATGAATAGGACTCAGCATGTATGGCAGAGTGCATAGGGCTCAGTGGGGGGATAGTGGGAGGCATGGGTGAAGGAGGGGATCTGGATTTGAGTGGTAAATGTTGTATGAAATTTTGAAAGCTCAATACAAAAAGCACTAACTGTTCTGGCAGAGAACCCGGTTCGAGTCCCAACACCCACATGGTAGGTAACAACCATGTGTAACTCCAGTTCCAGGGCGTTTACACACATGCAGACAAAATACACACATACACACATATGCGCACACACCAAAATAGTATATAAAATATTAAAAACAAAAAATTAAAAATCAATATTATTAGGTGACATGAAGTTGGGAGGGTAGTAAGGCAGTGAAGATATGATCAAAATACTTGATATGAAATTCTCAAAGAACAAAAATATTTTTAAATATCAGACATGGGAAGTTTTTTTTAAAAAATAGAAATGATTAGTTATTATTTTCCTTATTTATTAATTCTTGTGTGTGTGTGTGTATGCCACATGTGTGTGAATGACTAAGGAGGTCAGAAAAGGGAGTCAGACTCCTGATAGTCTTGACTTATAGCTGAAAAAATGGCAGCTCTGCAGATGCTGAGCACTTCACTATGGAATTTAGAACACCCAAGTGGAATTCTTAATTCTTTATGCTTCCTTATACCAAATACTAAAATTTCCGATGCCAAATTGTACACCTGTATTTCAGTTTAATTTATTGTATCAAATTCCAGCATATTGAAAAAGAGCATTCTTATTTGTATTTTTTTTTATTTTTACACCCACTTCCCAGATAGCACCCTCCCATAGTCTCCCTCCCACCACTAGAGCCGTTAATACTCAGTCATCCCTGTTACTGTCTGCTGTGTTGTCAGCACACCCAGCCATTCCCCACTACTTGTCCATCTGGTGAATCTAGTCAGCTTATCTAGAAGTCTTTGTTTCAGGAGGGTCAGTTGTTCCTCTTCTAGCAGCAATCAGTGGTCAGTACTCCTTTAGATAAGATTAGGGTCTGCTGTTCATTTTCCCAGTTCTATGCTGGGTTACTAAATGGGAGTCCCTTGGGCCACCCTGGCTAACAACTCAAAAGAAAGTATCTCCTATCTGGCATTGTTGCTTGTTAAGCAGCCTTTAACTATACATATGGACTCTTAAAAATTATAAGGTCATTTGAGGATCTGTTCCTCAGGGGTCACATGGGCTTGGGAGGAGGAAGCATGGAGGCATGCTTGGAAGCATGAAGGAAATGATTCCTCTGTGTTGACCCTCCTCTTTATTGACTAGACCCTGGTTCAAGTCCATCTGGTGGGGTCTCCTCTGCCTCCTTGATCAAGAGGACAGGTGACCCACCACTATTATAGGACATTTTTTGAAGTATGCGTTGATTTGGGGGACATATTTTTCCATGGGGTTCACTAAGGTAATTCAACAATTGTATACAGTGTGTAAAAATCAAATCAAATTATTAAGTATTTTCATATTTTCAGGTATTACTATTTTTATGTACTGAGATTTTCATACTCTTCTAGTCATTTTAAATATATTGTAAATAACTTGAGCCAATAATTACCCTATTGTGCTAAAGAAATGTCAGAAGTAATTCCTCCATTCTAGCTGTGCTTTGATGCCCCTGTTCAATTTTTTTTTCTGGCTCGGCACAAGGCCCTTCTGCTGGTCAGTTTCTGGTGACCCCTTCCACTCCATTTTCCTATCAACATTTGTCCAGCAGTTTACATGAAGGAATAGGTAATATCCTACTGTGTTATCCACATTGGAAAGAACTATAGGACTTCATGTTTCATGGCCAAATAGCATTCTATTGTACAAACACACCACATTTCTTTATCCAGTGAATACTGATAGGCACCTGTGTTTATTTTATTGCATAGATACTATGAATAGCATTTCAATATATAGGAGAACAAATATTGTAGCTGCTTTATAATCCTCACATAAATCCTAAGACAGCAGTTATCATTTTCTTCACTCTCTAGTGAGGAAAGTAATAATTAAAAATAACCTTATAAATGGTCTAAAATTTTGTGCATAACAATTCACCTCTGAGGTTGGTGATCTAGGGAAATGGTATAAACTGTTGAATGCATGCACACACTTTGGCATTGAATCTGAGAACTTAATCATAATGCACTTTTGTTTGGTTGTTGAGCTTTTTCCTCAAGTGAGGAGTGGCTCCAGATACTAACCTGCAGTGTTCCAATCCAGTTTCTGCTCTTCAGCCTGTAACCTGATGTTGGAGATGAGACGTACAGAAAAATACTTTAGGTTATAGACTCTCATCTGGAGATCTCAGGTAGGATGCACAAATAAGAGAGAACATGCAGTGTTTGTCTTTGTGGATCTGCCTTACTTTTTTTTCTCAGTATAATGCTTTTCAATTCCATCCATTTATCTGGAAACTTCATGATTTCACTTTTCTTTACAGCTGACTTGAATCCCACGGTGTATATGTATCATATCTTCATTATCCATTCATCAGCTTGAGGAAATTTAGGGTTTATTTGTTTGTTTGTTTTCCATTTGCAAACTTGTGAAAAGGCTGGCAGTGAACATGACTAAGCAAGCATCTCTGTAGAAGGATTTTGAGTCCTTTGGGCCTAGGCCAAGAAGTGGTATAATTGGGTCATATGGTGGACCTACTTTTTAGCTTTTTAAAATTCTCCACACTGATTTCCATGGCAGGAAGAGACCATGTTGGAGAGAGAGGATAAGGAGCTCCAGAGAAGAAGGTAGTAGGACACTGATCCTATCCAGGGGAAATGGGGAGAAGGGCGAGGATTCTAACTAGGGAGGGAAGAGGGACAGTAATACAGAGGGAGAGAAAGGAAGCAGAGTTTAACAGCATTAAGGATGTCTGAAAAAGTCATAGGAAAATTATTATTTTACAAGCTTAATTAAAATGTGTGTGTGTGTGTTTGTGTGTGTGTGTGTGTGTGTGTGTGTGTTTGCATAAGGGTGTATGTTTAGCCATAGGGTATCTAACAAAAACCTCAGTGACAGGCATGGGAAACCTACCTTTGAGTCATTGGCAAGGGTATTCCAAGAGACTTTCAAAACAATAGAGGATATTGTCGTTGCCCTTGGTTGCCCTCCAGAATTTGATGTATGAACTTGAAGGTAAAGTCCTATTTCTGAAGACCTCACACCTCTGATGTCAGAGAAATTAAACTAATTAATCACAACAAAAACCTCAGTGACAGGCATGGGAAACCTACCTTTGAGTCATTGGCAAGGGTATTCCAAGAGACTTTCAAAACAATAGAGGATATTGTCGTTGCCCTTGGTTGCCCTCCAGAATTTGATGTATGAACTTGAAGGTAAAGTCCTATTTCTGAAGACCTCACACCTCTGATGTCAGAGAAATTAAACTAATTAATCACAACAATAACTCCCCCTCCACCAAATACCATCCCCAATGGTGCAATAGTGATATATATATATATATATAGTAACTTACCAATAGCTGTGGGAGGGAATGCAAGCCTGGTACTGTAAACCTAGCCAAATAACCATGACTAGATATGTCATAGGCCCTAGAGAAGAACCTCCTACTGCCACTGTCCTAAGCCAATGTAACTGTATTCTAAATACTTATCCTTACATTCACAGATAAGTGTAGCTCTCACCACTCCTAAAAGAGGATTTCTTTTTTCTTTTGGCAACAGATAAAGGCTGTTACAGAGATCGACAGCTGTTCAAAATACGGAGAATAAGAAACTGGGTGGTGGGCCACAACTGTAGCTGACACATCTACAATGTAACCCCTACACCTATGGCTCAGGGAACATCACAGAAATGGGGGAAGAAAGATTTTAAGAGCCAGGGGTCCAGAATATCTGCTTCTGGATGGTATCTTCTAGACGTGACAGGGAATCTGTACCTATGAAATTTCAACAGTATAATCACCTAAATACACATTCATAAGGATAATATCAATTGACATCACAACATGGATGGGGGACATTTCACAAGTGTTTGCCACTAGATGACGAGCTACAGGCAATCAGTGGTTGCTGAGAGAGAGAGAGAATCAGTTTCTCCAAGTACAAGTCCCTGATATGTTATCCATGTGGCCATCCCTAAATGTATGTACACACAATTATGGACTCAATTAATTATACACACACATATATAGTTATAATTAATTATACACACACATATAATTATAATTAATAATACACACACACACAATGAAGTTGAGAGGGTGGATGTGAGAAAAGTTGGAGAAGAGAGATGAAGGAGGGGTAAATATAGTACTCAAATGTGAAATGCTCAAAAAATAAAAAATTAAAGAAAAAATAACCTAGGAATTTCCCATCACTTTTAACCATTCTAATGTTTCTTTTTAAAAAATCTTTTTAAATTTTTTAATTATGTGTATATATGGAGAGGTGTTCAAATGAGTGCAGTGCCTCCAGAGTACAGAAAAGGATGTCTTATCCTTGTTACTACAGTTATAGGAGGCTTTGATCTTAGTGGTATGGGTGCTGGGACTTGAATTTTGGTACTCTGAATGAGCAGAATTCTCTTAACCACCGAGCAATCTCTCCAGCTCCCCACACTAATATTTCTACTGAGATTTTTAAAACCCGCTTTGCACAAATCACGTCCAAACTCAGGGTTCCTTGAGTATGTCCCAATATGTAGCATTGTTTCAAAACCAAGAATCCTTTCTCTATAGATGATGTTTCTCAAGTAATCCTGGAAATTCTCTTATTTCTTCCATTTTGTATGTATATAATATAAGATTCTTTCAAGGTCTGTGATATATGTTGGGAGAATATGAGAAGGGAATTTGCTACTAGGTCTGAGGTAAGTTAGCTCCACATTTTTGCACCTCTTAAAACCAAATAGTATGTTAAGCACAGAGGACGATAGACCCTAATGCTATTATAGTTTCTCAGAATCAATCCTGTGTAGGACCATTCCCTATGACTGTCTCCCTCCTCACAAGGCACCTTCAATCTGTAGACAGAAGTTTACCAATTAATTTTGTAAAGGCAATGTCACAGAGACTGGGCCTAGGGCATATAAGCCTCCCTTTTCCTCATTTTACCTCATCTCACATACCGTCTCACATAGTATTATTTCCCTAAGTGTAAGAACAGGCAACTTTATCACTGAAAAGGATACTCAGGGGCATAGAAAGACCTGATTCATTGAGACTACCTTGCTCATTGCCCAGGTCCCTGATCTCATTTGCAGGTGGCTTATGGGCAAATGTGAAAATATCCCTGTAATCTTTTCTTTTCTATTACTCAGAATATTTGCTATACTCAACCATTTTAGGACCTTCCAATTAAAACAACCCTTTCTATGATCTGAGTGTCTTCTCTTAAACTCCTGCACAAGAATGGTCTTTTTATCATAGCCACCCAGTACTGAGCTGTACCATCCTGCTCACTGCCTGGACCAAGGGGTACCCCTGAAATCTGAAGGAGATGAGAAGTCCTTTCAAGCTCAGTCTTCAAAATGAAGGCTTCCTTCAGCTATCCAGAGGCAGCAGATAATCCAAGGCCCTTAGGCTGCCAGCCCCATCAACAGTGTTTCCCTTACTCTACTCATAGCCATGGGCTAGAAGTTATAACCATACCCTGCAAGCTGGGCTCTATGCTCCTTTCTCAAAGCCAGAAGTCTCCTGAGAGCTATGAGGTAATTTTACTGATAGTCTTGGAGCAGAATAACTAACAATGGACAAAGCTTCTTTGAGAAGTCCAAGTCTAGGCAGTACAGCCCAGCAGGGTTATGTAGCATACTGATCTTATCTACTGTTGTACATCAAACAAGAATTTACCTAGGAAGATTATGTTGGCAGGTTTTCTCTTTGTTCCATGTTTTTGAAATCTTCTTTAAAGAAGTATAAAATTATATTTGTGTGGGTAAAAATTGCTATTCCATGGGTTTGGTAATTGCTATACATTTAAAGTACTTTAATACCTCAGGAGCTCACCATCAAAATAATAGGAAGTTTATTTCCAGTGAAGAGTGGGGTAAATTTCCTGTGCACTCTTGTACTAAATAATCACAGAACAGGAAAGCAGCATTTAGGTACCAGTTGGCATGCTCCTATTCTAATAAGAGACAGACATGTCACATGTCTGAAGAGACAAATCTTTATCAAGGATTACATTTGCAGGGAAAATGTGGTGCTCCATTGTCAGCTAATACTAAATAAAGCTTGTGATTAAATAACACTTACTTTATTTTAATGATATTATTATAAAATAACATTGAGTTGAAATGCCTTTATATATAATTAAATGATAAATGTGCCATTTCTGCATTATTTAATGTGTCACATAAAATATGCTGTTAGAGATATATAATTAAGAAATGAATTATAGACATGTATCACTGCTTCTCTTGCTTTATTAAGACATTGATATTCTTATAATATGTAACTCCTCCAAGACTAAATCTCAGAATTCCTTACAGATAGATCTCTTATCAACATTTTCCATGTTAAAATAATGGATTAATGCTCTGACTTTTTTCAGAACAGAAAGTAATCTGCTTTCAATTTTATAATGTAAGTACATGCAAAACTGAATTCAATATATGGGATTCTGTAATTTAAACTTACCTGTTCTAAAATGTATTAATGCCAAAGTAACCGAAAGCTGCAGGAGATAAGAATAGTTGCAATATTGCAGTCTCTGTGAGAGAAACAAATTTAAAAGTAACCCTTGGTTTGTGATAAAAGATTAAAAGCTCATTCGCAACAGACTTGTCCGTAATAAAACTGAATTAAATCAACTTTGCCTTCTCCAAACAGGGAATTGCTTTTGCTTTTCTTATGCAACAGTTCAATTAGGATAACCATCCTCAAACACCATTTGTTCAACAGCTTCGCTTTCATTCCAGTCACTCAAATATTTGCCCTTTGATTAAATGACTATGGCATCTAGTTTTTATGATCCTAATTTAAAGGAGCCATATATCAAAACTGTTCCAAAACATTGGATATTTTGTATTTACATTGTTGACAGAGGTAAGATTGGAAACATTTATTTCCATTCTTTTTAGTTACAAAACAGAACTGAAATTATGAAATTAAACTGAAATTAAAAACAGAACTGAAATTATGATAGAAGCCCCGAGCATGTTATTCTTTCAAAGGAGGAAAGAAATTATATTTTTGGATGACTTCAGGTTCTTTTATCAGGTGATGATTAAAAGCTTGACAGGAATAATGAGCTTTGGTTAGGCTTTGTGCTAATTTTAATATGATGATCAAATAAGAGTTGTTATTTTCAGTACTGGGAGAAAAATAAGGCTGCTCCATTATAATAGTATTGATCTAATATGTAGTATAGGCATAAACCAAATTTCCCTAAGTCCTACATGATGCAAACTACCCAAAAAGTGCCAAGTGCTGAGAAAAATCCATGTAAGTCATCTCTATCCCCTTAGCTAAGAAACCTGTGTCCTCCTTAACAGCCCAATGAACCATCTGTCCTACCTCCGTTCAAGTATTTGTTCATTCAGAAAACAGCTCTCCTAGGACCTACATGCAGCTAAGGCACAATAATAATCAAATTACAGTTTTGGCCCACAAAGTCTTTGAAAGAAAGCAGATTTGGGGGAAGAAAATAGACTTGTGGAAAGTGCCTTCATTAAGGAGTGTGCAAAGTTGTTGCCTTGTAGAACTATTCACTCAGTAGGAATTTCAGTCTTCAAAGAAAAGGCAAGGGATTGAGCTGTCTTATGGAATTATTTTTTCTGTACTCTATAAAGGATATTCTTATTTTCCCCAAATACACCAGGAGTTGCGAATCCTGGGGTTTATAGGAGGTAAGATAGTGTATAAGGGAATGAGGTTGTGTTCTGTCCAGAAGAGCAGTGACACTCCACTCTGAATTATTACTGTGTAGAAATGCAAACTTAGCAGTACAAGGTCTTCCAGTTTTCTAAAACAAACTTGAAATCCAGATTTTAAAATACTAAAAATAATATCATTTTCAAGACTTTACATCTTATTTTTTTCACACTGCTATAATAATGCACTGTGCTCTATGTGATTGTAGTCAAAAGAAATTTATGTTTGCAGTCCTGGAAGCAGTTCATGAGATCAAGTTACCAGAACATGCAGGTTCTCATGATGGCCTTCCTTCAGGCTGCAGATTGCCAACATGTTAGTGTGTTGGAAAGAAGGTGAAAGAGTCTCTGGAAACCCTTTTCAAAATGGTGCTAATTCCTTTCATGAATGTCTCATCTTCTTGCCCTAAATTGCCTCACAAAGACTCTATCTTTTAAAACTATCATACTGAAGGTTTAGAATTTCAGCAGATAAACTTGTCAGGGAGGGCGGAACATAAATATTCAGCCTGTCTTACACAAATGAAACCCTGCCAGGCCATAGAAGCCAGCTGGCTACCAGTTCACAAGCTCTAGATTTTCCCTTCAGACCAAGAATACAATAAGATTAAGAAAAAGTCAGGATGCATGCAATGCATTTCATATACTGCTTCAGTCATAAAAGACAATATCAAACTTCCTCTTCATATTTGTTGAAACCTCCTAGAGATAGTCAAGACATCCCAGAAATGCAGCTTTAGAAATGCATGGCCTCAGGGGAAAAGAATATTATTATTTTGCAAAGAGTTAAACTCTATAACTGTGACAGTAGTTTCTTTGATGATCTAAATTGACTGTTATAGGTACAAGGAGTTTAACTCCAAACCTGAGCGTCTTTTAGAGCTACAGATAAAGGCCACTGAAGGCCATTTCTTTATGGAGGCCGAAGGCCAGGTCCTTATTGATCCTACATAGCCACCTGTTTATTTTCTACTAAATACACACTCCTTGGGTATTTACATATACATGGTTTTCATTCAAGAGTAAATAAGAACAATGCTGTTTACAGACTACACAGCATAATGAATCAAGGTAGTTGCATGAACTTTCACCTATAATCAAATAGATAGCTGAGATCCTCTGAAGTTCTCGGCCAAATGGAGGACCATAGTTTTGCCATTCCAACCTGATTGTTGTGATTAATATTTTGTCTCTAGAAAAGTAATGTGGGAAAAAAGAAAAGCAAAGAATTGGAATAGGATCAAATGAAACATAAACCTAATAATCCTATGGAGCATGATTCTGCAGTTACTGTGGAATGGTGGAATGTGCTCACATCCCACTCACACAGATGTCTCTGAAAGTAACCAGTCAACAGTGGAGGTGGATTCTGCAGGGATCCATATGATCAGTCAGAAATGAAATTGTGTTCGTGAACAAACAAGTTCAGATCCAGCTATTAAATTTTGGAAGCTTAAAATATGTTTGATATTGGCAGTACTTTTGAATTATTTTATTTGCTTCTCTCATTAATTCTCAGGTTTTAAATTTGAAGAGTTGTTTGCAAAGAAAAATAGGAGAAAAAATGGAGGGAAACAAAAGAAAAATCATGATTCCATTCTCAACTATGATAACTGATGTTGTCTCTTTTAATTACCTTAGGAAGGCAAATGTGATAAAGTAAATCACAAAATCTTGGTTCACACTATGGATAGGAGTCCATTTCTAAGAATTTATCCTTAAATAATCCTTTAATAAATCATTTATCATCACCAACAATTGGAAACAAATTGCTATTAGTGGTAAATTACTAAGTAAATCTTGGTCCATCCATACAATGGCATGACCTTACAATGAGACATATTTTATAGTGTAAGATATCCACTGTATGTTCTAAGATAGTAAATAAAGCACCATTTAGAATAGGATGTGGATATACATTATACCACTGTCATTGCTTATATATGCGGAATGGGTGACAAGCCTATTACAAATATCAAAAGCCAAAAATGTGGGCTGGAGAGATGGCTCAGCAGTTAAGAGAATGAATTGCTCTCTCAGAGGACCTGAATTTAATTCTCAGCAACCATTATCAGGTGGCTCACAACTGCCTGTACCTCCAACTTCTGAGTGATCTGATGCTTCTGGCTTCTATGGGCACCTGCACTAGGTGCACATATTCATACACAGACACACTCATTTACACATAATTAAAAACAAAAAGATGGGACTAGAGAGAGCTCAGAGGTTAAGAACACTGGCTGTTCTTGCAGAAGACCCAGGTTCGAATCCCAGCACCCACATGGCAGCTAACAACACTCTGTAACTCTATTTCCAGGGGATCTGAGAGCCACTTCTGTCCTCCACAGGCATTGCATGACAAGGGTGCACTTACCTACATGCAGGCACATACATGTAAAAATAAACTAAAACATTTTTTAAAAATTTAAAGAAAAAGAAATTTAAAAAAGCAAAAATGTTCATGTCCCTTTCATAAAATGCCAGACTAATTGCAGATAAGCCACAGAATCTTCCCATATACTTTAAATTACATATTTATAATATAATATAAATGCTAGGCAATTGATTGCTATACTATATATTATTCTGGGAATAATAGCCAGGAAAATAGCCTTAAAGATTAATACAGATCAAGCTTTTTTTTTCTTTTTTTTTAAACCAAATATTATCAATCCCTGTTTGAGTGAACCCATAAATGCAAAACCTGTGGATATAAAGCACCAGTATGGGGGCTGGTGAGCTAACTCAGCAGTTAAGAGCACTGGTTGCTCTTGCAGAGGACCTGGGTTCAATTCCCAGCATTCACATGACAGCTAACAACTGTCCAGCTAACT